>NC_135575.1:143595849-143912372 GCF_965152235.1 Eretmochelys imbricata
CTCACCCCAGAGAAAAATCCAGAATACACAGACAGCTCTTCCCCAAGAGTGGCGGCCACTGCTCAGAGGCTACAGCACCAGACAAATTAAAATTGGGAACCGAAAGTGGCCAGATTTTGCAAGAAGCAAGAGTTTTCTACTGCAAAGATCAATAATAATAGGGCATTGTCTTCTCACGATACTGAACAAAAGACTTTTTGGAATCAAGTGACAAGCAAAGCTGCCTGTTTCTCTAGAGAGAAGAAAGATGGCAAAAACAGCGCAAGGATAAACTGCATCTTGCCATCCGATTCCGTGTGCACCAGAAATAAAGCAGACAGTCTATTTTTCACCTACTCCCATTCATTCACAGGGTATCATTATGGGAACATTGACAATTTTTGGGCAACTTCTCGTGTCAATCAAGCTGTCTGAAAAGGAAGAAAACGAAGGAGAGAGTTGAGCAAGACACTAGAATTATCTTCCCTACGCCTTGGAAACGGCTGTGGAACCGTAAAACCATGGCGGTCTTGTGGTTCAGGCCTTGGAATATTTGGGTTCAAACTCCCATCTCTGCCCCCGATAACCTCTGTGTCCTAGTTTCCCCACCATAAATTGGGGATAGTACTGGTCTGCCTTATTCTCAGGACCTCACTGATGCTTGTGAGACACTCATGCTATGGCACACTAAACCCAGGCTCTGACTTAGGTTTGAGCCCAAGGCCCCCTTCCGTCCACACACAAATCAGCCTGACTCAGGATCTGGGTCTTAGGACCTTGCTAGTGGGGTGGGTCAGAGCCAGAGTCCCACTGAGACTCGGGTCCAAGCCCTGTCATTTTGCAGTGTGGATGCAACTCAGACCTCAGACCTGAGTCAGAAGGTCTATGCAGTGTGGTAAAATCACTGAGTGTAGACTCAGGCCCAGCAATTGTAAACCCTGGTATGCAATGCGGTGTGAACGCTCAAGAGCACGCTTGGAAACACCCAGTCCACAAGGCAGAGTCCCACAGACCTAGATTTGCAATGTAGTGTGGACGTACCCAGAGGAACTTAGATAAATAAGGCAGCTGTCACTGAACAGACCTGAAAACAGCAATAGACGAGATTGTGACTTCACATCATGCCAGGACATGGCTGCACCTTCTCCAACACCACCCAGAACAGCTGGCTCTCGGATTCCTCCTGGGAGCCTGCTTCTCCCACCAGTGCTGGCAAGAGAGATGCTGCCACCCCAGAAAACGTATATGATGCGCACAATGCACACGTGGAACTAGCGTCTCAACACCCTCCTCTGCGCCATGCTGGTGTTGTAGGGTGACCAGATAGCAAATGTAAAAAACTGGGACACGGGGTGGGGGGTAATAGGTGCCTATGTAAGAAAAAGCCCTGAATATCGGGACTGTCCCTATAAAATCAGGACATCTGGTCACCTTGTGGTGTTGTGAGCTCCTCTGAGCCGAAGCCATCACCACCAGTCTCCTGCAGGGCTGAGAATTTCAATAGAGCCTAAATCCCCCAGACTCCCTGCGGGATTTAGGCTCTTAAGGCACTTTTCAAAATGTTCCCTATTATCTGCTCTCAACCAATAACAGCATGAACAGCAGCAGCAAGGTAGGAGCCGATACTCTTATCTATAATATTAACCTACTTGGTGCATAAAAGCTTGAGCTAGAACTACTCTTTGGGGTACCTTAGTGATTACTGGATGCCCCGATGGTGTTTCTAGCTACTCCTAATACTGCCCCAAAGGAGAGCCAGCCATGTTTTCCTACCCTACCCCCCCACTTCAGCTGTGAAAACATCTCAGGCTTTTACTTTGGTCTTAATCAAATTTAATTGTAAGGAAGGCGCTGCGGACAAATAGTTACCCAGGCAGCTGGGACTCAGGACTCTTGGGTTTTATTCCCAGTTCTGTTCCTGAAATCACTCTGTGGCCTTGGGAAAGTCATTAACTTTTGTGCCTCAGTTTCTCCTGTCAACTAGGGAGCACTGTTGCATTAATTTCATGATTTAGTTGGGGACTGGTCCTGCTTTGAGCAGGGGGTTGGACTAGATGACCTCCTGAGGTCCCTTCCAACCCTGATATTCTGTGATTCTATGAATTTCGATGCAATAAATGAAGAGTCAAAGGTGTCAACATGACCCTGTCTCTGTCCACAACTTTTAACCAAGGTCCAGGGTTTGGTATATAGGGGCCTCAGCCTGCTTACTACCATGGCAAACACTCAATTCAAATGTTTTTAAAGCATTTAATATCTTTCCTTAAAGATATAGAAAAGAAGGAAAAATGGGTAAAGTGTTTGAAATGGAAGGCGTGAAGTCAGGCTTTCATTTTACGACCATCCCTTCTTCCCTTTCGTTAGAGGGTCTTTGGAAGGAAAAACTCCTCACCTGACAGTCTCTTAGAAGGCACTGCAAAGGGTGACAGCAGTCCTTTTGGGGGCAAAGAGAAGCAGTTAGCTGAGATGGGCGGGAGCTGTAGAGTCCAATCCCGTTTTCTTGAAGACAAAACAAGACGAAGACGCACAAGAGGGGAGAGAAAAGAACAGCAAAGACCGAGAATGCAGCTGCTTCTGTCTCTGACATGGGTTCGCAGTCGCAGCCTCGCTGCCAGGGTGAGACAGGCCCAGCGCACGGTCTTGTCAACCACTCCGAAACCTGCCAAACTTGGACAAGCATCGAGCTAAGGCATTGCTTTTGGCTGCCTTGCCGGTAACCGGCGCACAGCAGTGATGCAAAATATGCAGTCTTGGCCGGCTGCACCAGGCTCTGATTACACAGAAGGCAAAAAGGAGAGGGATAGGAAAGAAGCAATAACAGTGGGGAAGGGAAAGAATGCATCGGGTACGTCTACATTGCAAAAGACAGACCTGCAGCAGTCAGTATCAGCACCTGGGTCCACAGAGTCAGGCTTGCGGGATGGGACTAAAAGTAGCAAAGTAGAAGCATAGAGCCCTGCACAGATGCAAAATTTATATCCGTATCCAACCCGCAAACATGGTCCGTGGATATCTGTAGATTTGCAGGGCTCTATAGATGTGCCTGCTTGGGTGGGAGCCCAAGCTCTGAGACCCATCCCACTCGTTCCAGTCTGAGCAAGAATCTCTACGCAGCTACTTTTAGCCCTGTAGCACGAGTGCCCCGAGCCCGAGTCTTCAGACCCAGGCTCTGAGATTTGCTGCTGCAGGGTATTTTTTGCAGTGTAGACTCACCCTTTCAGGGTGGGGAGACAAACCTCACATCCCAGGTGGTGGTTTGGATTTAGCCGGAGCTGGTGGACGTGGTGGCGTCATCTGGGTCCCTCGCTCTGGCCCGGTCTGGTCAGGACATCTCTCAGGATCAGGGCAACAAAGCCCATCCTGAGCACAGACAGTGGGGGAGGAGAGCCTCTCCTGTGTGCAAGCAAGCAGCCAGCCATGGAAACAGGCACCCACAGCCACAACCAATAAAGCCACAACCAACAAAGGAAGGAGAGGAAGAAAGGCCTGGGCCAGGCAAGAGCCCCGCCCCAGGCTGCCTCTAAGAAAACAGCCAGGAGACTAAAGGAGACAGCAGCAAGCCCAAAAAGTGAAGGGCTGACAGGGTTAATGGGAGGTGAGGCTCCAGGAACTGACTTGACAGAGCAAACGGAGGAGGGTCTGGCACAAGAGGCTGAGACCCTTTGAGAGACCCCCACCAAGAGATGGCGACTGACCCCAAAAAGGGAGTGGAGGGTAGAACAGCCCAAACCCTCGTTATTTTGTCCACGAATTAGGTCTAATTTCTGACACACCAATTTTGGCTCACTGAGTGCCGGTCCCAGGAGTCTCTCCTTGAATGGTAGCAGGAGGCCTGTCTCCCTTTTGCCCCTCTCCCCACCAACATTTACTGCTACGGGTTATCGATAACTGGTTTCAAACATATAAAAGGTTGTTACAAGGAGGAGGGTGAAAAATTGTTCTGGTTAACCTCTGAGGATAGGAAAAGAGGCAACGGGCTTGAATTGCAGCAAGGGCAGTTTAGGGTGGACATTAGGAAAAACTTCCTGTCAGGGTAGATAAGCACTGGAATAAATTGCCGACGGAGGCTGTAGAATCTGTCACTGGAGATATTTAAGAACAGGTTGGACAAACCCAACAGGGATGGTCTAATTATGACGTAGTCCTGCCTTGAGTGCAGGGGACTGGACTAGATGACCTATTCAGATCCCTTCCAGTCCTACGATTCTATGATTCTATGGTGACACTTCATAATCTTCTATCCACTTTCCCACAGTGAAGCTCACAAGTGGGGTAGACCTACCAGGCCCCAATTCCCACCACAGGACTTCAATCTCTCTTATGCGGACGTTGGCAAACTCCATTACTGCTTCTAAAGGGATCAGAGATCTTTGGATTAAAGTTGCTACATTAAAGGACTTTTAAGCGGACACATTTCTGCCACTCTGGAGGTACACATTGAGGCCATTTGTTGACCCAGTCCCTAAAATCTAGGGAGAAACCCCTTTGGGTTGTTTTATTATGGAGAGGAAGGAACTCCCATCCCTGCCTCTTGAGAACATGCACCAAGCTCCAGACATTAGCAAAGGCTGGGACAGGAAGCGTATAAAAGTTGTCGATCATTGCTGCTGTGGCTAAGTGTTGACTCAGCCATGGCTTTAACTCACCCTTACGATGTAGCACAAACCTGGATGGGTTCCTTATTTGGATGCTTTCCAAGAGTCAAGGACAGAGGGAACCAAACCAGTAATTCTCTGAGCTATAAACAGGAGCTGCTAGTTTCACTGCTTTGTCTTCAAGGCCATCCCAACGCTGGTTTTAGATAGTGTGAGTTATGTCAACTTGCAACACGGTCAGCTGTTTTCTACGTGCCACTGGAAGGTGAACCAGGCAGGGAGCTCATTCTCCAGAGATGAATCAAAAGTAGAGCCCCAAACACTAGCCACAGCAAAGCCTTTGGAACTGAATGTTTACAGCAATTGGCACACGGGGCATAGCCTGACATCAGTTCCAGTTTCCAGAGGAGACAAAGCTATTCCACTCCCCCTTACCCCACCAAACATCATCCTCCTCCTCCTCATCTTCCTCCACCTCCTTTGATCTCTACAGCTCTTACCTTAACCAAGAAGTTGCCATCCTTCTCCTGGGTGACCATGACCACGGAGTCATGGAGCTTCTCGTCAAAGTGCACGTGGGAGTGTGCTCCTTCCTCGGGTTGGCTGGCGGCAAAGCGGACACCACCCGCTTTAGGCTTTGTGCCTGCAAGGGGAGAAGACCCAAGCATGATTTAGCTCCCCTCCGGGCTTCCACAATCCCCAGCCAGTGAAGCAGAGGAAACACTGAGGCACATTTCAAGGCAGTGGCCTGGCCCAAGTGCTCATTCAACATTTGGCTGCCTTACCGCAAGTCTCAGATGGGGATCGTAATGGGGTCTTGCAGCAGGATGTAGGGACTCAATGTAGCAGTAGGATTTTATGTTAGTATTTTGTATGACTCAGAATGAAGGATAAAGGATAACAATGTAGTATGTATTAAATGTATTGATGTATGATATGAGTTGATTGTATTCTGACAGCCACCCTGACTGGATAGCAGGAAGGAACAACCCTGGGTCACTGGAAAAAACGCATCGGACAGGCTGCCTGTGTCTGAACTGACGTTAAGGCAGGAACAGACCAGAACAGTCCTCACGGCTGATTATGGTTACCTTTTGTTTTAGGATAAGTTTTCATTACAGTATTTGCTATAAGGTCTTGTTTCTTATCTGCTTTGCAAACAAAGTTGTGTATGGTTCTTTTGTAATCCCTTTAGAATCATAGAATATCAGGATTGGAAGGGACCCCTGAAGGTCATCTAGTCCAACCCCCTGCTCGAAGCAGGACCAATTCCCAGTTAAATCATCCCAGCCAGGGCTTTGTCAAGCCTGACCTTAAAAACTTCTAAGGAAGGAGATTCTACCACCTCCCTAGGTAACGCATTCCAGTGTTTCACCACCCTCTTAGTGAAAAAGTTTTTCCTAATATCCAATCTAAACCTCCCCCACTGCAACTTGCGACCATTACTCCTCGTTCTGTCATCTGCTACCATTGAGAACAGTCTAGAGCCATCCTCTTTGGAACCCCCTTTCAGGTAGTTGAAAGCAGCTATCAAATCCCCCCTCATTCTTCTCTTCTGCAGGCTAAACAATCCCAGCTCCCTCAGCCTCTCCTCATAAGTCATGTGTTCTAGACCCCTAATCATTTTTGTTGCCCTTCGCTGGACTCTCTCCAATTTATCCACATCCTTCTTGTAGTGTGGGGCCCCAAACTGGACACAGTACTCCAGATGAGTCCTCACCAATTTAGTAACCATATGTAATGATGCTGCCTCTGGCAGGACAAAACTGAGAGTACCAATTCAGGACAAATTGCTTAGAGCAGGGCAGTTACAGCCCAAGGCTTGCGGTTCTCCACCTCTAAGGCAAACCAAAGCAGACAGACAGAGAGGACTTCGGTCTCTCCCCACTGGCTAACCATAAGTCATACAAGCAATTCCCTTAGACGCTCCAGTTTCCCAGTATCACCACTAGTGCCACTAGTTAAGGGGATGAGTGGTTATGAAAACCAATACCCCAGTAAAAGAAAAAAGGTTCTCCTGATCCCAAAGGACCAAGCCCCAGACCCAGGTCAATATACAAGTTAGATCTTACCCACAAATCATGCTGTTGCCAATCCTTTAGAATCTAAAATCTAAAGGTTTATTCATAAAAAGAAATATAGATGAGAGTTAGAATGGGTTAAATGGAATCAATGACATACAGTAATGGCAAAGTTCTTGGTGCAGGCTTGCAGCAATAATGGAATAAACTGCAGGCTCAAACCAAGTCTCTGGGGTACATCCATAGCTGGGAGGGGTCATTCAGTCTTTTGTTAAGAGCTTCAGTTTGTAGCAAGGTTCCTTCAGAGGTAAGAAGCAGGACTGAAGACAAGATGGAGGAGCTGCAGCAGCCTTTTATAGTGTCTTGCCATGTGCCTTCTGCTTTCTTTGTTCCAAAGACAAGCTATCCAGCACATGGCATGGAAAAACCTTAGAGTTCTGTCCATAGGCATGTCCCTGCATGCCTTACTGAGTCACAAGGCGTATCTGCCTTCTCTCAATAGGTCAGTTGTATAGCTGATGGTCCTCAATGGGCCACCCAGCAGGCTAGGCAGTGCTGACGCCAAATTGTCTGGGGTGTCACCCGGAAGCATAGCACAAGTTTGAAGTTCAGACATTATAGAGCCAATACTTATAACTCTAAACACGAAAATGATACATGCATACGAACAGCACAATCACAACCAGAAAATCAAAACCTCCTCATAGACACCTCCCACGACAACCTTTGTACAATATTTGCTGCAAATATAGAACAGTAGTTTCAGTTTATGTCAGTAACGTCTAACCATATCACCCTTTCTGAAATGTAATCCTGTCTGAAATTCTCTGTATAATTGTTTGGTGTGGGTAAAGGATGTGTGCATGTTTAAGGATGAGTGTGAAAGCCATCACAAATGTCCAGATGGTCAAGAAGAAGTGAGAAACTTGGAGAGACAGCAGGAAACAAGCAGAAAACAGCCAATGTATCTGATGCTAAACGAGTTTGCCTCACCTCTGAGGTTGTCAGTGCTGCTAACACCCCAGAAGGGGAGACAACAAATAAGAAACAACAGCAGAAAACCCCAAGTTTAACACCACTTAAGGACTAACTATTACAGAATGACACTGCAAAATCCGTAGACTAAAGTGGGAATTTACAAGTATAAAGCTGGAGTGTTTTGCCATAGAACTCTGGATTCAGTCCTGCAAAGCTTCGGAGCATCACATTGCGACCAACAGAGCCCAGCTCCTCACTCGTGCTCAATCTAACTGGCCATTAAATTGACTTGAGCTACAACAGACTGGTAAGTATAAGATCATCTGCAGGACCGGGGGGGGGGGCGGGGCGGGGGCAGTGACTGAATGCATATGCTAACTGCTGTATTTTCAGTAACGTGGTGTATTGCCTTTTCCCCTGAAAAAGATCCCGTGTGCTTCTTATAAGCATAACATCAGCATTGACTTACTTGGAGAATTACACTGTGACCCCGCAAGTCCCAGCAGAATCGATGCATAGTGCAAGTCCTAGTGAAGCACTAGGGCCAAGCTGGATCCCTGAAATTAGACATTTAAAAAGAAAAGGACCCATTTTTCTTCCTGGTGCTCAGCGCCTGCAACTCCCCTCAGCAGGAATTGGGGGTGCTCGGCATCTCTGAATCACCATAAATTGGTGCCAAGATTTAGATACCACGGACTGCCCCTAACAGAAATAGATTCTTGATATGCAAGCCAGGTTTTCCATTGCTCCCATCACTCCTAATTAGAACCCCAGCCCCTGAGACCATTCTAAGCAATCTCTCTCCTTCCCGGGTACATGAGCTAGGCACTACGCTACGTCCCACTCTCTCAATCACTGCTTAACTGAGCTGTGCAGACTTAGCTCTTAATCCTTCCTTGCGAGTCCCACCAGCATCCGGATCATTTTTTCTTCTTCTCTGAACTTCCTCCACTTTGCCCAGAGCTTCCTGCATCTACCTCCTCCTGGAGGTGCCCAGCAGCTGGGGGCAGGGGGCATGTCTCACCACAGGCCTAGAAAGAGGGACTCTCCCCAGCCACCAATTCCTTCCAGGCTCCTCGGCATGCAGCCTCTGCAGATACAGCCCAGCAGAACAGCAGTGGTTTGGCTATGGGCAGAGACAGTCACTGGTTTGTCTGAGACTCATCTCCTCAGTTCCGGGCGCTTTGCACCCAGCTCAGAGGAGATTGTCCTGTATCAACAAATTGCCAGCAGTACAAGACTGCATCCAGACCAGCGTGAGCAGGGCAGTAGTATAATACCACTGCATTGCTCCCACCCCACAGATCAGATCCAGAGAACACAGTGGTCAAAGTGCTGATGCTCTGTTTTCTACCAGCACTGCTAGTACGTGGGGAGCTGTGCCGGGCTGCTTCATGCAACATTGGAAGTTGTAAGTATAGACAAAGCCAAGTCATCAACTGGCCAGAAGTTTACAACGGAGCTATCCCAGGATGTGATGTGAAGGAAACAGATAAGTAATAGCAAAGAATAGTTCCCTCCACTGCCCCAATCCGTGGGGGAGGTTCTCTGGCCTGAGCCATGCAGGTTAGACAAGATGATCAGAACGGTCCCTTCTAACATTAAAATCCGTGAGTCTTCATCACTCTCGCTCAAAAACGAAAACAGGCAGGAAGGCTCAAGTCTGACCATCATAAAAGGAAATTGTGAAACTTGCAAAAGAGCCTCTTAAATCACAACCCTTTTCCCTGGAAACCTGCGTTCCTCAAAGGACATTGGCCGTTATTGTTCTCCTGCTACAAAGAGAGTAACAAAGCCTTTGAAACGCAGAGAACCCACACAGCTCTGTCAATGTTATTAGTGCTAATCCATCAGCGCTTTGCTCTGCAGGCTGCTTTTGCCAAAGCCGGCTTTTGCCAAATGAAACAGTCTCCCCTCAAAGCCCACACTCGCAATTAAGCCCAGCTGTGTAATCGCCAGTTGTAAAAAAAAGCGTTTGTTTGGTTATTAAAACATCACGCCGAGCCATTTACTGCAAAAGGACACGGGGTCCTAAGACCGCATCTCCTGCTGGGGGCAGTCAGTGCTGGGATCAGTAGAGCTGCATGGATTTACACCGGCTGGGGATCCAGGCATGGCAGGACACCAGCGCCGATTCCGAATGACACAAAAAAAAGACTCAGGCCTCCGCTCCAGCAGGAAGAGACACAAAGAGGGAGCGCTCTGATGCACAGGAAGGAAGCCTCTTATGGGGAAGGAACCTGGATCCTCTGCCCTTCCCCACCCCGCAGCCTTCTCTGCCATCTTCTGGTCAGGATGGCTTTTCTTCTCCAGGGAGAGACTGCTCCAGTTCCGCCCATTCCCAGCGCCAACAGGGGCTAACACACCTGCCTTTCCCGTGGCATCTGGCAAACCAACCATTCCTCCGCTCACAGCATCCCCATGACACAAGCGGTTACTTCACCTATCACAGTCCAAATCAGACGGCACAGAACAGGCCGTACGCTACACAGGAGCGCCACACAGGCACGAACCTGAAGCGGGGAGCACATGGCAACCGGAACCAAGACTGATACTGACCAATGCAAGATCCACTGCCAATGAACAATACACGGCCTCATCAGTGACAAAGCCCACAACCTGCATCACCAAGCCCTGACAGCCAGCCGCCCTAGCCCTGCGCTTGCCCAGCTCGGCCCCCCAGAATGCTCAGTACATTGCAGCCCCAGGCAGGACAAGCAGCACTGCATTAATCTCCTCTGCAAACATCAATTCCAAAAAGAGGTGGCTGGGGTAAGACAGTCATCCAAATTCATTCCTCTGACAGCAGAAACCAGGGGCAAAGCTAACAGATTTTATGCTCATTTACACACCCAAAGCTAACGAGCTCACAAAGGAGCTTTCTCGGAGATGGCTAGGAAATACTCAGACCAGCCATCCTGGGAGATTTCAACATTCAGGTCAATGAGGCTGCAGATGCAAAAGCCCCAGATCTCCTCTCCTTACTCCCCTCCCTCAGACGCTCACAGGTTGCCCCTGATCCAGCCCACCCAGCTGGTCATGTCCAGGCCCTGCTCTTCAGTTCTGCTATCAATATCAAGGAGATTGCAATCCAGCCGCTGTCCTGAGCGGACCAGCCCCTTACTAAGGCTTGGTCTACACAACAAGGCAGCTTATGTCGACCTAATGCTGTCAGCGTCTGCACTACGATGGTACTCCCACTGATGTAAGGCGTAGTGCTTAGACCGACACAGTTAGGGTGACACAGTGTCCGTGTAGACAGACACCACATTACTTACATGGCCTGTTGTCTGTCAGCCCTGCACTGAGCTGACAGCTGGAGCCCCCTATCCCCTGTGCTGATGGCCCAAGCTGTGAGCCCAACATGGGGCTCAATTTCACAGCAGGGACATGAAATTGACATTCTTGTCAGTTTAATGGCTGCTATTATTTCACATTTCAGCCCTGGCTCTGGTGGTCATCCGAGGTGCGGGGGACTCCAGCTGTGACCCACGGGCGGCTGTCACTGCACCCACACTCCAGCTGGCAGTGCCCCACAATGCCCCACTTCCGTCAGTGCATGCACTCCTGGTGAGGACGTGAACCACTGGCAGAAGAAGGGCAGTGCGGACACCAACAGTCGATTTAATTGTCGTGGTGACTATAGGTTGACCTAACTTATGTCTACCTCATTTTGTAGTGTAGACAAGCCCTAAGGCAGTGAGCGGGAGCTCTCCCAGCTCCCAGGCAATGAGATCCCCGTGTCTCTGATTCAACCATGCTGACGCCCAGACCCCACCAAACCCCAAAGCCAGAGGAGAGCAGCGCTCCCCGCACAGGACGAGAAGTTGAAGACTTGGTGAATCACCATCACTGCACTCTAGCCTCCTCCATCGGCACACTGGCCCCAGCAGCCCCTCCTTCCCCATCGCCCGCATCTCCGCAGTTCCTGACTCCCGGTGCTGGATGGAGAAAGGGCCTGGAAACTCGAGTGCTGATGGCAGAAAACGAAGGCTGCTAAACACAGGATAAAACCTAATGGATCCCACCAAGCCTACGCTGAGGCTGGATTACAGGCCAAAAGAACCTGCCTAGCAGCCTCCACTGAAGCGGGCGTGTCCTGCTCCGAGGAGCTAGCCAGGGTGGTGAACCCTTCTTCAATCGTGTGTGTCTACAGCCTGCATCAGCACCGAGCACCAAGTGTTGTGCAGAGCGATCATCCAACCGCCCTGAAACAATCGCGCACATTTGGGAAGGCCTCTCCAACAGCCTGGATCCACCTACCAACAGCCCCTTGCAGTCCCAGAGCTCATCTCACTCACTCCTTTACAGTGTCCAAAATGTCCTGAGGACACTCGACCCAAGAGCTGTGAATCCAGCCCTGCCCCTCCCAGCTGGTGGGAGTCATGAGCCTCTGAGGCCACTCCTGGTGGGACCAGCCCACCCCTAGCTCAGGGCAGGAATCATCCCTTCCTCCTCCAAACACGCAATAACCCAACCAACCCCAAAGAAACCCACCCTAGGCACATCGCTTCTAGCCAACAGCCAGCTGCTGTTGAAGCTCCTGTTCCTGAGCAAGCTCACAGAGAAGCAGCCATAGACCGCCTACAAGCCCATCTAATTGACACCAATACCCTAGACCTGGCACAAACTGGATTCAGGCCAGGACATGGGACTGGAACCATGTTAGTGGTTCTGATGATCTGTCAGTGGACAGAGGGCCCATCCCCCTGGGCCCCTCTGCAGCATTCGACACCATCGCCCATGGGATACTGCTGTGATGGCAGGGCCCAGGGTAAGGCACTAGAATGGTCTGAGTCCTTCCTGAGGAGAGATGGGACCCTCATCTGAGGAGTGCCCCAGGGATCAATCCTCCATCGATAGGCCCCTCATCTGAGGAGTTCCACAGGGATCAATTCTCTCTCTGGTCCTATTCAAAATCTACATGCAGCCAGGAGGTGCACGGGTCAGACGACACAGAGTCCAGTGCCAGCAATATGCAGAGGAGACAGCTCCACCTCTCCTTCACCACACAGAGCCACAGCCTGGCCATCAGCCCGGCCCAGTGCTTGGAGGAGATCAGCTCATGGATGAAGAGCGGCGGGCTGAAGCGGAACCTGAGCAAGACAGAGGTGAAGCCGTGGGCAGAAGAAAGTACTTTGAGGAGTCTGCTGCCACAGTGCAGTCTCCTTTGGTGGAAGGTTCACATCCACAATTGGCAGAGGTAAAAGTGAGCCAGTCTGGTCTGGTCCAATGTACCAGGAAGAAACTGCTGACCATACTGGCAGGGCCACTGATGGGGGGGAGGCAAAAGGGGCAGCTGCCCCATGGCCCAGCGATTTAAAGGGCCCGCAGCTCCAGCTGCTGCCATAGGGATGGCGATTTAAAGGGCCTGGGGCTCCCGGCTGACGCTGCTGCTACCCCAGGGCTCTGGCGGAGATTTAAAGGGTCTGTGGCTCCCTGGTTGCTGCTGCCGCCACCGCGCCTGCGGTCAGAGCCCTGGGCCCTTTAAATGGCCACCGGAGCCCTCGGGTCGTGGTGGTGGTGGGGTCTGGGGGCTCCAGCTGCTGCCAGGAGCTCAGGGCCCTTTAAATCACTGCCAAAGCCCCAGGTGGCACAGGCCAGGCAGCACTGAAGGGCTGGCTGGGGGATTTTGGCCCTAGCTCCGCCCCTTCTGCCTAAGGCCCCACCCCTTCTGGGGGCCTAGGGGCACACCCCCCCACCTTGCCCAGGACCCCGGCCACCCTGCGTACCAGGAAGTCATCTAAGTTACTTTCACCCCTGACAGTTGGTCAATTCAGTCCATAGTCTAGGACAGGGGTTGGCAACCTATGGCACGCGTGCCAAAGACGGCACGGGAGTCGATTTTTAATGGCACGCTGCTGCCTGCCGGGTCCCAGCCACCAGCCCTGCTCCGCCCGCTGCCGAACCCAGGCCGGGACCCCGGCAGGCAGCTGCGAGCCATTAAAAATCCTGCCCGCCCCGGCCTGCTCTTCTCCACCCCCCACCTCCCGCCGGCTGCTGCTGCAGGGCAGGCAAGCTCCGCCCTCCCCCGCCTCTTCCCCCAAGTACTCTTCCTGCCCTTCCTCCTCTCCCTCCCGGCTGCGGATGGACTGATGGCCCTTGCGCAGGAGGGGGAAGAAGTGGAGCCGCAGGGTGCTCGCTGCTCTGGGAGGAGGCGGAGAAAAAGGGGGGACGGAGGGGGGATGGGGGGGTGGAATCAGGGCATATCCCCTCCAGCCCTCTGTCGTGAGCCACTCTGGGCAGGGGGCACCCACACACACACCCCAGCCTCCTGCCCTGACCCCTACACCACCCACACACACACCCCAGCCTCCTGCCCTGACCCCTACACACCCCAGCCTCCTGCCCTGACCCTTACACCGCCCCACACACACAACCGAGCCCTCTGCCCTGACCCCTGCACCCCCTCACACACACACAGCCCTCTGCCCTGACCCCAACACCCTCCTCACATGCCCCCAGCCCCCTCACACCCCATGTCCTGACTCTTGGACCCCCCCACATTCCCACCCCCACCCTGAGCACCAAACGGGAGCTCCTGCACCCCCCCACCCACCTTCCTACCTGCAGCCCTTGCACCAAATGGGAGCTGCCCAGGTAAGCACTCCAGACTCCACACCCAAACCCCAGCCCTGAACCCCCTCCCTCATTCTAGCTGCTGGCCAAACCCTACACCCCAACCCCCAGCCTTCTCCTTCACCCCCAGCCCTGTGGTCAGTGCACTCCCACCCTCATCTCAGTGCAGAGAGAGAGGAAGAAAATGGGCTAGAACAAGGGAGAAGGTAGGTACCCACTCTATGTGGGCAGGGCCGGGATCCCAGACTGGCAGTGGTCTGAGTGGGGCTGGCAACTGGGACCCTGGCTGGCAGGAGCCAGCGTATGGAACCCCAGACCGGCAGCGGAATGAGCGGCAGTGGGCTGAGCTGCTCAGCCCACTGCTGGTCTGGGATCCCGGCCGCTGGCCCTACCCAGCCCGCTGCTGGTCTGGGATTCTGGCTGCCAGTCCCTTGCCAGCCGGGGTCCCGGCCGCAGGCCCTGCTCAGCCCACTGCCGGTCTGGGGTTCTGGCTGCCGGCCCCTTGCCAGCCGAGGTCTCGGCCACAGGCCCCGCTCAGCTCACTGCCGGTCCGGGATTCTGGCTGCCAGTCCCTTGCCAGACGGGGTCCCGGCCGCTGGCCCCGCTCAGCCCACTGCCAGTCTGGGGTTCTGGCTGCCAGTTCCTTGCCAGCCAAGGTCCCGGCCGCAGGCCCTGCTCAGCCTGCTGCCGGCCTAGGTGAACGAAACCCCAGGCTGGCAGTGGGCTGCGCGGGCCGGCGGCGTACGATCAGCATTTTAATTTAATTTTAAATGAAGCGTGCTTGCCCCTCCTCCTAGTTTACTTTACATACGACAATAGTTTAGTTATGTAATATATAGACTTAGAGAGAGAGAGATCTTCTAAAAACGTTAAAATGTATCACTGGCACACGAAACCTTAAATTAAAGTGAATAAATGAGGACTCGGCACACCTCTTCTGAAAGGTTGCCGACCCCTGGACTAGGAGTACTCTTGGATTCCCTGCTGATGCTGAGCTCTCACATAAAAAACATGGATGCTGCTAACATCTCTGGTTGCTAGGAAACTCCATCCCATCGTGGAGGACAAAGACCTGGCCTCAGTCATTCATGCCTTTATCACCTCCCCGATGGACTCTCCAGCAATGCAATATTGTGACCCCAAGAGCCCCCTAATGCCCAACTGCAAAGGCTTCACTACCAAGTACAGCTACTCCCATCACCCCTGACAAACTCACGACACCCAACACGCTGCTGTCATGACACCTATCTATCAGGATGCCGCGTGAGATATCAGATGAAAGCTGGTGACACACTGGTGATTAATATCACTGTGAACTCTGTGTATTAACATTAGAAGGAATTATGGATACTTACTAATGCTTTAAAGTCTGTTAACCAAAGGGATGATCAGGTTTTCTTCCAGACAAGACAGAGGATCATTATCTCCCTGCACCTAATGTAAATTGAGCATGGTGATGTCAGAAACAATGGACAGGTCATTTGCATCTGAGGGAAACAGGAGAAGCAAACAACCTTGAGGATGCGAAATCAGCACGGGAGACACAGGATTCAGAACAAAGACAAAGACAATAAGAGGACTTGTTGGTTATCCAGCACTGAGGAAACAAAGGGATCAGCGCTCTGGACCTCTATGAATGGTGGCTCCTCGGCCATGTGTGATGGTGATGCTAAGAAGTGGCTGTCGGTGAGAAAACTGCCTTCGACTAGGATTGTAACCTGGTCAGTTTTAATCACTAGAAAGCGTATGATACTTTTGTTTCATTTGTAACCATTTTGTGTTTCTATTCTCTTTGCTTCGCATCATTCAGATCTCTCTGTACTTTATTAACAAACTCATTTTTGTTTTATTCTTACTTCATCTCCGTGCTGATCTAGTCGAGTGAGGTGGGCACCTCAGCTGAGCCGATGTGCTGGTGTGGAATCGGTCTCTGGAAACAGTGCACTTGATTTCCACAGGCAGCCAGGATCAGGGGCTGGCTGTTGCACGGCGACTTTTCTGGAGAATTTGGGCACTGACATACACCAAGGGTTAATCTGCAAGGCCAAGTCCGGACTGGCGGAGTCCTAAGGGTTTGTTTGGCTGGCTAACAGACTGGAGTGGCGGGCAGCTGTCACATAGTTTAGCACCAACAGATTCCTCTTTGGCTAAGGCAGAGGGGTAACAGGGGTGACTTACAGATTTCGCTGGATGTGAAACCTGCAGCACTTCGGAAAGTCCAGCTCATACAGAACAGCTCCTTGGGCACACCTGTCCTCCTCTCCCTACCCTGGCTGCCCACAGAATACCGAGTCGAGGCCAAGGTACTCCATGGCCTGGGTATCTAAAAGAGCCTAAAGCTCCGAGATGAAGATCACGGTCGATTTCACTCCTCTAGCCGCATGGAACTTTCCACAATGAGGGGAAAGCTCTCTGTGGAGGAGATGGAACTTTCTCAGGGGCTGGCCCGAGCCTATGAAATGAACGAAGGACCGTCACAAGCCCACCTCCTGCTCCACGTGCCAGGTGCTCTCTCCCACCCTGCCGTCTCTTCCACCCACACAGAGCAATGTGAACATTTAAACATCAAAACAAGACCCTAGCAAAACAAAACACTCCCTGGCACACACAATTCTCCCCCTGGGGGCCAGGATAAGAGCGAGAGAACGAGCCATGGGTAACTAACTTTAGTCTCTCGGCTTAATGAACCCAGATACTCTGGTGATGAGGACGATATAAGAGCCTTCGTGGAACAGTTGCTCTCTAAAGATAGCTCAATCGTGACTCTTAACAAACAGGAAAGCAGCAGCGAATGAATGTGGAAACATGAGCCCACACTTCCTGCCTTCCCCTCCCCCTTCCATTACTGGGGCTGAGCTTCTGTTTTCGAACACAAACCTCTGCCCCTTCGCTAGCTGGGGCCCTGCTCTGTATTAGTGGCTTCCCACCCACCACCTCTCCTCCAGCCACAAATCCGTGCAGTACCAGACACTATTTCGAGGAGACACTATGAAAGCAAAGGGCCTTCCAGGCCACCGGCAAAGGAGAACAAATTGTGCGTGCCTCGCCTTTTTTGCTTCTTTCTGATGGGTTAGATGCGCTACTACATGACCTCTCAAGGTCCCTCCAAGCCTGACCCTTCGAAGATTCTGTCCCCACTCCCTTCTCGCTTTGCCCATGTGTGTCTTTCCACATGACAAGGGCATTTCTCCATTCACCTTCTGCCCAGCAGAGCCCGACTCAGCAGCAGCTCTGACCTGAATACAGGGCCCCAGACACCATCAGCGCAGAGTCCAAACGTGTCTAGCGTCTGCAAAGCCTTTTACAACGGACTGTCGCTCCGACGCATGGCCTTGCTAAATAGACACATAGCCGGGCGCAGTCTCAAACAACCCACACGATGACAGAGAGTGATAACTCTGAACTGCACAGTCTTGGAGTTTGTTCTTTTAAGAGGCAGCAATGAAAATGACTCAACCTCCCCAGGGTCTCAAACACAACAACAGCCGCCAAGATACTGTAAAATCAAAGTGGTTTAAAACTCTGTGGGTCAGACCTTCAGCTACCTCAGCTGAGGACACGTGTGTTTAAAGAGCTTCATATAAATACAGTATTTTGTCACTTCTTAGTTTCTGTTGAGTGAGGACCATAAGCACCAATTTCTAATTTACCCATCCGCCCCCACTCCACTCCTTTCCCCAAGGTCCCGCCTCTGCTCTGCCCCCTCCCCGTGGCCTTCACCAACACACCACATGCTGCTCTCCATCCTTCCCCGAGCCACCAAAGAGCTGTTTGGCAGCAGCCACCAATCAGTTTTTTGGCTGTGTGGGTGCTGAGCACCCCACTATTTTTTTTCTGTGGGTGCCCCAGCCCCGGAACACCCACGGAGTCGGCGCCTGCAGTGAGGACCTTCATGCACTGTGCCCAAAATACACTTAAACTCAGTTTAGAGGGGATGTGGTAAGAGGATTACAAGTTAGGAAGTGGCAAAAGACCAAGCCCCAGATCCTTAAAGGTATTTAGGTGCCTAACATACTGGGAGATGGGTGCCTAAATACCTTTGAGGATTTGGGCCCCAGTGTTCTTCCCACTGCAGCAGCCCCTTGGGCCCTAAGTCAGAGCTTAGGACCCAGGCAGGCCACCTGTGTGGTATTAAACAGGACAGTCCTGCTTTTCTAGGGTTTGCCCCCATCCAGGACGGACACAAAACCGGACGTGGCTTTGTCCAGCATCAGACTGGGAAGCCCTTTCGAAAAGCACGAAAGGTCATTTCCACCTGCTCAGCCACTCCCCCGTGTCACCCAATCACAGCAGGCAATAGCCTTGATTAACAGTGTGACGTTATCGACAAACTGTAACTGTATAGATCATTGTTGCAACCACCGTTATACATTTGCAGCAAATATTGTACAAAGGTTGTCGTGTGAGGTGTCTATGAAGAGGTTATGATTTGCTGATTATAATTATGCTAGCTGTATGTGTGTATCATTTTTGTATTTGAAGTTATGAATATGGGCTATGTACTTGTATCTCAAACGTATTTGATTCCAAGTAGCCTCAGTGAAGCATTTGGTCAGCTTCTTGAGAAAGGACTATTCTCAGTAAGTGCCCAATAAAGAAACACTTAACTGACAATGAACTTTGGGAGATGCCAATCCACATCTGAGCTTTCCTGGGAACGTTCAAACTAACACGTAAACAATGGCGTCGGCCTACAAATGGAGTCATGCGTGGACATGTGACTTGCCCATGTGACTGACTCCAGACTCCATCCTGCTGCTGTGATTTTCCACAGTAAGAACAAAGGGGTGTCCTTCCAAGAGCAGAGAATATAAAAGGCCCTGAAAACCGCTCCATTTTGTCTTCAATCCTGCTTCTTACTTCTGGAGGAACCTTGCTACAAACTGAAGCTCTGAACAAAGGACTGAATGACCCATCCCAGCTGTGGATGTAATCTGTAGGGTTTATTAAAAAAATAAGGTTATTGAGAAATTAGGGTTCTAGCCATTTGGACTCACAAGGTGGCTGGCAAATTAGCTTGGATCCTGAGGGACATACAGCGGGGGGCTTAAGGAAGCCTGGGGTTTGCTGGAGCTAGACCCAAGTTTTCACTGCATGCAGCAGATGCTCCCAGGTTCCATTCTCAAGGATCTTGGAGCATCCTGCCTTTGGTTTGACGCCAAGCTTCCCAAATCAGTTTTTCCGCAGAGAAAGGGTGGATATGTATCAGACAGACAGCCCTCACTCCTAACGCTGCTCCATCTGCCACGCCACCTTACTAGAGAACTAGGACAGCACATGGGGCTGCCTTCAACTGTCTACCTGCACCAGCATACTTGCAATTCCGCAGTGTCACCCGGAAGCTCCCAGACAGCTGGGCTGCACCAGCTGCCATAACACTTGATCCAGGCATCTCAACTACCAGAAAGAGCCACTTGGCTCGTCTTCCAGCACCTCAAGCCTTTGAGGAGATGGCAGGGTATTTGAACCACCTCCATATCCCATCAGTTCCACAGTCACTCACCTGTCCTGAGGTTTCACCAGCTAATGAGCAAATTCACTACTGGGACTGGAAGTCCTTCACATTCCTTCTCGCACCCGCCTGTGGATCACACACCTGTGACACTGAGAGGCCCATGGGTGAAAGAGGTTTGACGACAGATGAAAGAGCCCTGGCTCACAGGGCTTGCCAAGGGCCCAACCCACAGATTTTGCTATGGAAAAATCCTATTGCCCAGACTCCCGGAGCAAGAAGTGCCGTGCTCAGAGTAGCAAAATAATGCCCATGGCCACAGATACCGCATGTGCCTAAAGCAACTCTATTATGGCTAATCGTTTATTATGGTCGTGCCTGAAGGCCAGCCAGGAATGGACAGTCGCTGGAGTCCTCAGGTTCTCCAAAGACCATGGACAGGCTTCTGTGTTGCCACAGCAAAAGGCAAGGCTCGAAGCAAGGGAAGGCAGGATTGCAAGCGTTGCCTCCTGGAATTAAGGGCACTCAGTGTGGACCACCTGCTGCAGCTCCTCTGCACGCTGGGACTCCCTGCCTTCAATGGAAAGTCTGTGTCCAGGCCTGGGCACTTAGCAAATACTGGTCCCTAGACTGCTTCTGGTTTTGCAGACCCAATTTGCAGAAACAGCCGCCCAGTCTGCGGCGCAGCTGCCTGGTGTGAAGGTGTAAAGTGGCATCAACAGTGCGCAGGCAAAGGCTGTCCACACACACATACACTCTGTATAAAGTCATAAGTTATTCCCTTGCCTGGAGTTTGTAAAGCCAAACCCCTGCCTAACCCTCCTCCTTCCCAGCCGGGGCTGCCCGAGGGCTCCTACCTTCAGGCTAGCCAGCCCAGCCCCTAGCATCCTCCCTGCCAGACCATTCCCACTTCCCTGGAAGGATTCGAACCAGCCACCCCTGCCTTGGTGCCGACCCCTGACAAGTGGGGTCTCATTCACAGCCTGACCCTGTGCGATGCTGCTTTGGATTTCAGAGGCAGACACCCACATACGTAACTTATCCAGCACCATCCTTTCATCACATTGGCCACTCAGTCCTCTTCCTCCTGCTTGCTGTACCATCTTTCCCCGTTTCAACGCTGGGGGCGGATCGCGACCATTAGCAGGATAACAACAAGGAGTCCGGTGGCACCTTAAAGACTAACAGATTTATTTGCGTATAAGCTTTTGTGGGTAAAAACCCCACTTCTTCAGATCCATGGAGTGAAAATTACGGAGGCAGACATAAATATACTGGCACATGAAGAGAAGGGAGTTACCTCACAAGTGGAGAGCCAGCATTGACCTCTCCAGCACATTATCAACAATCTACAACCTATCCTGGAAAACGATCCCTCACTCTCCCAGACCTTGGGAGACAGGCCAGTCCTCGCTTACAGACAGTCCCCCAACCTGAATCAAATACTCACCAGCAACCACACACCACACCACAGAAACACTAACCCAGGAACCAATCCCTGTAGCAAACTCGTTGCCTACTCTGTCCCCATATCTACTCTAGCGACACCATCAGAGCACCCAACCACATCAGCCACACCATCAGAGGCTCATTCACCTGCACGTCTTCTAATGTTATATATGTCATCATGTGCCAGCAATGCCCCTCTGCCACATACATTGGCCAAACCGGACAGTCCCTACGTAAAAGAATAAATGGGCACAAATTGGACATCAGGAACGGTAACATACAAAAGCCAGTAGGAGAACACTTCAATCTTCCTGGACATTCTATAACAGATTTGAAAGTAGCTATACTTGAACAAAAAAATTTCAGAAACAGACTTCAAAGAGAAACAGCAGAACTAAAATTCATTTGCAAATTTAACACCATTAATTTGGGCTTGAATAGGGACTGGGAGTGGCTGGCTCATTACAAAAGCAGCTTTGCCTCTCCTTGAATTGACACCTCCTCATCTATTATTGGGAGTGGACTACATCCACCCTGATCAAATTGGCCCTGTCAACACTGGTTCTCCACTTGTGAGGTATCTCCCTTCTCTTCATGTGCCAGTATATTTATGTCTGCATCTGTAATTTTCACTCCATGCATCTGAAGAAGTGGGGTTTTTACCCACGAAAGCTTATGCTCAAATAAATCTGTTAGTCTTTAAGGTGCCACCGGACTCCTTGTTGTTTTTGTGGACACAGACTAACACGGCTACCCCTTGATAATTAGCAGGATATGGTCTCAGAAGGATTCCATTTGCACCTGGACCCACATGGCACCTGGCTTTGTGGGGGCCTCCTCTCTCAGGCCATTGGGCCACGTACGAGATAAACCTTGTGGGAAGACAGCACATGGATTACGCCAAACAGCCGGCTCCCATTGGCTTGCAAGCATGTGAGACCAGCTGATTAGATACGTGTTTAACAGGCCATCGGAACATAGACCTCCCCAGATGAGCTCAGAATAGGCGTCCCTTCCAGCCAAGCATCTTTGTCTGGCATGGGAGCCAGATACTTTGGCTGAAGTCACAAAGGACCATGCGGCTGAACGGGTTCCTGGGGAGTTCTTCTCGGAATTCTTTCTGCCTGTTCACATCCTGCTTGCCAAGATGCGTGGCCCGGAGGGTGGGAGGCCCTGTGAAAGGGACTGAGCTGCAGGGCTCTGTCCTCCTTTGTGAACTGTGTTCCTGGAGAAGGGAACGCTTGGCCAGCTGGGCGTTTCTAACCCCTCCACACCCAGATTTGGCGGGAGGAGGAGGTGGTTCTGCTGGTGAGATTATTTGGCTGAGAGCTGCCCACCCCCACCCCAACGCTGTTACATTTGCAACTCACGTATTTTGTGACAGCTCTAAAATGCCAAAACGTGCAGCTGATTAAGAGCAGCCAGCAGCATTCCTCCACAGCCCTCTGTCCTCAAAGCCAACTGCTCCTCTGCCTGGCGCCCTGCCCTCCCAAGATGATCCTCTACACCACAAACTACGGAGCAGAGGGCCAGTGCTGCAGTGCCAGCTCCTCTGCTACCACGAGCCTCGGGGCACCCACGCAGGGCACGAAACGCACCTGGGCCACGGGAAACGCCTCCTCTGCCACCGGAGGAAAGAGACGCAGGGCACACCACACCGTGATGGCCAGTCACGCTCCTCGCCCCAGGAACAAGGCGATGCCCTGATGCACAAAGACAATGGGATGGATAGGGGGAGAGACACTGGTTAAAACCTCTCTCCATGAACGGAGCCCTAGTAGCCAAGCCTGGTGCAAGGTGCAGAGGGGGGGTCCCTGACGTTCCTGCTCCACACGGGACGGTGGCAGTGGTTACGCACAGCGGAAGATCTAGTACTCATGCCCTCCCCTAATGCCCTCCACAACCCAGCACTCATGGCACACAGACCCCCTCGAGGCAGAGAGAAACCTCCACTTCCACCAGGCCCGGGGCTCTGCGTAGGGTCGAGTGACAGGTTTGTTCCCCCGCCCCAGCACCGTACAGCAGCCGTCCCAAAGGCTCCCGGCTGGCAGAGACACCAGAGCAGATTGCTACATTCTTAAAGAAAACCTTTGAAGCACAAAGAGTCTTTTTCAACTACCAAAATGTGAGAATAATTAACGCAGCATTGTTCCTCCAAAATCGCTTGGCAAAACCCTGCTTCCATTTGCATTCAAAACATATGCTTCAAACGCACGAGTCTGCGCCCAGCATCAGGTGCCGCTCCCTCCACTGCAGGATTCATACAGCACTCGGGAATTAATGGAATTAGAACTCCAGCCCTCGAAAGGGACCCCCGCAGCCCACCCAGGGCTGAGGGTAACAGGTACCCATTGCCTCTGCTCCCTGGCTGTTTCGTGGGCACCAAACAAGGATGCTGAAGCCAAAGGATGGGGCAGAGGGGGGACCACCAGACACACTGCTCAACTGGCAGATGGAGAGAACAAAAGGGAAAGGGGGAGAAGTGGCAGGTCTGACTTCCTCATCCACTTACACCCGTAGTCGTAGGATCTGAGCCTCAGTCCTTAATGGATTTATCTTCACAACCTCCCTGTGAGGCAGGCCTATTATCCCCATTGTACAGATGGGAAACTGAGGGAGAAACACTCTGGGGCATGCCTAAGGTCATATAGGGAGTCTGTGATGCAGCAAGGACTTGAACCCAGGTCCTAGGTTAATTCCCTCTCCACTAGGCCATCCATCCCAGCATCTCTGCAGTCCTTCATCCCAAGACCCAGCCGCAGAGGGGCAGAGAGAGTGGGGCTGAGAGTGGGCAGTCTGTGGCAGTGCTGATCGGAAACACAAAGCCAACCCACAATCACTGGGCTCCAGAGGCTGCTTCTAGACACTTGGTTGTAGCGGACATCCCCAGATATGGCCATACCCTGGAGGCCGGGTATGGATGCCACACTCCCAAGGAGATGCGTCGGCTATGGAGGAATTGATGCGTCTGCTACATAGCCCCTCAACAGATTCAAGCCGCGGTGGGCTGGGATGGATCTATCCAGGGACTCTTACAGCCTCCCATCACCTCTCCTTTTTGTGGGTTCACCCCAGAAGTCACCCACACCACCTCATGCTACAAACTCAGCAGGTCTCAGCAGCTAAACAGGCAGGGTCAGGGCTAGTTGATCTTAGATGGGAGACTGCCTAGGAAAACCCACAGTGCAGCAGCAAATGGGTATCTGTTACGAGGCATTCCGAGACAGCATAACCAGTGCCCCAGCGCGGTGCTAGGGAATCTTGGGAGGGGGTTGGGGGAGTCTTCCAGAGGAAATATAGACCAGAGGCCCTGACCATTTGTGGTTCTTAAAAAAAACCGGCACTTTCACAACAGCAAGGTGTTTTTAGTCGGAGTAACTAGATTCACTGTACAGTTTCAACAACAGCTAGTCCTCTCTTTGTCCCACAGGCTGGCTGTGTGCTGTTCAACACCTCCTGAGTCCAGCACCAGAGGTGACTGCATTTCAGTGGTGGGAAGTGATCCCAGAAGGTAAAGTGCTTTGGGATCTTTCAGGATAAAAGGAGGAATTAAAATCAGAGATAATATTTACATTAGGTGGCAAACTCTTCTGTGCAGGGACCTTGCTCTCATTGTCCAGAAAGCACCAGGCATGCGGACAGTGCTACACTGTAACAAACCCAGCAGTCAGACCGCAAGGAAGGGTGCCCTGTTGCATAAGGCTCTGGACTGGGACTCAGGAAACCTGGTCCAGTTCCTGGTTCTGCCAGACTCCCTGGGTGACCTTGGGCAGGTCACTTCAGCTCCGGTCTCAGAGCAAGAGGAGGATGCAGATCTTCCCCATCGTCTGCGTTGCCGATAGAGATAGTCAGAGGGAGTTCACACTCTCGTACTGTGAGCATGCGCAGCGGAGCCTAGTGCAACAGGGCCCCCATCACAGCAGCGTCCTCGAGGCACGACGGCAACACAGACAGCACCTGGCTGCCAAGTTCCAGCTCCTCACAAAGCAATTAGGCTACGCTGAGCTGTGAGGAACTTGAAATAAAACCAGCTTGCGTAGCCACAAGAGCAACCCCGCCAGGTGCAAACGCCAGGGCACGCCTGACCTGCATGCAAAGGGACTGGGGCAGATACCTCGCAATGCAGGAACGTGAATCAGCAAGAAAGATGCTCACTCCAGATTAGAGAGATTATCTAACTGTGCATCTCTCTCACATCCCTTTGGGTGGGCTGGGGGGAAGGCATCTTACTCTAGGATCTGCCATGGAAGGGGAGAAGTTGGCCAACACCATGAGCGATTTTCACCTACCCTCTCCTCTGCAGGGTCACCGTAGTCAATCACCAGATGGCCCAACCTAGTGACCACTGCCCTGCACAGCTATGCCCAGACCCAGGGCAGAGGCTCCCCCGGCCTGGCTGAGCAAGTCTCAGGCTGAGCAGGGTTGAAATGCAGCGCAAGGGAACCTCAGATGGTTCCTTTCCCCTGGAAAGGGGGTGGCTGGGACAGGGTGTTGTGAGAGGGACAGCAAGCAGCAGAACAAACAGCGGGCTAGTAACTACCAACCCCATCATCTCCAGGGGGGGCAGGGAACCCCCAGAGCTCCCTGCAGCTCATTCGGACCCGAGGCTGCATTGGCACCTCTCCCCATCCACAAGCCCCCACTAGATGTTGGGGACGAGACCCACCCAGCCACGGCGAGTCAGGACACATGAACACAGGCTCAGCACTTCCCTAGTGACACAGCCCCTTCGATTCTACACGTCCCACTGAGAGGCGACAGTTGGCCAAGCAGAGCAGCAGGGTGGGATCCAGCTATGATCCCCTCGGCCTGCAGAATGCCATCTTGGCAGAGCACCAACAGAGGGGCTGCCATGGAGCAAAGGTAGGACCCTGCCCCCCACTGCTCCCTCCCCTTTAAACTCCCCTCTCCCAGCGGAGCAGGATGGCAGTGTTGGGACATCCATAGTTACCAGCGGTGCAAGGTGCAGGTTTGTCCTTCAGCCTAGGAAGCCTTTGGGGTCTCAACGTTCAGTGGCCACACCAGCCTAAGAGGGTCTCCTCTAACCCGCCCCCCCACAAAGCCTCAAGTGTCCTGGCGCTAACAGGGGCTGCTGCAGACTGAGCAGCCAGCCCAAGGAGGAGGGCAGGGTCTCAGGCATCCCAACCCCGTAGCCACAGCAAGGAGGGAGAGCCCTCAGCACTGGCCCCGGGATCCCCTGCTTGGCCACTGTTCAGCAGTTTACGGAGAGTGGAACCAGAGCCAGCTGCACTGGCAGATTTTCAGTGCAGGAGGGAAGAGCTCACATGTTCCTGGTTAAAATCCCTTTGGGGGGAAACAAGCAGCCCCCAGCAGCCAGTAGAGGCGTCCGATAGCATACAAGTTCACTCCCAGACCGAGAGGATAAGGAGAGGAGAGAAACGCGCTGGGCACTTTAAAACAAAAACAAGCAAGGAGACCCACAGACAGCTTCTTCTGTCTTTGTGAGCCCCAAGCCCTGGTGCCCCAGGGTACATAGCACCAACTTCCTTCCCAGGTCATCTCTCTGGCACGAACAAAATCAAACTGACTGAATTGCAAGGACCGGACTAAGCACTGAGCAGGGCACAGGAAAGCCATTTAACAGACAGCTGGGATCATGGACTGAAAATACACCAGCCTGCAGCCAAACCCCACCGGCAATGAGAAAAGGCAGCCTGTCTCTCCCCCATCACACACCCCTCACTTATTGACCCAGCCCCTCTCCCTGATTGAGGGAGGCATTGCCAGTACCCTGGCAAGCCCCTGGATTGCATCTGGCTAAGTACCGCAGCAAGACTCATTCCCACTGCAGACTCAAAGCGCAGGCAGTCGCTCAAGTTGCAGCAAAGACACAAAATGTCATCGGATTCCCCCTCCCTATCCTGGCTTCGCTTGCAAGAGCTCCCAATTGAAGCTACAGATGTCCAGGTGGGCGCACAAACAAAGTTACGGCGCGTCGATCAAGGCGACTCGTCTCACGACCACGGCTTGAAGAAATGGCTCTAGATCAGACTCGGTAGTTAATTGCGAAGGGTTGGGAGAAGCGCCAGCACCCGCCTCCCCAAAATATAGGATTAATACATGTCCAAGTTCTAAAATCTAAAGCGGAAGGGAAGTTCAACTTTCAAAATCAGAGACAAGATTTGATGTCTAGGGCTAACCAATTTTGAATTTCAAATTTACCACCCTGTCTTAGCCTGGTTTCTGCAAGTAGCATAGAAAAACAATTCAACTTGCAAGAGACCAGGAGCTAGGTCCCTGCTTACGCAGATCAGAGAGCCCCCGCAGCATGGTAACTTACCCTTATTAGCTGCAGCCATCTATCCCACAAGTGTGTTAAAACTTCAAACGAATGGGCAGAAGGCCATCCTCCACAAAGCGACCTCTTCGAACACGAGCTGGGGAAGGGAAGGGGATAGAATTAGACGGTCCACAGGTTAGCAGAGGGAAGAATCAACCTATCACCCAATCACTGGCTGCAGGAAGGTCTTGCATTGAAGCACTGCATCCGATCAGCGCCCGAAAAGGCTTCTTCTGGGTCCTAGCGTCTGACAGGGGTACAAGTACTCCTTTTCTTTTTGCAGATACAGACTAACACGGCTGCTACTCTGAAACCTGACAAGGGTAAGACACACAGAAAACCAAGCTAGTGCTGCGGTGAGACAAGTGGAAGCAAGAGCAGAACATCCCCTGTAAAATCCAATCCTCCAGCTGGAACTTGGATCCTGGAACATACAGCTGAACACAGTCCTGCATCCATAGTCATGCAGAGGCTCTGTCTATTTGCAGTACTGCTGAGGCAGGACAACCCCAAGGGTTAAAGCAGGCTAAGCAATGCTCAGCGGGGAAGTGGATGGTGAGAGCAGCTTTCCTGCAGCGTATAAGAATTAAAAGATCCTCTTGCTTCTTGGAAACAAAGGAGCACTCAAATAAGTACCCTGGAACCTACTTCAGCCCTCAAGCTGTCGTCTTCAGCCACTTGGGCGACAAACTCTGGGCTTGGCTGGACACACAGCAAACAGGGCTCAGTCCCCAGCCCTGCCACAGACTCCCCAGGTGACCCCAAGGGAGTCACTTAACCTCTGGGCCTCGGATCCCCATAACACACTTCCTTTCTCCCGCCCTGTGTCTCGTCTACTGTGATTCTGGGGGCAGGAGCTGCCTCTTACGCTGCCTCCCTTTGGCACTCTGAACAACCCGACCCTGATCGTAGCTGAGCCCGCCAGGTGTTACCGCAATACAAACAATAAACATGCCAAGCAATATAAAGGTAGAAGCGTTTCATAAGGACACCAATCTCCTTCCAAAAGGAAGGGCAGCAGCCTGGTTTAGTGGAGCAGGCAACTGGGAGACAGAAGACCTTTTCCCAGCAACTAGCTTGCCATGTGACACTGAGCAAAAAGCATCTGTGCCTCAGTTTCCCCATCTGTATAATGGAGAGGGCCCGTACAACCTTGACTTTCAAAGCACTGAGTCATACAGCTAAAACGATGGTAAGTAAATATTCTTCTATTCTAAAAGCAGGAGAGTGTGATTATCCAGAGACAGGTTTCAAACAGCAAGGGTGTATCCCAAGAATTCGAGCACTGATATATCTCCCACAAATGGTGTAAAACACAGCCTTTACCTAACACTTGGGTTTTTAACCCCCCCAAAAAATATCCTTAATGTATTCCCCCCACCCAGCCGGAACCAGCTAGAGTTTCATTCACACTTTTTTTTTTTTTTTTTTTTTTTAAACTTTACAACATTTCTCCAGTCTCGACACAGAACAGTTTGTATCAGACACCAGAGCACACTTCTACTGAAAGTTTGCAGACACATCAGAGATAAAAACAGGGCTTTGCCACAGTTCTAGTCAAACCGCCCGTCTCCCCCATTCTCTCCTCATTGATGCTGCAGCACCCTCCATGCTCTCATTTGGGATGAAGCACCTGGCCCTGCCTGCATCACAAGACGTGGTTCAATGCCACCTCAAGGTGGAGTAGCTGTCCCGGTCCCCTCCGGCCTCAAAATGCAGAAGAGGCCCCATCACAGAAAAAAAGACACTGGAGTGCATCCATATGATCTGCCAGACGAAGGACAAGAGGAACCTAGGACTCCTAGTGGTGTCCAGAGCGCCAGATAGGAAGCTGAGGCGTTTACAGAGCTGCTGCCCAGCACAGTACTGAGGCCCTCAGATTCCTAGTCCTCAAGCCGTCAAATAGACAATCTCAGTGATGCAGTGGTACCTGGCCTCACGGCCTACATGGAAACCAGGAAATTCTCCCAGGCGGCCTCTGGACCTACACATGCAGCTGGACACATCCCGGATTCTATCTTCAGCCTAAGCCTGAATATTGGAGATGCCACCAACATACCACTCTCCTGGTCCGACCAACGCCTCACCCAGGCAGAGGTCAGAGGGGTAGCGAGCAACCCTAGATGACCCACCCGCAAAGACCGCTGACCCTCCCTAGGACTTTCAACTCGTCCAAAGAGAACAAGCCACCCAGATACCCGGCCAAGACCCCCGTGAGTTAGTGTAAGAGTACAATCTCCTGACTGACGTCCCCCACCACCAACACCGTGGCCCCAAGCCATCCGCTCCCCCCCGCCACCACACTGACCAAGACTATCGCCGTGGTCGACAGATGAGCTCCGGGAGACCATTAGACGCCAGTGATGTTAAAAACAAAACCAGCCGCCCGGATCCCTTCGCCAGCAGCACATCCACTGCTTCCAGGACAATGCCACTGCTGTAAAGAAGGCAAAACAAGCCTTTCACTCCACCACAATCTCCATGGCACCAGCCAGCTGCACAGCGAACTGCCTGATCAGCCCTGACAGCAGACGCAAGGGCCAAGGGCTGTCGGCATACATCACTGATAAGGTCCCTTTTTCAAACAAGAAACGGCAAAAATTACGTCTATACAATCCCACTGGAGCGTTGACCTGCAAAACCTTCATAACTGGTGATGACGCAGGAGAAGGAAAATACCCAGCTTGATCATCTGATCCCGGAGGGAGTAGGGGGGGCTAGCCAACAGAAAAAAAATTACTTGCAAACTCAGACCTCCTTATATGGCAACTGCGACTCAGACAGCAAATGTCTCTGAAGACTGGCACACTGCTAATATAGTGCCTATTTTTAAAGAGAACCTGGGATTTCCTTGGGCAATTAGGAAAAAGAATCCTGACCATTATACATTAGCAGAGTATAAATCAAATGACGAGTCCACAACTAGAATAGCGCATTCAGTTCTGGTTGTCCTATCTCAAAAAGGATAGAGCAGAAATAAAGGGTCAAAGACGAGCAACAGAACAGTGAAGCTTAGAAATACTTCCACATGGAGAGGGACCGAAAAGACTAAATTCTTTATTGTAGGGAGGAGACAAAGGGAGAGCCATAACAGAGGAACCCACCAGGTCTCTTACACTAAGAAACCTTTGTCAAAGGCACCTTTTCTCCTCCATGCACATGTTCCCTGGAGATGCTCACAAATCATCTGATTGCTCCAATGCTGTGTGCTCCTGCTAGTCTCCAAAGCCAGCACCACCACAGGGGAAGGAACTAGATTTTATTCCTTCCCATGCCGCTACACAATTGTTCACTATTCTCCAGTTACGGGGACAATCCATTACGTCTTTGTGAGCCGACTGAAGGGTGGCTCTGCAGAACCTTTGGTACTGCTCATTGTGCTCTAGGACAGAGGTCTTCAATCTGTGGGGCATGCCCCTCTAAGGGGACAGAGAGTAACATTTAGGGGGCACAGCTGGGGCCCAGAGCAGTCTCCAGAGGTCCCAGCCGCCGGTCCCAGGCCCAGGGGTCCGCTCCTGCCTCCGCCCCCAGCTGTGGCCCCAGCCTCGGCCCTTAACCCTGCCCACATTCCCCCCTACCAGAGCCGTGACCCCACTCCTAGCTCCATGGGAGGGGAGGGGGGGGAGAAACACGTGGACATGGGTAAGAGGGAGCATGAGGTAAAAAGTTTCCGGACCACTGCTCGAGAAGGAAGAAACCCAGCTTGATTCTCTGATCCCAGCCCGAGTTGGCAGGGCTGGCAGTTAGAAAAAAAAAATTATTTTAGTTGTAAATTGAGCACTTCTTATATAGAAATATAAGGGGGGGAGGGATAGCGGGGGGGGGAGGGATAGCTCAGTGGTTTGAGCATTGGCCTGCTAAACCCAGGGTTGTGAGTTCAATCCTTGAGGGGGCCATTTAGGGATCAGGGCAAAAATTGGGGATAGCTCCTGCTTTGAGCAGGGGGTTGGACTAGATGACCTCCTGAGGTCCCTTCCAACCCTGATATTCTATGATTCTATGAAATTGAGACTCAAGACACAGAGCCCCATGTCGTCAGTTTTATTGAGTCACTGTTCAGACTAAAGCACACTTTGCTGTGCAAGTTTGCTGCAATCGGATTTTAACCGGCACAGTTTTTAAGCCACCAAAAATTTTAGAGCTTGCAAGTTCTTCAGATTCTAGTTCCAACTTTCTCAAAGTCATCCAGCTTCAAATCTCAGGAAAGGTGAATTAATTCACCAGATGCAATACAGCCTGGCCTAGATCTGATTATAAAAGAGAGTGACATCACACATCTCTGTGTTATCCACATAGTGCAAGGGAAAGAATGAACAGATCCTGTCCTGCTTCTTATAAAATCATTTTCCAATAGCATCATAGAGCCAGCAAAACACACAGACCCCGTCTGCTAAAGAAACTCAAACCTGTAAGGAAACAGAGCTCAGTTCTTGGAGGAAAGTAACAAAGCTTAGCTGGGTTTTAAATGAAACACAGATTTACATGCTGAATGCCCCATGCCCAGTAACCAGGTTTAGGGCTGGGACAAAGATTCAGCACAGAAATGAAGTTTTAATGAGCTTTCCTAAAAATTCTCAATAGTCTGCACCAGGGTCTGCTAGCAATGCACCAGAACACATCAGTCTGGACCATGGGTTCTCTACCTTTTTCTTGCCGAGGCCCCCCTCAACATGCTATAAAAATGCCAGGGCCTGGCAGAGGGGGAAGAAACACGGAGCTTCGGGCCGGGGGGGACCCTTGGGCATAGGCATAGTTTTACTTCTATTTGGAGGGGACAAGAGCTGGCAGGGCTCAAGTCAGATCCACATGGCAGGGTCCAGGGAGGGAGCACCCCCTCCACCCCCTAACTCACTCAGGAGGCCATCCAGCCTGTCTGGGCTGTGAGAGACGCAACCAAAAAATATAACTCAAAGGGGGGACTCAGTTCAAAAAGTTCAAAAACTGCTCAGGTTGCAGGCAGGGGGTAGCTAGGGGCTGTGTGCAGGCAGGGGGGTAGCTCAGGGTGCAGGCGGGGGTAGCTAGGGGCTGTGCATGGGCAGGGGGTAGCTAGGGGCTGTATGCAGGCAGGGGGGTAGCTCAGGGTGCAGGGAGGGGATAGCTAGGGGATGTGTACGGATGGGGGGGCTCCCAGTGCCGCTCCCAGCTTCAGGGGGGTGGAGGGGACGGGACACTGGAGCTCCTGGCTTCAGCTCCCCCCCTCCCCCCCGTGCTCCTGACTGGGGAGAGGGAGGTTCGCCAGCATCGGCCCCACGCCACTCCTAGCTGCAGGGTGAGGTTGGGGAGCCGCTGGGATCGGCCCTGTGCCACTCCCAGCTTCAGCGCTGGGGCTCGGGGCCAGCCGCAGGGCTCTGTAGCCCCCCTGAAAGGGCTCATGCACCCCCAGGGGGCAGCAGACCCCCAGTTGAGAACCGCTGCTATAGGGGATGTTGTTTCTTAAGTCCCAATAGCTAGAGGTTGGTTTACGGCCTGAGGCAGAAGGATTTATGACCCTTCCAAAATGCGTGGGTTTCTGTTTCTTCCTGTTTTAACTCTGGACTTTGTCATCACTATAAAGGTCGCATCTTTTTTTGAACCCTGCTGAGCTCTCGGCCTCCAGGATGTCTGGTGGCAATGAGTTCCACTGGACTATCATGCATCCTCTGTCACCTATTTCCTTTGACCAACTGTAAAATTTGCTCCCTTTCACCACCAACTGTCCTCCTGATCTTCTTGAATTATAAGACAAGCTGAAGAAGAGTGTCCAGCCTTCCCCCTTTAGACTACGTATCCCTTTGGATCCTTTTATCAGTCACACTTTATAAATGGAAACTTACTATAAATAGTAAATTCCTGATTAGTAGATCTTTTCATAACTGATGAATCAATTGTTGTGGAGCCCAAGAAATCGATATAGACTCAAAGATGCTAAGCCCAGAAGGGACCATTATGTTCATCTAGTCTGAGCTAGCCTAAAGAGGCGAGAGACCCACACTGTTTATAAGCATGGCTGATCTCTCAAATACCTTCTACTTATATAGTTAGAACCATCTTTAGCACATGCTACTCATGTCTAACATACTGACAGAACATCTGTTAATCATTAATTAACCCTTTATAAATAGAACCTTCATATAAAGTGCAACACCTTTATCAGGGCGTCTCTTTGCAGGATAGCAAAATGCTTGGGACACTCTCTTTCCTCCCATGCCCCTAGTCATTTTCATCACCCATCTCTGAACCACCTTCTATTCCTGCCCTGCCTTCTGGAGACAGGGAGCCCAGAACTGAACACGGCACCTCCGAGGGCGGCAAACACTGGTTCCTACAGCAGCACTAGATTACTGTGCTGTATTGTTCTCCAATACATTTCTCTTACGCCCCAACGTTGCATTTACTAGCATGCATTGAGTAGAGATCTTCTTTGTGCTCCCTGCACCGAGGCCCAGGTCTCTTGCCCACTCCCTCCAGTTCATTGTGCACCTAGTGAATGAGTAACTCCAATCAGAGCCATTACCCATCAAAGGCTCAGTCATCAGTCTACATGTATGCTGTAGTGGGAATCCTTTAGCCATCAAAGATGAACACCAATGCTTTGCAGTAACACAGCAAATATAGCAGCAACCTGAATAAGAGATCCATACCCAGAGCCCTAGGAAATTATCTTTTAATATATAAATTGTTTTATTTTAGGGAAATTTCGTGTTATTTCGGTTTATCCTGATCCCAGGGGGTAGGGTTGCCAGGTATCCAGTTTTCGACCAGAATTCCTGGTTGAAAAGTGAACCCCTCCCACACCCCAACTCGCTGCCCCAACCCTTTTCCCCCAGGCCTGAGCCCGTTCCCGTGCGCCAAACCTCTCGGCCCCAGCCCAGAGCCTCCTCTTGCACCCTAAACCCCTCATCCCCAGCCCCACCCCACAGCCTGCAGCCCCAGCCCAGAGCCCTCACCCCCTCCTGCAATCCAACCCCCTACCCCAGCCCAGTGAAAGTGAGTAGAGCAAGTGACAGTGGGGAGAGCGAGTGAGAGGGAGGGGGGATAGAGTGGGGGTGGGGTCTCAGAAGGGGCGGGGCAGGGGTGTTCGTTTTTGTGCGATTAGAAAGTTGGCAACCCTATTAGGGGAGTAGGTTGGAGGGGTTGCAGAGTTAGCTAATGTGCTGGACCCAGCACCCTGCTCCAGGGATTCTGACCTGGAGCACAGCGGGCAGTGCCGCTCATGATGCCAGGCAGGCAGCTAGGCTGAATTTGAATGCTCGGTTGTGACACATCCATGCGCCCGGTCCCAATGCCCAGAGCGGAGAGCCAGGCCCAGCCTGGTGTGACAGGAGGCACAGAAACCACTGCTGCAGGGCGAGTTATTCATTTTACATGCCTGTTATTCCACATTTGTAAAAAACACGGAGCTCATGTATTAGCAGAGATGAAATAGACAGGCCAAAGGTGGTAACCCAATCACTGCCTGGCATTACATAGTGTTGATCACGATCCAGGGCTTGGCCCACACAGCCCTCAGCCTGCTTGGTACCATTACCAACCCGTTTAACCTTTTTATTCAAGGTACAGAAGAGAAGGAAAAGCAGGGAAAGCTGCTGAAATGGAAAGTATTGAGTCAAGCTTACGTTGTAACGCCCTCCCTTGTTCCGTTAGCCGGAGAGAGTTTCAGAAGGAAAAGCCCCTTGCCTGATGGTTTCAGAGGTAGAACCAAAAGGTGGCAATAACTGTTCGGGGTTGGAGGGGGGGACGAGATAAGTGAGTCGAAATGAGCTGGAGCCGGTGCTGCTGCTCCTCTTCAAGTCAGATCCCATCTCAGCCCGGGTGGGGTCTGGGATTCTGCTGGAGCCGGCAGCTGTGGCTATGTCCTCTAGGTGCCCGCCTCTGCCCCGGTTATCTAGCAGGATGAGGCTGATGAAGACCTGGGAGCCCAGGTGTGGGGAGCAGCCAATTGGTGAAGCTCGCTCTAGTAGCCTCCATCTGTTCTATTCCTATTCCGCGCCCACCCACCGCACCCAAAGTCTTTCTTTAAGGACCCAAAAAGGGAGTGGTGAGTGGAATAGCCCATCCTCCTCATTATTTGGTCAGCCAGTGAGGCCAAACATCCGACACACCAATTCTGGCTCATTCATTTCTAGTTTCACATCTTCTCCTTGTTGAAATCATGGGCGGTAAATAGTCCTTGAATCAAATCAGTCAGCCCCTCTGTTGAGACTAATTCAGCCTCTGTCTCCTTTTCATCTTCCTCCCATCCACATTTACTAGAGGCTGTTGAGACGTCTTATGAACTTTCAAATACTTCCTACAGCTGAGCTCACAAAGCAAACCCATGGCAACATGTTCCTAAAGCGCACACGGTGTGCCACGCACGTTCTCAGCTAGGAGCCTGTTCCCACCCCACCCCCAAACTACAGCACATTCTCATTAATCCTCCAAGCTAACAGGCTCTGTTTTAACATCACTTGGGAGACCAGTTTCACAATTATACCCAATTATGCAGGAGATAATGGGAATCTGAAAGGTGACCTGAAAAAACAGAGCACCAAATCCCACTGATGTTACCAAGAAACAGAAGAACGGCCAGCCTGGGTCAGCCCGACGGTCCACCTAGCCCAGTATCCTGCCCTCCGACAAGGCGTCGGACACAGAACCTTCACCGGGAACATCGGCAAGCCACAGGTGACCAAGCTGGACACAGAAGCAGGAGTCCGGAATGATAGTTCAGCTCTGTAGCTGCTCATCACAGCCACAACCTAAAACCTCACAGCTCCCATTAAAAATAATAATAATATCATCATCTAGTGGGGGTAGCTGCAGCTCACTGGTTAGCACACAGGACTAAGAGTCAGGACTCCTGGGTCCTGGTCTGACTGAATCACTGGTAAACTCACAATTGCTTTGTGATTCAAGGTCCATGTTACTGATAGCTGTGCAAAGGCAAGGGATGGTCATTGCACTGAGGCCTCAAATTGCCCCCCCTCCCCCCGACACAGGTACTTTCACACCCTGCACGGTGAATTCCACCTCCTAGCATTCTTGGGGCAGGCCAGGCAGGAGTTTAAGGCTCCAGCCCAGGGGTGGCCAATCTGAGCCTGAGAAGGAGCCAGAATTAACCAAGGTACATTCCCAAAGAGCCACAATAATACATCAGCCACCCCCCATCAGCACCCCTACCCCGCTCCAGGGCCACCCACCTACTGGCAGCTCCACCAATCAGCACCTCCCCCTCCTCCCTGCACCTCCTGATCAGCTGTTTCAGGGTGTGCAGGAGGCTGGGGGGGGGCGGAGGGGGGGAATGAGGACATGGGAAGGGGTGGAGTGGGGGCAGGGCCAGTGGCAGAGCCAGGGGTTGAGCAGTGAGCACCCCCCCTCCCGCCCCTGCACATTGGAAAGTCGGTGCCTGTACAAGGAGCCACATATTAAAACTTCTGAAGAGCCGCATGTGGCTCCGGAGCGACAGGTTGGCCACCCCTGCTCCAGCCCATCATGCAGAGACTGATGGGCGAGAAGCGCTGTAGGAAAATTGCAGTCACACCCAGCTGAAGCAGGAACAGGCCAATATTTTAGTGGCCATCTGTCAGCTCCTGCCACATCGGTGCATTTCAGTGGGGTGGGGTTCCAGCATTTCTACTCTAATAAAACTATGAAAGTCACACAGCTGCATTGTGCCTCTGTTATAGGGGAGGCAGTGGCCACTAGTGGATAAGGCACTGGACTGAGAGTCAGGAGAAAGTTCTGTTCCTTGCTCCTTAGGGCAGGAATTGTCTTAAGTGTATGTACAGTGTCTAGCACAATACAGGCCTGACCCTGCTTGGGCCTCTAGGCCCAACCATAAAAATGTTGTAGGAGGGAAACCTGAACCAAACCCATCCAAAAGCAACAGCGCCCGTGGTAGCTGCCACAGCGGCAGGCTCAGAGGGCTTTTCAAGCCTCACTTGTTTCCTTCCAATTACACTGAAAGGCCCATCAGTAAAACCCAAGGGACCGGGCATTATGAAATGAAGCGGCTGAGCTCCGGAGGTCAACAGCGGGAGAGTGAGAAGCAATCGTGATGCTGGCTAAGTCAGGATACTGAGAGTCATTTATCACGGCAGACACCTTCCTAAAAGCAAACCGATCCAGTCTTTTTTTAAGGCTCATAAAAAAGGAGCTTCCCTCCAACAAGGTTATTGAGACAGAGATGCCACGTTGTAGGGAAAGTGTCACAGAGGAGCCATTATTGTCTGCTTCCATCATTCTCTCCCCGCTCTGCTGGAAGATGCAGGTGTACTAACAACACTAGATCATGGGAGGCGGGGGAGGAACAAGGAGGGATAACGGAATGAATTTCAAAACAAGCGGCCTGGCAGCAAGATGGAGCAATCTGTAAAGGGAAGTGGTGGAATCTCCACCACCCGTGTCATTTAAAATCCAACAAAGGATGGATGCTTGCACAGGATTAAAGCCAGTGGCTTCAGAGGTATGAAACCAGCCTCAGGATAAACAAAATCAGGATGGCTTAAAAAAAGGATGATTTTAAATAAGTTTTTCTTCTTAAAACAAGCCTGTTTAAAATGAAATCTGAATTTAATACAAAATACGTTAAGGCCTAAAATTATAATCTTTTAAAACATTTAAATAAAAAATAAATATGCTGAATCCATGAGCCTCTATCAAAATCTGAGTTAATAGCTGCTTTTCTGTACAAAGAGAATCATGGGAAAAACATCTAACTTTTGAGGTTAAGCTTTATAAATACGGCACAATAGGTCATGCAATATATTAAGGGCTTGATCCTGCAGGGGACCCAGAGGCTGTGCTACTGGGTGCAGGAGACTGGCAAAGTCATCACAGTTGTTTGGACCACGCCTCTGACTCCAGGAGACACCATCATACATCTCACCTGCATCATCCACTGAGCCCATTAGCGTGGTCTCATGCTCCTGTTTTATAGCTTCTCCTCACCTGAGCTCTGATTGGCTCAATTCTCAAGTTATGAATATTCATAGAATCATAGGACTAGAAGAGACCTCAAGAGGTCTCCTTGTCCAGTCCCCTGCACTCATGGCAGAACTAAGTATTATCTTCTAGACCATCCCTGACAGGTGTGTGTCTAACCTGCTCTTAAACATCTCCAGCGATGGAGATTCCACAACATGCCTGGGCAATTTATTCCCGTGCTTCACCACCCTGACAGTTAGGAAGTTTTTTCTTAACATCCAACCTAAACCTCCCTCGCTGCAATTTAAGCCCATTGCTTCTTGTCCTCTCCTCAGAGGTTAAGAGCAACAATTTTTCTCCCTCCTCCTTGTAACAACCTTTATTGTTCTTGAAAACTTATGTCCCATCTCAGTCTTCTCTTCTCCAGACTAAACAAACCCAATTCTTCCAATCTTTTCTCATAGGTCATGTTTTCTAGACCTCTAATCATTTTTGTTGCTCTTCTCTGGACTTTCTCCAATTTGTCCACATCTTTTTTGAAATGTGGCGCCCAGAACTGGACACAATACTCTAGTTGAGGCCTAATCAGCGCGGAGTAGAGCGGAAGAATTACTTCTCGTGTCCTGCTTACAACACCCCTACTAATACATCCCAGAATGATGTTCGCTTTTTTTGCAACAGTGTTACACTGTTGACTCAGAGTTAGCTTGTGATCCACTATGACCCCCAGATCGCTTTCTGCGGTACTTCTTCCTAGGCAGTCATGTCCCATTTTGTATGTTTGCAGTGATTGCTCCTTCCTAAGTGGAGTACTGTGCATTTGTCTTTATTGAATTTCATCCTATTTATTTTAGTCCATTTCTCCAGTTTGTCCATAAGAAAGGCCATACTGGCTCAGACCAAAGATCCATGTAGCCCAGTATCCCGTCTTCCGACAGTGGCCAATGCCAGGTGCCCCAGAGGGAATGAACAGAACAGGGAATCATCAAATGATCCATCCCCTGTCGCCCATTCCTAGCTTCTGGCCAATAGAGGCTAGGGAATGGACTGCTCATCCTGGCTGATAGCCACAGATGGACCTATCCTCCATGAACTTATCTAGTTCTTTTTTGAACCCTGGTATAGTCTTGACCTTCATAACATCCTCTGGCAAGGAGTTCCATAGGTTGACTGTGCAGTGTGTGAAGAAATACTTCCTTTCGTTTCTTTTAAATCTGTTGTCTGTTCATTTCATTTGATGACCCCTAGGTTCTTGTGTTAAGAGGAGTAAACACTTCCTTATTTACTTTCTCCACACCAGTCAGGATTCTATAGACCTCAATCATATCCCACCTTTCCAAGCTGAAAAGTCTCCTCATATGGAAACTCTTCCATACCCCACTCATTTTTGTTGCCCTCTTCTGAACCTTTCCCAATTCCAATATATCTTTTTTGAAATGGGGCGACCACATCTGCACACAGTAGTCAAGGTGTGGGCGTGCCATGGATTTATATAGAGGCAATATGATATTTTCTGTCTTATTATCTATCCCTTTCTTAATGATTCCCAACATTCTGTTCGCTTGTTTGACTGCCACTGCACATTGAGTGGAATTTTTTCAGAGAACTATCCACAGTGACTCCAAAAATCTTTCTTGAGTGGTAACAGCTAATTTAGACCCCATCCAGAGATTCCAGTCTGGAATCTCTCCCATCTTCCATAACTTTTTAAAGATAATCACCCATGGCTCAGACATGCCCTCAGTCAGCTCCTTGAGTATTCTAGGGTGTATTTCATCAGGCTCTGGTGACTTGAAGACATCTAACTTGTCTGAGAAATTCTTAACTTGTTCTTTCCCTATTTTAGCCTCTGAGCCTACCTCATTTTCACTGGCATTCGTTACACTAGACTTCCAATTGCTTCTAAACTTTTTGGTGAAAACTGAAACAAAAAGGTAATTTAGCACTTCCACCATTTCCACATTTTCGGTTGTTATTTTTCCTCCCTCATTGAGTAACAGGTCTACCCTGTACTTTGTCTTGCTCTTGCTTCTAATGTATCTGTAGAATGTTTTCTTGTTACCTTTTATGCCTCTAGCTAATTTAATCTCATTTTGTGCCTTGACTTCTCCCACCACAGAAACTTACTGTCAGAAAACACTCATCCACCCAATAACTCCCAGCCCTTGCTTCTGGATGGTTCTAGGCCTTCCAATCAATGCCCTTGCTCTGTCTCTTTGCATGTGTACACAGATACAAACACACAGAAACCCAGTAATTCTTCAACCGCCTCCCTTGCTTTCTTTCAACAAACACCACACTGCAGTGCAAAAGCTGTGTGTGTTACACAAACAGATGTCCTGGATTGTCATTAGTTCTTCTGTTTTTCCGGGGGTGGGCCAGAGGGCTTCTGTGACAAGGGAAAATGTGCACTGCTGGTGTCAAAGCAAGACTCCGCGTGAAGAGGTGACAACATTCTTCAGAGCGCAGCCGCCAGGGTTGATTTCAAGAGCCGGGAACTGGAGAAGAAAAAACCTGCAATGGCTGCAGGTTGTAAAAAGACCTTATTTGGGAATATTTTCAAGAAATTCCTGTACCTCTGGGTAAAAAAGGAACAGGTGCCAAGTGTAAACAGCACAACAAAGAGATGCAAGGGCTGGTTGTCAGAATGAAACAACATCACGAAAAATGGTCCTCAGAAGGCAGTGACTGAAGATGAACAAATGGACTTGTCTGAACAAGCTGAATCAACTGGTTAGTAAACTTAATTTGGCATCGTTCTTACAGACTGCCTAGGACATTTGACTCTGCTAGTGAATGAGAACCTAGATTGTCATAAATCTGTGTTTTGGTGAAATTACTTATGAACACATTTTGAAATTCATACTAGAATTGGTATGTTATTAAATACCAGTTTACTGTTACTGTTGGACTTCTGAAATGATTTCTTTTATTGCTTAGTATAATCAAACCTCCGAGGTGAAGATTTCCTGTTTAAAAGTAAAGTTTTATTGGGCACATATGAATTCTAACATTTAAAAAACATCTTTCCCCCCCAAGCTGTTTGATATGTTGCTAGAGATAAGGGTTCACATAGATTTAGATAAGGATTATGATTTATTATTTTCCCTATAAAACTGGGTTTAGAATAAATGATATCATCTAAACAGTGGTACAAGCAGCTAAAATAGGAGGATTCGTCCATTTGCAATCTCTTATTCTTTTTAAAGCAGTACACTGGATAACAATTAGTGAGACTGGCTTAAAAAACAAAAAAAAAAAAACCATCGTTTCAGGGGCCATCTTAGACATAATGAACATCCATCATCTGCAACATCTACAGCTTCAGAGTCATCTGCTGGCAACACCAGCAGAGCCGCAACTAAACATACCTCCGCCAGGAAAATGCCTGTATCAAAAGACTTTCTTCATCATCCCATGAAACCATGGGTGAGTTCGTAATCAGGACCAGCAAATTTCAGCAAGACTCCATTGATGAAAATATTGCCCTGTTCCTTTAAGCAAAAGAATCTCCCTTTCATCTTGTTCAGAACAAACATTGAACCAGGTGGCTGAAATCATTAGGACCATGCTACACTCCACCCCGCAGAGCGGACGTTGCTGGATGCAGCGTATGAAACTGAACAGCGTGCAAAAAAACCTGATGGGAAATGTGGTAATCTGGGTCTTAATGGGAAGAGCAATGTACATAATAATCCAGTGATATGCGCTTGTGAGCCAGATGATGGAGTGGTCTCTCTCAGTGGTTCACCACCTTTTTTTCATTTGCTCCTAAATATTTTCAAATGGAGGCAGACCCCTTTGGAAATCTATTATCTGTATATATAGTTGACTTCTGTTCAGTCCGTTTCCAGTCTACGTCTGTCCCAGACCCTTTAGACAGTGTCATATGTGGTGCACGGACCACAGGTTGAGAATCACTGGTCTATCTTACAGAAACAATTGATCCATCAGGAAGTCCCCATACAGCAAAATACGTAAAAGTAGCAATAAAAACTCTAACACTGAACAGAAATTCAAGTGTGTAGCTTTGTCACAGGTGATGCCACAAATGTAGCAAAGATGAGAGGAAACCTAGAAGAAGGTAATGAAGGGAACGTGAAAACTTATAACATATGGGTGCAGCGCTCATCGGACATATTTTTTAGCCAAAGACTTGAGTGCACCTCCAGGAATAAAGGAGAATGTTGCTGAAACTGCAAAATACTTCCATGACAACCACTTTGCTTCTGCTTCACTGAAAAGAGCAGGAGGATCTGAACTAATTCCCCCCCAAGAGAGACAATGGACTTCAGCGGTTGACTGCTTTTGAGCTATTTATTAAGAACTGATCTATTCTGATGACAATTTGTGAAGCAAATTTGTGACAATCACAGCCAAAGTCATCAACAACTAAAGAGAAATGTAGAAGATCTGCCCAATATACTGAAACCTACTTCCATAGCCTTGGACAAACTGCACAAAGATTGCTGCTGTACTGCCGGCATATGGCAAGAACCTCAAGAGACACTGAAGAAAGAAATACCCAGCATCAGAGTTAGATTGCAAGCAGCAAAGCAGCAGATGGATCAAGCACTTACTCCACCTCATTTTCTCGCGAATATTCTCAACCCAAAGTCCCGGGATAACTGCTGAAGCAGCAGCAGAGCGGAGGTGAACTACTTGAGCAATACATGTTTGCTGATTATGTTTTTAAAGAAAGTCACAGCAGTGAACTGGTGGAAGTCATTAGCTAAGCACCTGGAACCAGAGTATGTTGAAGAGCTAAACCAGCTTTTGACAGCAGTAGGCTTTTCTGCAGGCAAAGAATATTTCCTTCATTTGGACTAATTCGTTCAAAGTTGAGAAATCGATTAGGAGTTGAAAAAAAATCAGGAAAACTTATCTGACTTCCAGTCTATGAATACAAACTTGGAGGGAGTGGATAAGATCTACTAGTTTAAAAAGCCTGAGTAACTCAGGAGACTATTGTCTCATTTTCAAGAGGCCTTTTAAGCTCCAGTCACTTTCATTTAGGCATATTTGAAATTTTTCCCTGGCTAAGCTGAAATAATCCGTTTAATTCACTGACTACAGTTAATTCCTCTGTTTAAGAAATCATGTAGCTGTAAATGTGAAACATGTTTTGATGAGAAGTTTATGTACCTAAAACACCCCAGGTTGTTTTCTTTAATAAAAATAAATGTTATTCACTGTTTTAAATTAAATTCCAGTCACATCCTAATGGAGCTTGATACAAATCATGAGCAAAAAGTTAATTATCCAGTAAACAAGCAATATGTCATTCACTATTTTCTAACACACTAAACATGTACAAGAAGAATTGGAAAATATTAAGCTATGTAATTGCTCAATTAGCTGTATAAAGTTAATTAATCTCCAAAATAACAAAAAGATGTACCAAATCTAGCATAAAGGCTCTATTTAGTTGTAAATCAACATGTTTGGTGGTTATATCAACCAACGAGAATGCACCTCTCTTCAGAAAATAACTGAAGTACAAATGGAAAAGCTGATTTAAATCTCAGATTTAAATTGAGACTTTCCACTGCATTTGTTGTGCTAGGCGCTGGACAAATGCAGAACACACAGTGCCTGTCCCCAGCAAGATCACAATTCAGGAGGGCACAGAGCACTTTAAGCAGCAGGTCTGACCCACCAGACCAGATTCCTTACACATCTCCTCCTGTGGCTGATCCACACAGGACACCAGTTCCTTACAGTCCCAGCCACACTATGTGGCTCAAGCTCGAGAAGCCTGATGCTTTCAGCTCCAGAGGCCCCCAGTTCAATCCCTGCTGATGGAGGCAGTCGCACATGGACACTTTGTGCCCAGGAACTTGAACTGACTCTTCCAGGCTCCTTCCATACAGAGGCCTCCATGGAGCCAATAATACGGTCACTGCTGCCCTTGGATGTCACTGCACCCAGGCAAAGCCCTCGCACACACATGATTTACACCAGGGCAGCTTTATCAGCACTGATGCCAATTGCATCTACACTAGAGGTTTGCACTGGTGCAGCCAGGCACCTGAATCCTAGCACAGCTCCCAGAGGGAAAAGGCCCTTTATCACTCCTTTGATAAGCCAGCTCCACGCCAAGCTAGGCACGTTTAGACACAGAATCCTGTGACTTGCCTGGTTCATATATACAAAATCTGCAGCTATTATTGTCTCCTGTATCTGGTTTGGAATCTGTCTGTTCCCACCAGCAGCAGGACCTTATCTGATGCATATATGCGAAGGGTTTATTGAAAAAAGAAAACCCCAGATCCTTGGTGGAATTGGAGGAAAGAAAAAAAAACACTCCTTTGAACATGACATCCATCGAACCCAGAACTAGGCCATAGCAAGTGAATGGTGAGCAGGTCCCAAAGGCCTGTTCGTTTTATACTCTACCATTTCTGGGGTGCCCTTTAGCAGAGGATTTAAAAGCATTTTTAAAATACTGAAGGGTCACAATCTATACACCGCAGCAGGGAGCAAGCCCCCCAGCCTGCAGGAGCTGGAGCAGGGTGGACACTGCGGATCCAGCAGGAACTCAGGCCAGCCAGCCCAGTTAAGACCCAGGGGGTGGGGTGGGCTTAACAGTCTGAGCAGCTGCCCAATCCAATTGGTATGCTGCTATGTCAGCATGCTGGCACAAGCCCTGGCAGCATGACCATGTCTGCTCTTAGGGTCGCTGCCAGCTGCAGGCCAGACATATCCAGGGAGGTTTACAAACAGCCTTAACATTTGGGGGGGGAGGGGCGGTAAGCCACCAGGCACCCAAGTGAGCTGGGATTTTCATGTGCCCACGTGGCCTGAGTGCCCAGTGGCTGGCATGCTCCAAGAGCGCGGGGTACGGGTGGGATCTAACTAATTATCTGACCCCCATCACCGTAGCACCTGAGCACCACTCAGTCATTAATGAATTTATCTGCCCAACAGCCCAGGGAGGCAGGCCAGTGCTTTTATCCCCATTGCACGGATGGGAACTGAGGCACCAAGAGGCTAAGTGACTGGCCCAAGGTCACACAGGCAGTCTGCGGCAGAGCCAGGAGTTGAACCACTGGGCCAGCCTCCCTTTAGTCTCTGGGATGGGCACCCACGCCTACTCTCAGAAGGGCCCAGGTGGGATCCAGAGCTGCCCCGGGTGCAGGAGACAGTCTGGCAGGTCGGAGACAGGACTAAGACAGCAGGATACAGTGCTCTGTAGCCCTGGCACCCTTAGACCAGACAGCACCAAGCGTACTCATGCCCCCGCATCCTGTGGGGAGACCAGGAGGGAGGGAGAGGATGTACTGAAGATTTATGGGATTAGGCCAGTGAGGGAAACCCAGATTGGTGAGGAAGTCAGAGGGGCAGGAAGGAGGGCTGAGGGCATAAAGCCAAGGGGCCACTGAGGGGGCTGAAGGGCAGCACCTTACCATGCCAGGGTCACACACAGGTCCGTCAGAGGGATGCAGGCTTCAGGCACAGGCTGTAGGAGCAGAACCCAGCGAGTTGGTAACGTTTTTCTGCCTTTTCCAGAGGGGTGCGAGGGGAACAGGCTCGCTGGGAGGATCAGTAATGAGACAGCAGAACCTTGGACCTCGAGAACATCACAAACTCAAGCCAAAGCCGAGGTGACTGAACCTGGTGCCACTCAGTGACCCGCAGTAGTTAAGGAAGGGGTGAGCGGAGCCAGCTGCTTCTCTGCTGAACTCTTACTCTGGTCTCGTTCTCCCAACCCCCCAGCTTGGCTCATCTGCGAGTCACACACCTCATTTGACACTTCAGTGGGAGCTCTCTGGGGCCGGGACTGTCTTCTCTACTATGGGCATGTGCAGCGCCTGACACAATGGGGCCCTGCTCCACGAGCGAGGCTCCTAAGCGGTACCATAACAGAAATAATAATCTCTAGGTGTCACCTGGATGGCTCAGAGACACAGCTTGTGCAGGCCACACCACTCCAGCAGGCAGGGAGTTAACAAGACTTCACACAAGCTTGCAGGCTGGGGAAGGAACACAGTCAGGCACCAAGAGGGAGAGATGGCTGTGGTTCGGGGTGTGTGCATGTACACCCAGAGACACACTCACCCATCTTACCCTCCTTTGGGGAGGAAGATGGTCTCTGCACCCAAATGGGCCAGGCCTGTTCTCTCACCCAGCCCGGGTTGGCTCTCTTTCTACCCCAGGGATTCTTGGCCTCAAGACTGCCCCCTGGAGGAGGAACCACCACTCACTACAGGGCTGACTGCTCCTTCCTCGCTGAACCCGCTCACCCACTCCACGGAGGGCACACAAGCCCCAAGTCTGCAACTGGACCGGGCAATCTTGCCCCCAAGCAGAGTCCCAATGAAGTCAACAGGGCGTCACGCGCGTGGGGAGGTTTGCCCAGGCAGATCCTGCCGTAAGATCGGGGCCATGGCGAGTACACAACACCAACTGGGGGAGGGACGGGGACAGAGGAGGAAAAAAGATAAAAAGCCGAGAGAGGAGAAGTGGGAAGCAGCCGAGGCAATGCCGTGCAGCGATATGGCTGGCACAGGATGCACAGAGGGGCTGATGAGACAGCAAGGCAGACGGAGAGAGACAGACTCGGGAAGTGGGGGAGGATGGCTTCTTGACTAAGAACACAGTGTCTGAGGAACATCACAACCCGTATCCACAGCAGGCACGTGCTGGCCGTGTCGCTCTAGAACTTCTCTCCGAGTTTAACAGACTTGGAGAAAATGGAGAAGGATGAAGCTCTTCTGCTGGGTACCACCTGTTAGGAGGAAGGGGACAGAACATGCAGAGAGCGTCGGGGGTCATCTAGCCAGCTCTCGCCTGGTGCATTCGGGACAGTTAACAAAGATACATTTCACAGGGCATTACTCCATCACCGAGGGCTTTACACACAATTACTTCTAGCACCTCACTCAGTGAAGAGGATCTCATATGCCTGCTTTACAGAGAAAACGAGGCACAGGAAGGGGAAGTGGCTTGCCAAAAGCCACATGACCAGAGAGTAGCAGAACCCAGGACCCCTACCTCCAGACCTACTCAGCTCCCCAGATCACAATGCCTCTGGATTTAATCATCTTAAACCCACTGATAAATGTCTCTGTCCTAGGACTAGGCCTCTGGCCTCAAGCTTCCTAAACAAGCAGGCAGGATGGAGAAGGTCCTGCCCCTGCCCCTCTCCCTCCCCTCCCCCCCAATCCCATCTCCTTAAAGCCAGAGAGAGAGCCTAGAAGCACCTGTCCCTTATTTCCTGCTTCTTCTCATGTCCTTCAGGAGGGCTTCACCCCACTGCTGGCAGTTTCAGGCGAGCAGGGCAGATTGCCTTCCCTTTCGCCCCACCTTGCAAGCTCTGAACCCCTCCATCACCTGGCTGCACACCCCACCAGGGTCACTTATTGCAAATCCAGCACAGACACCACACTCGCTGCAGAGCGACTCCTTTCACCCAAGGCTTGCAGGCAGAATTATTTTGAAACAGGCCGAGCTCTAGCCTCTCGGTGGAAGATCCAACAGGATGCATAATGCAACGCACAGCGACAGTCAAAAGGCAATCAAGGCTGGCCACACGCATTCAGCAAATCACACAAGGGAACGCAAGCTGGAATGAAATGATATAAGGCGAGGGAACATTAGCTGAACTCCTAAGTGCATCTGCTTTGCTCTTTAATAGCTTGCTTCTAATGGACCAGGTTCAGTAAATAATTTGATGGAGTAACTGTATTCACTGGTCATTAATTATGGTCTGAGATGCTCTCCATCCAAAGATGGGCAGCTAAGACACTGCGTTAACCCTTTCACCCCACCAAATATTAAAGGATCGGGCTTCAGGGGAGAAAATCAGTTATGTTGGGGAAAGGCAGCCACAAAAGAGTACAGAGGACCCCAGAGCAGCAGCTGGAATAATAGCCCAGCCCTCAGGTGTTATTTATTAGTAGTATCCAAGTGGCACCCAAAGGCCCCAGCTGAGCTCTGGGGCCTATTGCACCGGATGCTGTGCACACGCACACAGCAACAGCCCCTGCCCTGAACAGCTTGCAATTTAAAGAGACAAAGAAGAGATTATTAATCCCATTTTACAGAGAGAGAATCGAGGCCCACAGAGATTATGTGATTTACCCAAGGTCATACAGGAAGTGTGTGGCAGAGGTGTGGGAATTGACCCCAAACCCCCAGAGACCCAGCTGAGTGCCTTAACCACAAAACCTTCCTCTGAGAAGGTATATACAATGAAGGACCACCAGAGTACAGCTTTTTAATACCTATGAAAGGGTTAATCGACTCTCAGACCTTTCTAAGTCACAGCAAGGGCCCTCGTGGTCACTGATCAGCCACTAACAGCGTCTCTGGAGAGCCAGATGGTTCTGTCTTTTATCCCACTGGTGGGGCGTTGCCACTAAGTCAGCTAAGGGACCTGTGGTGGGCAGCGTTGGGATGACAGTCAGCCTGCATTGGTCTCCAGTATCGAGAGCATGGCAGCTCCTCTGCTTTCATAGGTCCATTACTCTCTTAAAGGGGACCTGCAAAGGGTCGTGCCCTGTTTGCTGCCTCATGGCATATAAAGTAGGGTTTTTTTCTTGCTTTTCACATAACAGATATAGCAGGAATGTCAAGTTTTGTCTCCCCTTGTAAGAGGGCATAAGTGGAGGTCTTGGATATGAACGGCAAGCAGCTCTTAGCCTTTCCTTACAGTTTCTGAATCTTTAACAGCAAGCTCTTTTCTCCAAACTGCTTATTGGGCATTTGAGTTCAACAGATGCCAAAAATAGTTTTAAACCATCCGAATTTAATATCACTTTCCCACATCATGAATCCAGTTTCGCTTCCTTTGTGATGCTTATATCTTAAGCTTCCTAAATTCTCCAGTATTCCAAACCGGCTTCCCAATATCTAATGTACAGAAACCCAAGCAGCAAAACTTGGCCTGCAAAAACTCTTGAGGACCACAATATGCATCAAAGCACCAAAAAACTGAGATGAACCTCATTTGTCTATCTCCCTGCAAAGGTTGCCTTTAACAAAGCTGTTAGAGTTGAGAGGCAAACTAGACAGCTATCATTATCCAAGACAAACACAACACTGGTGCAACAATAGCGAACCAGATCCCATATTTAGATGCCTGCTCTGTATTGGCTCCATTCACCTCCACGAAGCACCAGTCTAACCGTCTCATCAGAGAGTGACAACAGGAGGGAACCCAGCCCGGAGAGTGCAGCTGTGGGTATGTGACTGGCATGAGCAACATGTCAGAGATTAACGCCTGCCCAGCAAGATACGTACGTGCTGCTGCGGAACCGGCAGCTGAGCACATACTGTATTCTCCTCGGAGCAGTCAGTCAGTCAGCATAGCTTACAATTTCACACTGCCTCCAGCTAGGATTTAGAGAATACCGGCAGGGCTAGGAAAGGACAGTCAGTCTAGAAAGAAAGCATCAGGTAGATAAAATCTGTCTGTGCTTTCAGTTCAAACCTGTTCAGGACACGCACTGAAGTTCTCTAGCTGCACGATATTCAGAAATAGCTGCACTTCCTGCCCCAGAAAGCTGGAGATAAGAAGCCGTCTTTCATCTCTAAGTCACTGATGTGAATCGAGCGCAAGCCAGGAGCTCTGCACCCACCAGCAGCTCCCCGCCCCGCCAGCTCACCTCTGCCTCTGACCCGTGCCACATGCTCGCTTTTTCTCCCAAACTCCCAGCGCTTGTGCCGCGAAACAGCTGTTTCGCACGGCAAGAACTGGGAGTGAGGGGGAACACAATGCGTTCAGGGAATAGGCGGGGCTGGGGTGGGGACAGAGACTTTGGGGAAGGGGTTGGAATGGGGACGGGGCATGGGCATGGAAAGGGTGGAGTCGGGGCGGGGCCATGGGGCACAAGCACCCACCGGCGCCGGGGCAAGTTGGCGCCTATGCCTCTGATGGCTGTTTAGTGACTAGCACGGGACAACAGCTTAGCCCAGCTCCCAGCACACAAATGCCCTCCACACCCACAGAGTATGTGCCCCTCTTTTAGCACTGCCAGCAGAACCCGCATTGAGTGGGCCATCAGACAGGAGTTCTCTCCCCTCTGGAGACAGTCATTGCCTCAGGAAGAGGACCTGCTGCTGTCTGTTCTGCACTTCTCCTGGGGTGTGAACACGAGGCTCAGATCTCAGTACTGCCCAGCCAGTGCCAGATTCTAGCTTAATAATGGATTTAAAAAGCTGCAGCCTGACAGTTCAGGAGACAGCCAGCATAACCTTGAGCAGGAGACAGGGAGCCTAGAACTCCTGGGTTCCAATTCAGGTGCGGACCCAGATTCCCTCTGTACAGTCAATTCACTTCTCCATGCCTTAATCTCCCCCACCCACCACCACTGCCGCTGAAGCAGGGTTCATTCATTACTGCTCATGAAAGCGTGAAGACACTAGGATGGAACGCAGGGCAGTAAAGCATGCCCTTAGGTCAAATACCTAGCAACAAGCAAGTACTCCTTTTCTTACAGCTAAGGTAGGTGTCACATGCTCATTGTCAAATCCTGGCCCGGGGGAAGTACCCCGAGGCATGGATACAGCAGGCAGCGCACATGCAATATCCTAGCTTGGCAGTACGATCAGTCCGCCCTCTAAGACTGGCCCTGGTGACTATCAAAGCCTCGGATTTACAGCCAGAAGAGTTATTCTCCTAGCTCAGACAGTCGGCGCTTGTGCTTTTGGTGTTGAAGTCCCTGGATTTGATCCCTACCATCACCCAGGGACCAACTGGTGCCCACGAGCAGAGGGCACAGGGGCTCCAGAGGGATTTACAGGGGATCTCCTAGGTCAGATAGCTGCAGAATAGTTCACCAAAGGGTGGCACGTGAGATCTAAACTGAGAGCCAGTAGCCTGCTGGTCAACAATCATTATGAGATGTACATACAGATACTATCTAAAGAGTTCTGTGCCTAGGCTGAAAATTATGCTCTTATGGGCTTGGAGTTAAGGCAGGTCACCAGGAGGTGACATGCCACGGAGATGTATCCCTATCTGGCCCGTGGCTCATTGTGCAACAGTGGGAGGCAGACAATCCACAATGAGCCACGGGCAAATAGAGAGATTGTGAAGTCAACAAAAGAGGAAATCTATAGGAAGAAAGAAACTGCAGGGTGTTAGCTGTTTGGCTGCGTGTGTGTGTTCTCCTTGCATGCTGCCCCAGCTCTGCACAGACAGCTGGCACAGCAGACCTCATGCAAACTGCCCAATGACCACAAGATCCATTATGGTATGAAGGCACCAGGCCAGGTTTATTGTAGACAGAGCTCGGTAATAGCACCTGGCAAACTCGACGAGGATTCTAAGACATGTATGCCCATGACAATGGACACAGCTCAGTGAATGGTGGGACTTTCCATTCCCACCTCGGCCGGACAAAGATACTCCCTCGGAGATACATCTTTATACCCTGAATCAAACAAATTAGTACTGCCTCTGACATGGTTAGTTACTGGCCCCTGACGTGGCTAGTTATCACCCATCACCTTGTACACGTTGGTTCGATCAAAACATCTCTATTGATCACACGGTCATCCTGACCTGATCTTTTAGGAGGGGTCAGCGTGTTCCTGTTATCCTTGGGGAATGTGTTTGTACCATCCTGGATATTGGGGTGTTCTGGTACCACTCTTCAGGAATGTGTCTGTGTGAGTGCTCTGTGCCTAGCACTTCTTAGGGATGTGTATTTCTGTAATATCAGCCCTGTTCTTGCCAGATTGCCTCCCTTCTGCGCTGCCTTCAGAGCTGGGTGACCGGAAAGCAGCAGCTCTTGGCCGGGCGCCCAACTCTGAAGGCCGCGCCCCCAGTAGCAGGGCAGAAGGAAGGGTGGCAATGCTATCTGATGCCATGCTTCTGTGCTGCTGCTGGCGGCAGTGCTGCCTTCAGAGTTGGGCTACTAGCCAGTGCTTTCCAGCCGCCCAGCTCTGAAGGCAGCGCCGCCGTCAGCAGCAGTGCAGAAGGGTAGCAGTACTGCAACCCCCCCCCACCCATCAAAAAACTTGACACATACACACACACACACGCACCTACCTCCTTTTTGGGTCAGGACCAGTGTTTCCTCTAATTTTTCCCATGCATGTGCAGAATGAATTTGGTTATCTGCACCAATATGGAGGTGATATGTGACACATCACCTCCATATTGGTGCATATAACAAAACTCATGTGGTGGGGGTGGGGCCAAGGGGTTTGGAGTGTGGGAGGGGGGGCTCAGGGCTGGGGCAGAGGGTTGGGGTGCAGGGGGTGAGGGCTCCAGCTGGGGCTAGGAACGAGGGGCGTGGGGTCCAGGATGGGGGTCTGGACTGGGGCAGGGTGTTGGTGTGCAGGAGGGGTGAGGGCTCCGGCTGGGGGTGCAGGCTCTGGGGTGGGGCTGAAGATGAGGGATTTAGGGTGCAAGCTGCCTGGGTGCTATGGCAGGGAGAGAGGACTCTCCCCAGCAATCTCTCCCTGCCGCAACAGGTCTGTCCTGGGGGAAAGGCACCACTCCCTGCCACAGCCCTGAGCCCCTGCGCAGGGCTTAATAGGCAGCTGTGCGGCTGCGCAGCTTAGAGGGAACTTAGGTCAGGACCCCTATGATTACAACACCATAAAACTTCAGATTTAAATAGCTGAAATCGTGAAATTTATTATTTTTAAAATCCTATGACTGTGAAATTGACCAAAATGGACCGTGAACTTAGTATGGCCCTACTTATAAACCAGGGTATCCCCAGGAACCATCACACCTACCAGCGCTTATGTGTATCTGGCCACACAGCTGATGTGTGCAGTACGATCCTGACTCGGAATAAGCTTGTGCGGAGGTATCCAGCTTAGTGACGTAACTGATTAATGCACACATCCACACAAGCTTATTCTGAGTCAGTGGCATGGAGATCCCATGCCATCTGGCCAAAAAGTGACTTAACAGCCAACCACAGAAGAACCACGGACGCCCACATGCAAGCTGCCAGCCGACCGATCCTGTCGATACACACACGCCAGTGGGAGTTTTATTGGGTGTGTAAAATATGTTCCAATAAGCCGGTGCCAGAGCCAGGGACACATTCTTGAGACAAGGGGGCCATATCACACCACAGCCGGGAGTACCTAGCTCAGGAGTATGGAGTCCACTGAATTCCCAGCAGACACATGCCAAAGAGGAGGAAGGTTTGCTTAGGCCACAGGTGTTAATACCCACAACGGGAAAAAGCCTTTGAAATGCTCAGTAGTGCTTAGGCAAAGGAGGCGGCAAAGAATTTGCATCGCAGGGAGAGCAGGATCATTCAAGTGTTTGGTTAAATAGGAAAGATACAGCACTAAGTTGAGTAGTGGAGAGTGGAAGAACCAGCTTGCTCCGAACAGTTCTGGCTGCACAGACTCCAGTGCATGGGGGCCTGTGTTCAATGGCAATATAATAATAAGCTGGGTTTAGATGATGAAAAGCTGACACAGTTAACCATTGGAGGCAGAGTGTTCTTCCAGTGCATGTGGGAAAGAGACACCATGTGGCACCCTGACGGGCCAATCAACGCAAGGAAGGGGTGTGATCTGAGCACACGGCTGGGGGTATATCCACACAGCCAAAAAAAAGAACTAGTGTGTGGTCTTAACTCCAGTTGACTATGATGAGTTAAAAGAGTGCTGAAGGCACGGCAGCTTGGGTTAGAAGCTTTAATAGTAAGTTTTAACCTTATAAGTTTTAACTCAAGCTGCTAACCTGCGTTGCCAGATCTTCACTGCCGTTTTAACTCAGGTTAGCTAACTCAGGTTAAGAGCAGGATTTTTTTTTGCAGTGTAGTTATGCCCTGGGGAGGCAGAATTCCTGGGTTCTTTTCCTGGCTCTGCCATTTGCTCATCCTTGTTCTCTCTGTGCGCCAGTTTCCCCCAGACATCAAATAGGGGTGACAAATTACCTGCTACACCAGCTGCTGCCAGGCTAAGGTCTGTGCCTTAAGTGCTGTGAGATCACCCCACCCAAGACACCGAGGGTGAAGGGCCTTTCTCAAGCCATTGGCTCATGAAGCTGTGATGAAGTGGAGGAAGGAAGAACACTTATATCAAGCTGACATGAACCCAAAGTCAGGGGCTATGATTTATGAGTGCCGATAGCCCCGGGGGAATGAACCTGCAAGTTTGCCCGGCACAGAAGACTACCAAGAGGCATGTTACAGTAGCCCACACGTGTTTTAAAATAGATATTCAGGTAGGACAGGGCTGGCTCCTTTCCCTAGCTCGAGGTTTCAGATTTGCAATCCTGCATCCATAAGAGAGCAATGGAGGTGACCTTCATCTGCCTCAGCCAGCTAGCAGACTACTGCTTGGTTTTCCCTCAATCGTAGCAACACAGCTCTCTGGGTGCCTACATGGCCCATACCATTGCAGCAGCTTAGCCCCTGAACATCTACCAATTTATCCTCAACACAAGAGAGCTCAGCTCCCATTCGGGCACTCACATGAAATTAGCGAGGATCACCTTCAAACGCGGGCCTAACACCGCACGGGACATCTGGGGAAATAGAACCCAGACCATCCCACTGCCAGTCCCCTGTTCCAACCACTAAACCAAACAGCGACCTCCACGTAGATTTCACACACACACACACGGTATCAGTCTGCCATGGAACACATTGAATAATAATTTAAAAGACTGTTTGGAGAAAGAATTCAAGCTGGGAATACTGAATTTAAAAATTAATCAAAGATTAATTATGGAACCATTTGGGTCAGTCAAGTTCTGTACAAAAGCAACATTCTCATTTAGGGCAGAGGATAATCCACTTTGGAAGAGGAAATATATTTTAAACCCTTTTCACTCTGCTTAACTACCTCAGTGCATATTTTCATCAGCTTTTGGCTCCTTCCTCCAGCCTCCTAACTGGATACAGCTGCAGACTTTATAGCTTTTCCACTAATGCCACACACACGCTGCTCCCCTCCCCCACCGATTTATTTACCGTGTTATCTTAGGGAGACAGAGTGGGCGATTTTCGCCATTAGCTTGTAATATCAATCGCAAAAAAGGAGCTGGGGATTCTGCCTCACACTTCAGGCACAATACCGAGGGTGAAGATCTTGCAACCACTGTATAGTTATCTATTTACGGCTACACATCACCAGTGTCCAGTCACCTGCCTCCCTCCTTTGCAGTACAAGCAGCGTTAACCATGCCAGAGCAAGCTTCACTTCAGAATACTTGCTCTTATACTAATGTTGCATTGATGCTAAGATCCCTAGGCTCCCCACACCCTAGGAAAAAATCTGAAGGTAACCAGCTCACAAACTGGTAAATTCCTTCTCCACACCCATCATACCTAGCTTACCAGTGTAATGATCCCCTCCCTTCCTACTCGAATCCAAGGCAGAGTTTGAACCTAGGACCTTCTATAGCACAGCACAGACCTCTACCACGTGAGCCAGGGGGGCAACTTCATTAGCTGGCAGCAGCAGTTAGTTTAATCTTCCAGCCAACCAGCCACTAGAGGTGGACATGCTGCAAATTTGGCCAGCATGTTAAGCCTGTAAGAGTTTTAGGACCCACAAACACCCCTTCGACAAGTTACAGTGAATGCACAGTGCTTTTGCAGGGAACTGCAGGCTGAAGGGATGGGACGCAGCATGAACGCAAACCGTTCTCTCTTTAAATAAAAGGCCAGTGCCCGCTCCATTAAAGGTGCTTAGGCAAGTCCCATAATCAGTCTTCCCCAGAATTCTTATGACATTAAAAAAAAAAAAAATCACCTACATTGCCCTTCTTAGTCAAAACATATGTTAAGTGTAGTATACACCACATTGATAGGTATTATGTGCACAATATTAATAGAATAATTCTTTTTTAAGTGCTGGGAACTTATGTTAACTGAATGTATTAGGCTCTTCCTACAATTCTGTTCACCACAACACTTCACAAAGCTGGAGTCAGCTTTGGCATTAGAAAATGGGACACTTGTTAGAGGCAAAATACATTAATGTTCTGCACTGGCAAAAGCCACGGAGGTACCTTCAAGGACCAGTACCTGGAATGTTGGTACCCAAAAAAAAAGATAAGGAAGGTACAGAACAAGTGAAGGATGTGAGACAGCCTGGTGGGTTGGGTTTTAGGGATGTAGAGAGAGTTTTGTAACTTGTAAAATCATCTTATGAATACTGCTAGCTGAATTGCAAATCTTTGAAGCACACCTTCTGTGTAAGGTGAACACACTGCAAGAATTTGCTTCCCATACCTCCTTTCCATATCTCATTGTTGTGTCTTTAGACAATAACCAAACCAACTCTGTCTGGTCTTGAGGATTTTTAAGAACAAAATGGAAGTGCAGTCAAACAACTTGCCGCACCTTGTGGAGTCAATGCCCTGATGAGCCCACGTCGGGGCAACTGGGATCAAACGTTAAAACTGACCATCTTTAGAATTTTATTGTGTTGCCTTTTTAATATTATTGTTACGACCATTTACAACCTCTTTCACCCCCACCACCAACCCCCATCACCATGGTACCCCAGCATCTCAAAAGGCTGAAATGGACACATTCAAAACCTCAGTAACAAACCAAACATCATGACCCTCTGCAGCCCTCATTCGATCCTTAACGCTAGGAAACCAGGGGCACGTCTACACTGCAATAAGAGACCCACAGGGGGAGGGTCTCAGAGCCTAGGCCCAGGATGAGCCTGAACATTTACACTGCTATTTTAACCCCCAGAGCCCGAGCCCACTGACCCGGTCTGAGTCTTGGTTCTGCACATTTTTTAGTGCAATGTAGATGTACCCTGGAAGTCCAGGTTTCCCTTTCTGCCTCAGAGACTCAGCTTAACCTGCTTCAAGCACTCTGACCAGGTGACCCCCACCACCTAGCACAGTGGCCCAGCTAGCTGGCTCATCCGTGATCCTGTCTAAGACCTGGGACTTGCCTCCAGTGTTAACGTTTACAAGGGAACGAGACTGTTGCATCTCATACAGGGAGCAGAGGTTTAGCTGAGCGCAATAATGAGCAGCTAAGTATGGTGATGAACAAAAACTAAATGACTCCTCCCCATTCTAGATAACCTCACAGTAGATCCAGTGTCAGCTTTTCCCAGACTGGAGAGAAGGTGACCATTTCAGCCAACACAGTCATCATTATTCATAAACAACAAGATCTAAACTCTGTCCATTCAAATGTGTTTCACCGCGTTTCTGTGTTCTGAACTACGAGGGCTCAACCCTGCCTCACATCACTGGCATTACATCCCTGGGCAATCACGTGTGTTTAGAAACATGCTGGCCAATAAGAGCAATATTCTACCTTTCTATATCCCCCCTTACCTCAAGGCATTTCACAAACACACACCCCTGTAGGACAATCACCTCTGCTTGAACAGCTTGCACAGTTTACGGACATGTCAGTCCATGGCCTGAAAAAAAATTGCAAGACACCTGCAAACAAAGGCCAGTATTAGACATGACGGAAGGAACTGGCACGGACCTCTAGAGACCTGGAAGCGCAGTGCCCCCCTACTCCTGGGAAAGGAGAGGGTGCGGAGATTCCTACCAGGGCTTTCTCAAAGGACAGTGCACAACTGCTTCCACCTTTCCTATCGGCCTCTGGCAAGTAGCAACCTCAGCCCTGGGCTCCTGTTTTGTTGATGGAAGAGAAAAAGACCCTCCCCCCCCCCCAAAAAAAAAGACTCCCTGGTACTTTTGGAATGTGGGAGGGGTAGGAAATAGACACAGGGTAAAAGAGGTTTGATAGTCTACCCTGTACCCTATCCCTCCTCTGCCTCTGTTTTCAGCTCCTCCACCCCGCGCAAACAGCTGAAGTGCTCCTTACTGCTGATCACAGCTTTAGCCCAAGCAGCCGCTAAGTGCAACTGACAGGATTCTTGACTGTTCCCTGGGGCTCACAGCTGCAGTGTAACTGCCCAGGGTCTTGCTCCTTCCGCACTGCCGCGCCTTGGGAGAGATACAAGCAGCAGCCTTGCAGACACAGAACCACTACGCAGCATTAGTTCATACTCCGTGGGTTTTCTTTGTCATCACAATGAGATGAACATCAGTTTCTACATAACAAATGTGTAAGGCCAGCGGTTCTCAAATGCGGTCACCAGGGGCTTTTCTTGCAGCCACAGCCTCATGGACTGTTATAAGGGGCGGGAGCAAAATAGCAGCCCCTTCCTGTTGCTCCTGGATGCCCGGCCTTGGTATCGATTGCTGGGGCCACCAGCATTGGTTGGGCCCTGCTCCCCCTGTGGAGATACCTGGGGCACAATGCTGAAGGACAGGCAGCTGGTGAGTTTCCCAACTTCCCAGGCTTTGGGCTTCAGCCCTGGGGTGGCGGGGCAGCAGGCTCTGGCCACAGGGCTTTGGGCTCCAGCCTTCCACTGCCTCCCGCCGGCGCCTCCCCGGACCCCTTACCCCCACTCCATCTAGGGCTTAATTTCTCCCCAGGCTTGTTGACAGGGCTGAGTAAGTCTGCTGTGAATAGTGATACTTCTCTGTTTGTTAATATCACTTTTCACAGCAGACTTATTAGCTAGCAATACATAAATTACAGTGATTTGGCCGTGTATATTTATTTGTTTTTCCTAAAGCTAAATTAAGTATTTTAGGAAAAAACTTGAGAGCGGCCACCAGCAAGAGTTGGTGGCCGCACTCTGAGGCCACCAAAAAATTTGTTCTGAGAACCGCTGTATCTAGGCCCTCTATTTGACGCTTTGGCAATAAGGAAATTTTCCCTAGAGAGTAAACTGATGGCGTCAGGAATTAGTCAGCTGCATCAGTCTCCTCTTCACGTCAATCGAAGTTTGAGAAAATAGTCACAAGAAGGTGCCAACTCCTCATTCCACATACAGCGTTACGTTGAATGCACCCAAAGCTAGGGACACCGGTAGAGCCCTGCGCAGATACCAAATCTGAATCTGCATCTGATCCTCAAACATGGGCCGCGAGGATCTGCAGATTTGCAGGGCTCTAGCCATGGGGACGCTGCAGAGCTGAAGACACAGACCCCGCAGCCTTGTGTGGCAGCAGGAGCGGACACTGGGCAGGGAGCCAAGGTTCTTCAGCTCTAGGTACGGCTCTGTCCAACTTCTTATGCCCTGCCCATCACATAGGATGTGCCAGACTGGATCAGACTTCTGGTCGATATAATCCAGTATCCTGTCTCTGACAGTGGCTACAACTAGCTGCTTCAGAGGAAGGTTCAGAAAACCCCACAGCAGGCATATTATGCCAGTTTCCCCCTCCCCCACGAAGGTTTCCCTCCTAATCCCTAACCGTGAGAGATCAGCTTAAAGCCCTGAAACAGGAGCATTAACTATTATCACTCTGCATTTTCTTCATATCCATATAAATGTCCAGTCCCTTTTTGTTGCTACATTTTCAGCCTCAACAGCATCCAGTAGCAATGGGTTCTACAGGCTAATTATTCACCATGTGAAAATGTGTTTCCTTTGATCAGTTTTGAATTTCCAGCCTTTTCACTTCAATGAATGTCCCTTTGTTCTTGTGTTATGAGACAGAGAACAGACGCTCCCAATCTACCTCCGCTGGACCATACAGACAAGTCATGTCATCACTTTGTGCTTCGCTTTCCCACTCTGTTAAATGGGGATATCAATTCTGACCTACTCCGTGGGGCGAGGTGTGAAGTTTTCTGAGTAGACAAGAGTGGACAGTTATTGGTCTGCGTGAAGTGGGGGAGTACTGTTAATATTGGCCCAGTTTTATTATTTTGTATAGTAATTAGCTGAATATGCATCTAGACTCATTGATTTTAGGGCCAGAAGGGACCACTATGATCTAGTCTGACCTCCTGGATAACAAAGGCTAGCGGAGTACTGTTCAAGGGCTCTGTTTCTCATTTCCAGCATCTGGCCTGTAGGCATCTGATACATGAGGAAGTATCATTGCTCCCCTGTTCCTCTCTCTGTCTCTCTCTCTCTCTCTCTCTCTCACACACACACACACACCCACCCACCCAGCTCCAGAAGGGAGAATTGCTGTCTTGCCCTTCCTGAGGCTGCTGCATGGCAGGGTGTCTGCTACTCTACCCTTCCCCCAGGCTCCATATTTTGGGCAGCTGCTGCCTCCCACACAGCTCCAATACCAGCCTCTGCAGCAGCTCAGAGCTGTGCTAAGCATGAATTTGACATGTTCTTCTCAGTTTCACAGCCACACATTAAGTTCCCAAAGGCTGCAGTGAAAATCACTAGGGTCTTCCCCACTAAGGGCACCATTTTCAAAGGCACTGAGCACCCACCAATTCCACTGGAGCTCAGTGTCCTGGAAAAGTTGGGCTATTTAAAAAAAAGAATAAAAGCTTAGATTCTGCAGGAACTAAGGGTTCATGCCCCGGACTCACCAGTAAGGTAGCAGCATTTGAGTGCTGATAGAATTGTCTAAATGCCATAGAACCCCTTTCTACACAGACTCTGCTGTGGGCCATGTCTACTACCAATCCCACTGGCTTCAAAACCAGCGTTCCCTGTATCTCAGGTACCTAAATGATCCAGAATTCCTACTCATTTCCATTTACCCCTCTCTCATCACACCCTCGCCCCAGCACTTCTACAGCCAGGCTACCAAGAAACACACCATCAGACCTTAATACCCAGTAATATATAGGGGGAGAGCTCCCCACGCGCCCCAGCTGCGTTGCTCCTTCCCTGGCACACTAGTTATTGTCCCAGCCGCTCAACAGACATTTCCCTGGCAGGGCTATATTCATTGTGGGGAGAGAGGCTCCCAGCCAAGCCAGGCTCAGCACACCTCCGGCTGAATCAATGAGTTCCAGCCCAGCAGCTGCCTGCAGAACCCACAAGGAGCAGGTAACCTACAGAGACGAGACCCACTAGAGACAGGGGAGATTAGCCAGCTAAAGAGCAGGGCTGGCGGTCACACTTCTGCATTCTTACCGGAGGCTGCAGCATGAACTTTGCTTTGCTTTTCCACTCTCCAGCTGCCTCTACCCGCTGAAAAACCTCCCCAGCAACCAGCCAGGGAACCCGCAGCAGACAGACCGACCCTGCCTTGGAGAGAGAGTTTCTCTTGGTGTCACAGGGGAAACTCCCCTCCCCACAGATGCCCAGGGAAGGGAAGGGAAGAGGGGGTGAGGAACGAACAAGGGTGGGAAGGAAGGAGGGGCGGGGGAGAGGAAGGGAAGACTTGAGCGGAGCAGGCAAGGAAGGGGAGAAGGAGAGGGAGGGGGAGCAGACGAGAGGAGTCGGGGCAGAGCAGGGGGGAGCTGAGGCAGGAAACAACTAGGGGGAAGAGGGGAGCTGGGGGACTGGGACGAGGCAGGAAGGGGGCTGGGTCAGGTGGGGGAAGTGGGGAAAGAGCAGGGCTAGGGGAGCAGGGGGACTGGGGTGGGGCAGGTGAGGCTGGGGCAGCGGGGATGGACTGGGGCAGGTGGCAGCAGCAAGGGGGTGTGGCGGGTGGGGGCTGGGGTGGACTGAAGGGGGCAGGAAGGGATCGGGGTAGATGGGGGCAGCGTAGGAAGGGGCCAGGGGACCAGGACAGGTGAGGGGGGACGGGGAGGCGGGAATTGACTGGGGCAGGCGGGGGGGAAGGAAGGGGGAGAGGGAAGGGGCCTGGGGCTGGCGGGGTAGATGAGGGGGAAGGGGTGGGGGCGGGGTACATGAGGGGGAAGGTGGGGGGTCGAGAAGGGACCGGGGTAGATGAGGGGGAAGGGGCGGGGCCGGTGGGGGGCGGGATACGTGAGGGGGAAGGTGGGGGGTCGAGAAGAGACCGGGGTAGATGAGGGGGAAGGGGTGGGGGCGGGGCCGGCGGGGTACATGAGGGGGAAGGTGGGGGGTAGATGAGGGGGAAGGGGAGGGGCCGGGGTACATGAGGGGGAAGGTGGGGGGTAGATGAAGGGGAAGGGGCGGGGCCGGGCGTGCCGGAGGGGCCGGGCAGAGCGTGGGGCTCCGCCCCCCGGACTCACCGCTCCCCGGCGCGCTCAGCCCCGCAGCGCTGCCCAAAGCCCCGCGCGACCCGCTCTCCGGACACGCCCCCGCCCGCTCTCATTGGCCCGATCCGTCCCCGCCTCCTCGCTCGCTCATTGGCCAGGGCGGTTCCGGGGCCTGTGAGGGCACTAGGCGGTCCCTCCTTACGGGGGGCGGGACCTAGGGGGAGGGGTCACCCAGTTGCGGGGCGACGGGTCACGAATGGACCAATGACAAGCCCATGGGGTGGGACTGTGAGTCTGGGACTGGCAGCCGGGACTGGCAGCCAGGACTCACCCCATGTGCTTCCCTGAGTCAGCCGTGTGCTGCTGGGGGCCCCACTCCCTGGGGGCTGGGTCCCTCCCCACCCTCTGCCCATCCTCCCCTTCCTTCCTTCCCAATCTCACCCCCCCTTTGTCCATCCCCCCCTTCCTTCCCAATCTCACCCCCCCCTTCGCCTAGCCCACCCCCTTGGGCCCACTGCCCACCCCCCCTTCCTTCCCAATTTCACCCCCCCCTTGGGCCCACTGCCCATCCCCCCCTTCCTTCCCAATCTCACCTCCCCTTTGTCCATCCCACCCTTCCTTCCCAATCTCACCCCCCGCTTCACCTAGCCACCCCCTTGGGGTGTTTCATGTTTCATGTTCTCTATGAATCTCCCCACTGTATTTTCCACTGAATGCATCCGATGAAGTGAGCTCTAGATGAAGTGAGCTCTAGCTCACGAAAGCTTATGCTCAAAGAAATTTGTTAGTCTCTAAGGTACCACAAGTCCTCCTTTTCTTTTTGGAGAATCCACCATGACCCTTGGTACATTGTTCCAATGGTTAATTACACTCCCCATTAAAAACTTATGCCTTATTTCCAGTCTGAAACCTTCCCTCCGCCCCCATCTGGGTTGACAGCAGGGTTTGAACCCAGAACTTTCTTGTGCGAAACGTTCTGTTTGTAGAGCATCCTTTCATGGTTGGAGTGGCATAATATGACCCCTGTGTATGTGAAATTTAAAATAACCAAGCCTGCCGCTCAGGAAATGCTCCATTAATGAAGTACAATAACTCCTCACTTAAATTCATCCCGGTTAATGTTGTTTCGTTGTTATGTTGCTGATCCATTAGGGAACATGCTCGTTTAAGTTGCGCATTGCTCCCTTATAACGTGGTTTGGCAGCCACCTGCTTTATCCATTGCTTGCAGGAAGAGCAGCCCGGTGGAGCTAGCTTGGACGGGGGGGGGGGTGTCTTAGAGCCATGGTGGGCAGGCAGCCCCCCTATCAGCTCCCCGCTCCCCTAAGTTCCCTGTGCGGCAGCAGTTCAGCTGTCCCTCCCCTCACTGCCGTGTGATGCTCCTGCCCTCTGCCCTGGAGCTGCTCCCAGGAGCCTCCTGCTTCTGTGCAGGAATGACGGCGGCTAATGTCAGGGTGTCCCCCTCCCCCCTGCTCCTGCCCCCCACTTACGCCATCTCCATAGAGCCGCCTAGAATTTACATTTGCAGATACTGTTGCAGTAGGAATGAATTTTTATGAAGTAGTGACTTCTCCTCTGGCTGTATTGTGTGTGAGAGAGAGATTCTTGACTCACAGGAACATGGGAACAGCCAGACTGGATCTGACAAGTGTTCCTCTAGCCCAGTATCCTTCCTTCGACAGGGGCCAACACTAGGTGCTTCAGAGGAAGGTGTAAGGACCCCATCACTAGGCAGATATGGGAGAATCATAGAATATCAGGGTTGGAAGGGACCTCAGGAGGTCATCTAGTCCAATCCCCTGCTCAAAGCAGGACCTAATCCCCAACTAAATCATCCCAGCCAGGGTTTTGTCAAGCCTGACCTTAAAAACCTCTAAAGAAGGAGATTCCACCACCTCCCTAAGCAACCCATTCCAGTGCTTCAGCACCCTTCTAGTGAAAATGTTTTTCCTAATATCCAACCTAAACCTCCCCCGCTGCGTGAATCTGCCACCATGAAGGTCTTGTCTTGATCTCTAATAATAGAAGATGGGTTTAATGCCCTGAAAAAGGTTTATCTCCCTTTCAATACTCTTTTTTTTAAGCATTATGTATTATAATCTTGGATATTCTTATTCTCCATATGAACATCCAATCCCCCTTTGACTCTTCCTAAAGTCTCAACAACATCCTGTACCAAGGAGTTCCACAGGTTAATTTACAGCTGGAATGAAAAAGTAATCTATATTTTTCACAAAATTCTGCCAGGGGAGGATACACTTAGTTTCCAGCCCCTTAATTCCATCCTGTTTCAGGTGACACCAAATCTTACACGCTGTTATGCTATCAATAAAAATAGGTCAAGATTTTCCCAAATAAGGGCCCAGAGTTTGGCTCCTTATTCTGTATTTAGGTGCCTAAATAAGTGCTAAGCACCCAACAGCCCCCATTGACTCTGGTGGGGGATGCTGGTGCTTCATATATTTGAAAATGAGGCCACTTCATGTGGATTGAGGAGTCTAACTGTAGGTTCCTACTTTTGAAAATCTTGGTCTTTCTATACTTTTTCAAGGACAAAGTCGAAATATTGCCAGAGGAAGTTGCGTTAATGGAATCACCTTGTCCCAGAGGTGCTGGCTCTTCCCTTGGCAGTGGTCACAAAAAAGAGGTTTTTGGTTAAGTGAGTAAAGAAAATGAATAGATTTTTCCAGACCCTTATTGTCCTTCTGCATAGCTCACACAGCCCAGGTTGAATATCAACAGCACGTCACTGCAAGGTCAGTTTCTGGTTCCCTGGCACTTGCAGGCTGTTTCATTACTGATGCTACAGCCAAGCAAAAAATTGGCATTCTATCCCCAGATCTTCCACTGACTTGCTGTGGGACCTTGGGCAAGACACTCTGTGCATCTCTTTCACCCTTCCTCTATCTTGTCTCTTCAGACCGTAAGCTCTTTGGATCAGGAACTCTCTCTGTGTTTGTACAGCACCGAGCACAATCGGGCTGGGACCTCAGTTAGGCTTGGAGATGCTACTGAAATACAAATAATAATGGAAAGAGATCAATTCACATTCTATTTTTAAACAGAGCCTGAAACTGGGGCCTCACCGGCTCTTAATCTCCCCATCAAAGGGAGGGAATCCAACGTTATGCACGCATTTGAAAAACCCTAACCTTTCCCATTGAAGCATCTGATTTATATCATAATCAGGAAAGGCAAAGAGTCCAATGTGTTTTCCCTTAACGATGTGTCCTAGGTCCTGTGACCTGGACCTACTGCAGGTAGGCACCAGTAGCAGAAAGGTCTGTTGGAAGAGCATTGAATGTCTGGCACAAACTTTTGTTGAATTTTATTTTCCAATATGATTTGACTCTCTGTCTAGATTTTTCCGTGGCCCACGTCGCCGTGAAATCTTGGGGCCGTGGGGTCTGAAACTGGAGTTCCCAGGCTTTATCACCATATCTCAATTCACCTCCCCTCATATCGTCCCAACTCCAGCAATTGCTCACAGGGAAATCTTTAATATGGTTTTAGTTGTTGAGTAGGGTGTGATGATAAGCCTTCGCCAAAGGGAATTGTTAACAGCTTGTGGCCTATTCTGAAGAAGGTGGCAGCTATTAAACAACCACTGCTGCTTTTCATAAAGCTTGCCCAGTTTAAAATACCCAGGGGTACAGAAATAGTCACTCTTCATATTGAAAAGTGTTGGAGAAAGGTGCCTTGGAAAAGGTCAGAGCTATTGTAAGGGCTGTAAATATTCCATTGCTCCTGTGTGTGCCATACGTGACCCGAGGATAATCCCAGGATTTAGGTTTTCCAGAGATGCTGCTCCCTCCAAAACAAAATTCAATTAAACGAGGGGAAAAACGCCGCTGGGGGAGCTGCCAAGCCAGTGGTTCGTTCTGGCTGTTTCCTCCTCGGTGCTAAGCTCCTGTGGTAAATTGCTTCTGCATAGCTGAGAGAAATTGGCCAAAATAAATCAGCGAGGAGCACTAGCACATGTTCTGAAAAGAGAGCAGAATTTGCTAAACTAATTAGGATAATATCCAAATTGATGGGCTTGCCGATACCAACCACGTGTGCCTTCTGGGGAGTCTTGTGCATTGCAGCAATGTCTGCCAGGAGGCCTAACGCAAGAGGGACTGGTTAGGCTCTAAAATTGGACCACTGAGTTGCTTGTTTCATTAGAAAGCCGACTGAGCTAGTCATTGGAGAGTTGAACACTCTTTGGGATCCTTTTCAATTTAAGGCCAGAAGGACCCGATACGATCATCTAGTTTGACCTTCTGCACAGCACAGGCTGGAGAATCTTGCCCAACAATTTTGCCTTCAAGCCCATAGCTTCTGTTTGAGCTAGAGCGTATCTTTTAAAGAGACATCTAGTTTTGATTTAAAGACTCCAAGTGGTGAAGAATCCATCACTTCCCTAGGTAAGCTGTTGTGATCGTTAATTACCTTCACGGTTCACAATGAGTACCTTATTTCTAGTCTGAATATGTCTAGCTTCACCTTCCAGCCATTGGATCTCATTCTGCCTTTTGCAGCTAGAATATAGAGCCATCTGCTGTCAGAAATCTCTTCTACATGTAAGTACTTGGAGACTGTGATCAAGTCACCTGTTGACCTTCTCTTGGATAATAGTCTATCACAGTGAGGCATGTTTTCAAGACCGCTATAGCAGTTGGTATTGACTCTAGCCATTCTTGGGGTAACAGGAAAGTTACCATTGCCTGGAATGGAGTGGTGTTCTTGCTACTTTATTTTAAACTCCAGGGGGTACCGAAGTATACTGGAGAGATACGCTTTAGAAATGGAGATATTTATCCTTGTAAATACAAGCTGTTATTTATATTGTGGTAGTGCCTAGGAATCCCGATCATGGATCAGGGCCCCTTGTTCTAGGTGCTGCACAAACACAGAACAAGAAGAGGTTTCTTGTCCCAAGAAACTGACAGTCCCAGTATAAATACATTATAGAGTCCAAGGCCAGAAGGGACTAATGTGATCATAGTGTCTGACACCCACTATAACAGAGTCTAGGACTTCGCTGAATTGATAACAGAATCTCCGTATAATAAAAAAGTAAAGACCTGTATCTATGCCATGGCAAGAGTCCTCAACCATTCTGCAAACAGAGGTATCTCAACCAACCACCACACTGACATTACACCGAATCTGCATGCACCAGTTTCAGCGGTTCTAAGGAGTCAGTGCGATGAAGGGGACTGCTCAGAGTGGGGATTACTCAGTCCAGCTGCCACAGTTCTTCAAAGGTTGATTCCCCACCTGTACAACCCAACACAAAGTTGCCAGCGCAACCCACCCATAACCCACCATTCACAAATCAATACAACCAGCACACACAACAACACACACCCACAGCCTCTTACTGCAACGCTTACGCCTCAATGGCTCCTCCAGAACCTTCCCCTGCCACCTCCCTAACTGCCAGCCAGTGCCCCCATACAGATAGCACCCCGCTCCTCCCGAACCTTCCCCCTACCCCTCTAACTGCCAGCGTGTGCCCCAATACAGACAGCGCCCTGCTCTTCTCGACCTTCCCCCGCCACCTCCCTAACTGCCAGCCTGTGCCCTCATACAGACAGCACCCCGCATCTCCCGAACCTTCCACCACCCCCTCCCTAACTGCCAGCCTGTGCCCCCATACAGACAGCGCCCCGCATCTCCCGAACCTTCCACCACCCCCTCCCTAACTGCCAGCCTGTGCCCTCATACACACAGCGCCCCGCATCTCCAGAACCTTCCCCCGCCCCCTCCCTAACTGCCAGCCTGTGCCCCCACACAGACAGCACCCCGCTCCTCCTGAACCTTCCCCCGCCCCCTTCCTAACTGCCAGCCTGCGCCCCCACACAGACAGCGCCCCGCTCCTCCCGAACCTTCCGCCAGTACCTCCCTAACTGTCAGACTGTGCCCCCATACAGAAAGCACCCCCCTCCTCCCGAACCTTCCCCCGCCCCCTCCCTAACTGCCAGCCTGTTCCCCCATACAGACAGCGCCCCGCTCCTCCCCAACCTTCCCCCGCCCCCTCCCTAACTGCCAGCCTGTGCCCCATACAGACAGCACCCCGCTCCTCCCAAACCTTCCCCCGCTCCCTCCCTAACTGCCAGCCTGTGCCCCACACAGACAGCGCCCCGCTCCTCCTGAACCTTCCCCCGCCCCCTCCCTAACTGCCAGCCTGTGCCCCCATACAGACAGTACCCCGCTCCTCCCGAACCTTCCCCCGCCCCCTCCCTAACTGCCAACCTGTGCCCCCATACCGACAGCGCCCCGCTCCTCCCAAACCTTCCCCCGCTCCCTCCCTAACTGCCAGCCTGTGCCCCACACAGACAGCGCCCCGCTCCTTCCGAACCTTCCCCCGCCCCCTCCCTAACTGCCAGCCTGTGCCCCCATACAGACAGTACCCCGCTCCTCCCGAACCTTCCCCCGCCCCCTCCCTAACTGCCAACCTGTGCCCCCATACCGACAGCGCCCCGCTCCTCCCAAACCTTCCCCCGCTCCCTCCCTAACTGCCAGCCTGTGCCCCATACAGACAGGGCCCCGCTCCTCCCAAACCTTCCCCCGCCCCCTCCCTAACTGCCAGCCTGTGCCCCCATACAGACAGTACCCCGCTCCTCCCGAACCTTCCCCCGCCCCCTCCCTAACTGCCAACCTGTGCCCCCATACCGACAGCGCCCCACTCTTCCAGAACCTTCCCCCGCCCCCTCCCTAACTGCCAGCCTGTGCCCCATACAGACAGCGCCCCGCTCCTCCCAAACCTTCCCCCGCCCCCTCCCTAACTGCCAGCCTGTGCTCCCATACAGACAGCGCCCCGCTCCTCCCAAACCTTCCCCCGCCACCTCCCTAACTGCCAGCCTGTGCCCCCATACAGACAGCGCCCCGCTCCTCCCGAACCTTCCCCCGCCCCCTCCCTAACTGCCAGCCTGTGCCCCACACAGACAGCGCCCCGCTCCTCCCGAACCTTCCCCCGCCCCTCCCTAACTGCCAGCCTGTGCCCCATACAGACAGCACCCCGCTCCTCCCGAACCTTCCCCCGCCCCCTCCCTAACTGCCAGCCTGTGCCCCCATACAGACAGCACCCCGCTCCTCCCGAACCTTCCCCCGCCCCCTCCCTAACTGCCAGCCTTTGCCCCCATACAGACAGCGCCCCGCTCCTCCCAAACCTTCCCCCGCCCCCTCCCTAACTGCCAGCCTGTGCCCCCACACAGACAGCGCCCCGCTCCTCCCGAACCTTCCCCCGCCCCCTCCCTAACTGCCAGCCTGTGCCCCCATACCGACAGCGCCCCGCTCCTCCCAAACCTTCCCCCGCCCCCTCCCTAACTGCCAGCCTCTGCCCCCATACAGACAGCACCCCCCTCCTCCCAAACCTTCCCCCGCCCCCTCCCTAACTGCCAGCCTGTGCCCCCATACAGACAGCGCCCCGCTCCTCCCGAACCTTCCCCCGCCCCCTCCCTAACTGCCAGCCTTTGCCCCCATACAGACAGCGCCCCGCTCCTCCCAAACCTTCCCCCGCCCCCTCCCTAACTGCCAGCCTGTGCCCCCATACCGACAGCGCCCCGCTCCTCCCGAACCTTCCCCGCCCCCTCCCTAACTGCCAGCCTGTGCCCCCATACCGACAGCGCCCCGCTCCTCCCAAACCTTCCCCCGCCCCCTCCCTAACTGCCAGCCTGTGCCCCCACACAGACAGCGCCCCGCTCCTCCCGAACCTTCCCCCGCCCCCTCCCTAACTGCCAGCCTGTGCCCCCATACCGACAGCGCCCCGCTCCTCCCAAACCTTCCCCCGCCCCCTCCCTAACTGCCAGCCTGTGCCCCCATACAGACAGCGCCCCGCTCCTCCCAAACCTTCCCCCGCCCCCTCCCTAACTGCCAGCCTGTGCCCCCATACCGACAGCACCCCGCTCCTCCGGAACCTTCCGCTGCCCCCTCCCTAACTGTCAGCCTGTGCCCCCATACAGACAGCGCCCCACTCTTCCAGAACCTCCCCCCACCTCCCTAACTGCCAGCCTGTGCCCCCATACAGACAGCACCCCGCTCCTCCCAAACCTTCCCCCGCCCACTCCCTAACTGCCAGCCTGTGCCCCCATACAGACAGCGCCCCGCTCCTCCCAAACCTTCCGCCAGTACCTCCCTAACTGTCAGCCTGTGCCCCCATACAGACAGCGCCCCGCTCCTCCCGAACCTTCCCCCGCCCCCTCCCTAACTGCCAGCCTGTGCCCCCATACCGACAGTGCCCCGCTCCTCCCGAACCTTCCCCCGCCCCCTCCCTAACTGCCAGCCTGTGCCCCCATATCGACAGCACCCCGCTCCTCCCGAACCTTCCGCCAGTACCTCCCTAACTGTCAGCCTGTGCCCCCATACAGACAGCGCCCCGCTCCTCCCGAACCTTCCCCTGCCCCCTCCCTAACTGCCAGCCTGTGCCCCCATACAGACAGTGCCCCGCTCCTCCCAAACCTTCCCCCGCCCCCTCCCTAACTGCCAGCCTGTGCCCCCACACAGACAGCGCCCCGCTCCTCCCGAACCTTCCCCCGCCCCCTCCCTAACTGCCAGCCTGTGCCCCCATACCGACAGCTCCCCGCTCCTCCCAAACCTTCCCCCGCCCCCTCCCTAACTGCCAGCCTGTGCCCCCATACAAACAGCGCCCCGCTCCTCCCAAACCTTCCCCCGCCCACTCCCTAACTGCCGGCCTGTGCCCCCATACAGACAGCGCCCCCGCTCCTCCCGAACCTTCCGCCAGTACCTCCCTAACTGTCAGCCTGTGCCCCCATACCGACAGCGCCCCGCTCCTCCCAAACCTTCCCCCGCCCCCTCCCTAACTGCCAGCCTGTGCCCCATACAGACAGCGCCCCGCTCCTCCCAAACCTTCCCCCGCCCCCTCCCTAACTGCCAGCCTGTGCTCCCATACAGACAGCACCCCGCTCCTCCGGAACCTTCCCCCGCCCCCTCCCTAACTGCCAGCCTGTGCCCCCATACAGACAGCACCCCGCTCCTCCCGAACCTTCCCCCGCCCCCTCCCTAACTGCCAGCCTGTGCCCCCCTACAGACAGCACCCCGCTCCTCCCGAACCTTCCCCCGCCCTCTCCCTAACTGCCAGCCTGTGCCCCCATACAGACAGCGCCCCGCTCCTCCCGAACCTTCCCCCGCCCCCCTCCCTAACTGCCAGCCTGTGCCCCCATACAGACAGCAACCCTCTCCTCCCAAACCTTCCCCCGCCCCCTCCCTAACTGCCAGCCTGTGCCCCCATATCGACAGCACCCCGCTCCTCCCGAAGCTTCCGCCAGTACCTCCCTAACTGTCAGCCTGTGCCCCCATACAGACAGCGCCCCCGCTCCTCCCGAACCTTCCTCTGCCCCCTCCCTAACTGCCAGCCTGTGCCCCATACAGACAGTGCCCCGCTCCTCCCAAACCTTCCCCCGCCCCCTCCCTAACTGCCAGCCTGTGCCCCCACACAGACAGCGCCCCGCTCCTCCCGAACCTTCCCCCGCCCCCTCCCTAACTGCCAGCCTGTGCCCCCATACCGACAGCTCCCCGCTCCTCCCAAACCTTCCCCCGCCCCCTCCCTAACTGCCAGCCTGTGCCCCCATACAAACAGCGCCCCGCTCCTCCCAAACCTTCCCCCGCCCCCTCCCTAACTGCCGGCCTGTGCCCCCATACAGACAGCGCCCCGCTCCTCCCAAACCTTCCGCCAGTACCTCCCTAACTGTCAGCCTGTGCCCCCATACCGACAGCGCCCCGCTCCTCCCAAACCTTCCCCCGCCCCCTCCCTAACTGCCAGCCTGTGCCCCATACAGACAGCGCCCCGCTCCTCCCAAACCTTCCCCCGCCCCCTCCCTAACTGCCAGCCTGTGCTCCCATACAGACAGCACCCCCGCTCCTCCGGAACCTTCCCCCGCCCCCTCCCTAACTGCCAGCCTGTGCCCCCATACAGACAGCACCCCGCTCCTCCCGAACCTTCCCCCGCCCCCTCCCTAACTGCCAGCCTGTGCCCCCATACAGACAGCACCCCGCTCCTCCCGAACCTTCCCCCGCCCTCTCCCTAACTGCCAGCCTGTGCCCCCATACAGACAGCGCCCCGCTCCTCCCGAACCTTCCCCCGCCCCCTCCCTAACTGCCAGCCTGTGCCTCCATACAGACAGCACCCCGCTCCTCCCGAACCTTCCCCCGCCCCCTCCCTAACTGCCAGCCTGTGCCCCCATACAGACAGCGCCCCGCTCCTCCCGAACCTTCCCCCGCCCCCTCCCTAACTGCCAGCCTGTGCCCCCACACAGACAGCACCCCGCTCCTCCCGAACCTTCCCCCGCCCCCTCCCTAACTGCCAGCCTGTGCCCCCATACAGACAGCGCCCCGCTCCTCCCGAACCTTCCCCCGCCCCCTCCCTAACTGCCAGCCTGTGCCCTCATACAGACAGCGCCCCGCTCCTCCCAAACCTTCCCCCGCCACCCCCCTGCCAGCCTGTGCCCCCATACAGACAGCACCCCACTCCTCCCAAACCTTCTCCCGCCACCCCCCCTGCCAGCCTGTGCCCCCATACAGACAGCGCCCCGCTCCTCCCGAACCTTCCCCCGCCCCCTCCCTAACTGCCAGCCTGTGCCCCCATACAGACAGCGCCCCGCTCCTCCCAAACCTTCCCCCGCTCCCTCCCTAACTGCCAGCCTGTGCCCCACACAGACAGCGCCCCACTCTTCCCGAACCTTCCCCCGCCCCCTCCCTAACTGCCAGCCTGTGCCCCCATACAGACAGCGCCCCGCTCCTCCCGAACCTTCCCCGCCCCCTCCCTAACTGCCAGCCTGTGCCCCCATACAGACAGCAACCCGCTCCTCCCAAACCTTCCCCCGCCCCCTCCCTAACTGCCAGCCTGTGCCCCCATACAGACAGCGCCCCGCTCCTCCCAAACCTTCCCCCGCCACCCCCCTGCCAGCCTGTGCCCCCATACAGACTGGTGGCCACTGGGGGTCGGGGGGCGGAGTACCCGGGCTGCGGTGAAGGGGGAAGGTGGTTCTCCCGAAGGGGTCGATCCTGCCTCTCTTACCCAGCTACAGCATCCACGGGGCGGGGCTCACAAGCCGCTTCTCCCGGGGCCGGCGGCGGCTGCCCTTTTTCACCTGGCTCATTTGTGCGGGTGCCTGCGGGTTCTTGTCATGATGCTGTCGAGTTGGTCAGTGCAGGGACAGGCTCGGCGTCCCGGGCTAGCTGAGCTTGGTTTGAGGAAGGGGATGGAGCTACTTCTGGGCCCGAGAGTACTCCTCCTCCATCTCCCCTTCTTCCCCCCCCCTTCCTCACTCCTTCACCGAGCTGACCAGCTCAGGGCCACCTGGAATCTCCCGCAGGGACAGGTGGTCGGGGAAACACCTTCGGGGTTTCTCCACTACGGATGCAGTGTGGGGTTGCTGGGCCTGTCCTGCGGGGCCTCGGTCCCGCGGCGTCAGACTTCCACCCGGCACGTCAGGTTCCTTGGCGTGGCGGCCTGCGTGTTTGGCTCTCGAGGGTAACACACGGCGCGTTCGCATGTGTTCGAGTGCAGAGCCCACGTGCTGACATTCCGGTCCCTGCGGTGTTGATCCTCACTACAGTGCCCATTAGGGCCTTAGAGAGGTGATTCATGGCATGGTGGAGCCGTCGGTCCACCCGCCGGAGTATCATGACCAGCAGTTGTAACGTGACGGGGCCTCAACTGTGCTGCCAGCGGAGGGCGCCCCTAGATTTCGCTGGAGCCAGTTCGGGGAACTCCCTCCTTCGCTCTACTCTCGGACCTGGTCCGCCCTGGGCTACGGACCTGAGCGAAAACTGCTGCTCCCCACCGCCAGGGAGGTGGGGTCCGACAGCTCTTTTCCTCAGGGGGGGTTGACCTGGTGGCCGGTTTGCAATGAGAAACTTTCCAGACCTTTTCCCTGGGGTTGACCTGGTGGCCGGTTTGCAATGAGAACTTTCCAGACCTTTTCCTGGGGCTTTTCCCTGGGGTTGACCTGGTGGCCGGTTTGCAATGAGAAACCTTTCCATACCTTTTCCTTGGGCTTTTCCTTGGGGTTGACCTGGTGGCCGGTCGGAGCGGGCTGGATACTGGGGGCTGGTTTGCACTCAAGAGAAAATGGCTGCCGCTTTTCACTGGGGGACCCAGGGGTGCGGGACTAGGGGTGCAGCACCCGCAGGTGTCACTGGGGGAAGGTGGCCGGGGCTGCTGTCAGAACCACACAACATGCCTTGCAGCAGAGACCCCCCCCTAGCGGGGGAGGGGGAACTTTTCGTTTGCGAGGGGGGGCGGTTCAGGCTTTTGGCCCCGGCTGCCAGTCGAGCGAGGAGATCGGGCCAATGGGAGCGTGGGGGGCGTGTCCGGAGAGCGGGTCCCGCCCCCCATCTGCCTCGGCCGCGCCCCTTTTCCCTCATCTAGCCCGATCCCGTCCTGTCCTCACTTGCCCCTTCCCAGTCTCCTAGCTCCCCTTTCGCGCCCCTGCTTCCCCCTAGTTGTTTCCTGCCTCAGCTCCCCCCCGCTCTGCCCCGACTCCTCTCGTCTGCTCCCCTCCCTCTCCTTCTCCCCTTCCTTGCCTGCTCCGCTCAATTCTTCCCTTCCTCTCCCCCGCCCCTCCTTCCTTCCCACCCTTGTTCGTTCCTCACCCCCTCTTCCCTTCCCTTCCCTGGGCATCTGTGGGGAGGGGAGTTTCCCCTGTGACACCAAGAGAAACTCTCTCTCCAAGGCAGGGTCGGTCTGTCTGCTGCGGGTTCCCTGGCTGGTTGCTGGGGAGGTTTTTCAGCGGGTAGAGGCAGCTGGAGAGTGGAAAAGCAAAGCAAAGTTCATGCTGCAGCCTCCGGTAAGAATGCAGAAGTGTGACCGCCAGCCCTGCTCTTTAGCTGGCTAATCTCCCCTGTCTCTAGTGGGTCTCTTGTCTCTGTAGGTTACCTGCTCCTTGTGGGTTCTGCAGGCAGCCGCTGGGCTGGAACTCATTGATTCAGCCGGAGGTGTGCTGAGCCTGGCTTGGCTGGGAGCCTCTCTCCCCACAATGAATATAGCCAACTGCCAGGGAAATGTCTGTTGAGCGGCTGGGACAATAACTAGTGTGCCAGGGAAGGAGCAATGCAGCTGGGGCGCGTGGGGAGCTCTCCCCCTATATATTACTGGGTATTAAGGTCTGATGGTGTGTTTCTTGGTAGCCTGGCTGTAGAAGTGCTGGGGCGAGGGTGTGATGAGAGAGGGGTAAATGGAAATGAGTAGGAATTCTGGATCATTTAGGTACCTGAGATACAGGGAACGCTGGTTTTGAAGCCAGTGGGATTGGTAGTAGACATGGCCCACAGCAGAGTCTGTGTAGAAAGGGGTCTATGGCATTTAGACAATTCTATCAGCACTCAAATGCTGCTACCTTACTGGTGAGTCCGGGGCATGAACCCTTAGTTCCTGCAGAATCTAAGCTTTTATTCTTTTTTTAAAATACCCCATCTTTTCCAGGTTTCAGAGTAACAGCCGTGTTAGTCTGTATTCGCAAAAAGAAAAGGAGTACTTGTGGCACCTTAGAGACTAACCAATTTATTTGAGCATGAGCTTTCGTGAGCTACAGCTCACTTCATCAGATGTATACCGTGGAAACTGCAGCAGACTTTATATATACACAGAGAATATGAAACAATACCTCCTCCCACCCCACTGTCCTGCTGGTATTAAGGTCTGCTGGACAGTGGGGTGGGAGGAGGTTATTGTTTCATATTCTCTGTGTATATATAAAGTCTGCTGCAGTTTCCACGGTATACATCTGATGAAGTGAGCTGTAGCTCACGAAAGCTCATGCTCAAATAAACTGATTAGTCTCTAAGGTGCCACAAGTACTCCTCATCTTTTCCAGGACACTGAGCTCCAGTGGAATTGGTGGGTGCTCAGTGCCTTTGAAAATGGTGCCCTATGTTTCTAGCTCTTCTTTTTAGGAAGAGAAAATTTCCCAGCATGACCTGATGTGGGGCTATCTGTGTGAATCTGGACAACTCCGGGGCAACCTGGTGCTGCTCAGGGCTCTGCTAAGGGGCAGCAGAGAAGTGGGGAAGACCCTAGTGATTTTCATTGCAGCCTTTGGGAACTTAAGGTGTGGCTGTGAAACTAAGAACATGTCAATATCATGCTTAGCACAGCTCTGAGCTGCTGCAGAGGCTGGTATTGGAGCTGTGTGGGAGGCAGCAGCTGCCCAAAATATGGAGCCTGGGGGAAGGGTAGAGTAGCAGACACCCTACCATGCAGCAGCCTCAGGAAGGGCAAGACAGCAATTCTCCCTTCTGGAGCTGGGTGTGTGTGTGAGAGACAGAGAGAGGAACAGGGGAGAAATGATACTTCCTCATGTATCCGATGCCTACAGGCCAGATGCTGAAATGAAAAACAGAGCCCTTGAACAGTACTCCGCTAGCCTTTGTTATGCAGGAGGTCAGACTAGATCATAGGGGTCCCTTCTGGCCCTAAAATCAATGAGTCTAGATGCATATTCAGCTAATTACTATACAAAATAATAAAGCTGGGTCAGTATTAACAGTAAAAGTCGCCCACTTCACGCAAACCAATAACTGTCCACTCTGTCTACTCAGAAAACTTCACACCTCACCCCACGGAGTAGGTCAGAATTGATATCCCCATTTAACAGAGTGGGAAAGCGAAGCACAAAGTGATGACATGACTTGCTTGAGGATACCTAACAAGCCAGTGACAGGACTCCTATCAGTGGGATCACTGATGGGGAGTTCATACAAGAATCAAGGGGCTGGGGAAAAAAACAACAAAACCTCTCATGAGGAAAGACTGAAGAGCCTGGTCTTGTTTACCTGAGAAAGATGATGAAAGAGAGGAGATAAAAGTCTGTATGGTCCAGTGGAGGTAGATTGGGAGCGTCTGTTCTCTGTCTCATAACACAAGAACAAAGGGACATTCACTGAAGTGAAAAGGCTGGAAATTCAAAACTGATCAAAGGAAACACAATTTTCACATGGTGAATAATTACCCTGTGGAACCCACTGCTACTGGATGTTGTTGAGGCTGAAAATGTAGCAACAAAAAGGGACTGGACATTTATATGGATACGAAGGGATTAGGAGGGAAATCTTCGTGGGGGAGGGGGAAATTGGCATAATCTGCCTGCTGTGGGGTTTTTTGAACCTTCCTCTGAAGCAGCTAGTTCTAGCCACTGTCAGAGACAGGATACTGGATTATATCGACCAGAAGTCTGATCCAGTCTGGCACATCCTATGTGATGGGCAGGGCATAAGAAGTTGGACAGAGCCGTACCTAGAGCTGAAGAATCTTGGCTCCCTGCCCCGTGTCCGCTCCTGCTGCCACACAAGGCTGTGGGGTCTGTGTCTTCAGCTATGCAGCATCCCCATGGCTAGAGCCCTGCAAATCTGCAGATCCCCGCGTACCATGTTTGCGGATCAGATGCAGATCCAGATTTGGTATCTGCGCAGGGCTCTACCGGTGTCCCTAGCTTTGGGTGAATTCAACGTAACGCTGTATGTGAAATGAGGAGTTGGCACCTTCTTGTGACTATTTTCTCAAACTTAGACTGACGTGAAGAGGAGACTGATGCAGCCGACTAATTCCTGACGCCATCAGTTTACTCTCTAGGGAAAATTTCCTTATTGCCAAAGCGTCAAATAGAGGGCCTAGATACAGCGGTTCTCAGAACAAATTTTTGGTGGCCTCAGAGTGCAGCCACCAACTCTTGCTGGTGGCCGCTCTCACGCTTTTTCCTAAAATACTTAATTTAGCTTTAGGAAAAACAAATAAATATACGCGGCCAAATCATTGTAATTTATGTATTGCTAGCTAATAAGTCTGCTGTGAAAAGTGATATTAACAAACAGAGAAGTATCACTATTCACAGCAGACTTACTCAGCCCTGTCAACAAGCCTGGGAGAAATTAAGCCCTAGATGGAGTGGGGGTAAGGGGTCCGGGGAGGCGCCGGCAGGAGGCAGTGGAGGGCTGGAGTCCGTAGCCCTGTGGCCAGAGCCTGCTGCCCTGCCACCCCAGGGCTGAAGCCCAAAGCCTGAACCCCACCGCCCTTGGAAGCTGGGAAACTCACCAGCTGCCTGGTTCTCCAGCATTGTGCCCCAGGTATCTCCACAGGGGGAGCAGGGCCCAACCAGTGCTGGCGGCCCCAGCAATCGACACCAAGGCCAGGCATCCAGGAGCAACAGGAGGGGCTGCTATTTTGCCCCGCCCCCCATAACAGTCCATGAGGCTGAGGCCACAAGAAAAGCCCCTGGTGACCGCATTTGAGAACCGCTGGCCTTACACATTTGTTATGTAGAAACTGATGTTCATCTCATTGTGATGACAAAGGAAACCCACGGAGTATGAACTAATGCTGCGTAGTGGTTCTGTGTCTGCAAGGCTGCTGCTTGTATCTCTCCCAAGGCGCGGCAGTGCGGAAGGAGCAAGACCCTGGGCAGTTACACTGCAGCTGTGAGCCCCAGGGAACAGTCAAGAATCCTGTCAGTTGCACTTAGCGGCTGCTTGGGCTAAAGCTGTGATCAGCAGTAAGGAGCACTTCAGCTGTTTGCGCGGGGTGGAGGAGCTGAAAACAGAGGCAGAGGAGGGATAGGGTACAGGGTAGACTATCAAACCTCTTTTACCCTGTGTCTATTTCCTACCCCTCCCACATTCCAAAAGTACCAGGAGTCTTTTTTTTTTGGGGGGGGGGGGGGGGGAAGAGTCTTTTTCTCTTCCATCAACAAAACAGGAGCCCAGGACTGAGGTTGCTACTTGCCAGAGGCCGATAGGAAAGGTGGAAGCAGTTGTGCACTGTCCTTTGAGAAAGCCCTGGTAGGAATCTCCGCACCCTCTCCTTTTCCAGGAGCAGGGGACACTGCGCTTCCAGGTCTCTAGAGGTCCGTGCCAGTTCCTTCCGTCATGTCTAATATTGGCCTTTGCTTTGCAGGTGTCCTGCAATTTTTTTCGGGCCATGGACTGACATGTCCGTAAACTCTGCAAGCTGTTCAAGCAGAGGTGATCCTCCCACAGGGAGGTGTGTTTGTGAAATGCCTTGAGGTAAGGGGGGATATAGAAAGGTAGAATATTGCTCTTATTGGCTAGCATGTTTCTAAACACACGTGATTGCCCAGGGATGTAATGCCAGTGATGTGGGGCAAGGTTGGGCCCTCGTAGTTCAGAACACAGAAACGCGGTGAAACACATTTGAATGGACAGAGTTTAGATCTTGTTGTTTATGAATAATGATGACTGTGTTGGCTGAAATAGTCATCTTATCTCCAGTCTGGGAAAAGCTGACACTGGATCTACTGTGAGGTTATCTAGAATGGGGAGGAGTCATTTAGTTTTTGTTCATCACCATACTTACCTGCTCATTATTGCGCTCAGCTAAACCTCTGCTCCCTGTTTGAGATACAACAGTCTCGTTCCCCTGTAAACGTTAACACTGGAGGCAAGTCCCAGGTCTTAGATAGGATCATGAATGAGCCAGCTAGCTGGGCCGCTAGGCTAGGTGGTGGGGGTCACCTGGTCAGAGTGCTTGAAGCAGGTTAAGCTGAGTCTCTGAGCCAGAAAGGGGAACCTGGACTTCCAGGGTACATCTACATTGCACTAAAAAACGTGCAGAACCAAGACTCAGCCCGGGTCAGTGAGCTCAGGCTCTGGGGGTTAAAATAGCAGTGTAAATGTTCAGGCTCAGGCTGGGCCCAGGCTCTGAGACCCTCCCCCTGTGGGTCTCTTATTGCAGTGTAGACATGCACCTGGTTTCCTAGCGTTAAGGATCGGATGAGGGCTGCAGAGGGTCATGATGTTTGGTTTCTTACTGAGGTTTTGAATGTGTCCATTTCAGCCTTTTGAGATGCTGGGGTACCATGGTGATGGGGGTTGGTGGTGGGGGTGAAAGAGGTTGTAAATGGTCGTAACAATAATATTAAAAAGGCAACACAATAAAATTCGAAAGATGGTGTGCAGGAGGTTTGGGGGAGGGAGGCCATGTCTGGGCAAATGGAGAATGAGCGAGATCTTATTTTAAAGGACGCTTTGTAAAACTGCCTCCCCGTGTGAAACAGTGCCACTGAGCAGAGCGGCGCAGGCCAGCTTGCCGTTCCAACAGAGCACATGGGACGGTGGGATTGCTTGATCAAGCCATCCTCAGGCAGCACGGTGTTCAACAGGTTCCAGATGCTCTGCGCAGCCTGGATGCTCCATAGCAGAGGAGCGGGGAGGGGTGATCAGCACGTGCAGTATATGGCGTCTGCACAGTTAATTGGCGGCTCACCTTGCCCCTCACTCCCTGAGCAAAGCTGGAAATGGGCCAGAATTAGAGGAACACTATCAACGTCTTGAGGCCAACATAGGGAGTAAACTCCTAGTGTCCCTCCCCGGAGCATGGTCGCTGTATCAACACAACTCCTTGGTGCTAACGCTCCAGCAGTGGTCCCCAAATTGTGGGGTGCGTCTCCCTAGGGGGGGTGCAGAGGAATGTTCAGTGGGGTGTGGTGGGGCCTTGCCAGCACCCGTGGGGAGTGAGTGTCACCCAGCCCCCCTCCGCCCCCAGCTCTGCTCCGGCCCCGCCCCCAAATGCGGCTCCGCTCCGCACTCCAGCCCCTGGCTGCAGCTCGGTTCCCAGCCCTGCTCCGGCCCCAGACCCACCCCAGCTGCAGCTGCAGCCCCAGCCTCAGCCCCCCTACCGCTGTCTGCACACCCTTCCCCCCCAAGAGGTATGGTCCCAGCCCCGAGGGGGGGTGTGCAGATGGGTGAGGGGGGCACAACCGTGAAAAGTTTGGGGACCACTGCACTACGGCTAAGCAGGAGATGCCCGTTCCATTCTGAGTCACATTTTCACTTGCTCGCAATGTTCTCAAACAGAATTCCTTTGGGGCTTCACTTCCCCGGGCTTGGTTTGGCCCACTGGAGATTTTTGTGAAGGAAATTTGGCACAAACTTGGTTGTGCTTCTTTTTCTGGGTTTATTCCAGCAGGACGAATGTGCGTTTTGGAAGGAAACTGTGCCAGCATTTTTCATATGGAGAATACTTAAAGTTGGCTTTATTGTACATTTTCTTCACTGACCTGTCAGCGAAAGGTCTTCCTTTAAGACCTCCTTAGGTAAGGGCACCTCAGCCAAGGCTGGCCATATCAAGACTATCTCAGCGGAGGGCCCTGTTGTATTTATTTAGATGGATTAAATGAGCCAAAGCTGTTAATATAACCCAGGCACTGTCCAACCTTAAACAGTGGTAAATAAGGTCTGAGGTTTGGTACACAGACTTCAGCCTGCTTCAGAGCAGGGCAAACACATTACTAAAAGTCCTTCTGCCCTTTTATTATACAGAAAAGAAAGAAAACCAGAGAAAGCATTTGAAATGGAAAGTACTGAGTCAGGCTTTGATTTTAACACCATCCCTTGCTCCATTTGCCTTTAGCTGGAGAGAGTTTTCAGAAGGAAAAAGCCCCTTGACTGACAGTCTCTTAGTACTTACCAAAGATGGTAATAACCATCCTTCAGTGGAAAGAGAAGTGAGTTGAGATGGATTGGAGCTGTTGTTAAAGTCAGATACCGTTTCATCCCAGGTGGTGGCTGGGTTTCAGCTGGAGCCGGCAGAGGTGGTGATGTCATCTGGGTCCCTCTCTCTGGCCCAGTCTGGCCCAGACATCCCTCCGGATCAGGAGGACAAAGGCCCAGGGTCCCAGGAGACAGTGGGGGTGGCAGCCATGATGGTGACACTCACTCCAGCAGCCTCCATTTGTTCTTCCCTAATCTCTCCCCAAAGTCTCTTTCTTGAAGGACTCACAAAGGGAATGGTGGGTGGAATAGCCTGGCCCCTCATTCTTTTGTCCACGCGTGAAGCCTAATATCTGACACATCAATGCTGGTCTATTCATTTCCAGGTCTATATCTTCTCTTTTTACCCAGCATGGTTTCAACACCACTGTCCTTGAGTTATCACAGTGTGGTCTCTTTTTGATCTGGGCTAATCCAGTCTCTCTAGCCAGTTCTTGTGCACCTGCTTATAACACACATTACTGAACACTACTGGCCCTACTGTCCATCAACACTTGCCTTTATAGGTTATGGTGACATCTCATGAACTTTCATAGACTTTTTACAACTGAGCTCACCATTAGGGTCAATTTGTCAGTCCAATCATCACAACAGTCCCCATGGAAACATGCCTCAATCCAAGCCCTCCCTGTTAAGGCCACTGCCCTCAAGGACATGTTTCTTCAGGGCTCGTGTGCTCCAGACACCTCAGAGAAAAGTGATCTGCTAAAGAGGCTGAAGTGCGCCTACAGCATCTTTGATTTCGGACAATGAAATCTGGTAAACCAGTGGTTCCCAAACTTTTCAGGGTCATGGCCCCCCTTACCCCTCTCAGTACCCTTTTCCTCCCCCCACCCCCTGAGACACAGACAGGGGTAAGAGGGCTGAGACTGGGGCTGGGAATGGAGCTGCGGCCAGAGGCTGGGGGCTGGACTGGGGCTGGGGCCAAGGCCTGGTGCAGAGCTACAGCCGGGCTGTGGTCCGGGGCTGAGGCTATGGGGCCGGGATTGGGACCAGGAGCCACGGATGGGGCCAGAGCAGAGCTGGGAGCGGAGCGGGGCTGGGTGGCGCTCCCTCCACACCCCCTGTGGGGGCTGTCCCAGACCCCGTCGTGCCCTCCGAACGTTTCTCCTTGCCCCCCCAGGGGGGCGCACCCCACAGTTTGGGGACCTCTGTGCTAGATTGTGGAATAGTCCCCCATCGCTTGGGATGCTTAAGGCTGGACAAAGGCCTGGATCCTGGATTGTATGGAAGGATCCTGGCCCGGCCCTGGGGAATATGGTCCAGACAGGCTCCAGCAAGGCGCGCTCTGCTCTGCCACAGAGGAATACGCTAGGGGGTGAAGTTCTGTCATTCTCACCTGGCAGCAGCTTGCCAGCTGGCAAAGGGCTGGGGCAATGGAAACAAAGCCCCTTTCGGCTGCGGCCCAGAATCGATCCTGCCCATTAGCGAATTACAGACTCTGATTGAATTACCAGAGCTACCCTGGGATGCTCTCACCAACCAAGCTGATGGGTCTCTGGAAAGTGGATAGGTTTCATCCGTGGTCATAATTACTTCCAGCACCTGGCGGGGTTCTGGACAGTCACATGAGCTGACAGGCCCTGAAGCACAGAGAGACAAATACAACGTGTCAGTAACAACCAGCCAGGAGAAAGATCACCTCGTTCCTGTGCCAAACGGCCATAAAGTCGCCTGGGAGAAGGTCGGGGTCCCAGGTGAGGGCTTTGGGCAGTGAAATATTTTAATGCCAAAACCAGCACATTTCAGAGGAGGGATTCTATGGTCATTGTTATTCCATCAATTCTTAGCATGATCGTCACACAAATCTTTCCCCACATGGCGTGTCAGAAACGTAAAGGCACCTCCCCCAGCTCCGAAAAGCCTGTCTACGTTCGACAAGACACAGGACAGCCATTCGGGAGGGGGATACCAAGGAGGGCTTTGAAGGACAGGAGAGCAGCTTTCGGGGCTGCAGGACAGCAGGCAGGACGCTGAGCGCAGGAGAAGGAGAGGAACAAAAGTTGGGAGCAGGAAGGAGGGGATGGGAAATAGCAGTGGACACGTAGGTGTGGGGTAGAAAGCATGTGTGGGTGTGGATCCGACGCAGGCAAAGAGAGGGAGCCCTGCAGCCAAGCACTCATGGCCAACCCTACGCCAACGAACCAGAAAGGGCGGGGGAGTAAGAAAATCAGATCGACTAGCCCCCTTGTTTCCAGGGACGTCAGCATTCACCTGCTGCGATAAAGAAGCAACACAGGGCCCTGGCTGGTGCCGGGGACGGGGGAGGTTCTCAGCCCAGTTCCGAGCAGGCAAACGGCCACATCACGTGCTAGTGTGTTTCCAGCCAATGCCTCTTATCCACCAGCAGCGACATCCTCCTGCACACGCGGGTGCCCTTTTCTCATTTGACTCTTCTTCCAAATGCCGTTTCTCCTCCCTCCAGCTAACATGACCAAAGGCCACCCCGGGAAGAGGTGTCTGGAGAGCCAGTCACAGCTAATTTGTCTGCAGGCCTCCTTGGGCACCTCCGACTTCAGAGACGGCAGCCAGCTGCTTCCTTCTGTAGCTTGCCGGACGGATGTCCCGGAGGGGCAACCGGAGACGTGGGGTTTATAGTCGAGCAAAGGGCAAAGCGGCTGCATGTACCATCAGCGTCCCTCGGTTACCATGGGACGCGTGGGCGTTCTCGCTGCAATGGCAGGACCTGGTGTGGAAAACAAGCGATAGGAGGGATAAAGCGGGCAGGGAAAGAGACGCTGGTCAGGGTCAGGAGGCTCAACCCAGTTTTCTTCCACCCAGCTGCGGGATCTGTAGGAGTGATGTCTCCGTTCCCGCTCCCCACCCTAACAGGGAACAATGCTTTTTCTTCAAAAAGCAATGGCGAATCAGGGCCCTACAGGATGTGCTTGCGGCCCAACGCACACCCCCTCCCTGTGCTATATTGCCCCGCCCCAGAGCGCCCTCTTGTGGCTTTCTAGACTGGCTCCCGCCTGTCATGTACGGCTGGTACAGGGCAGGTTGCTGATCAGGCACTTGTACCAGATGTGGACTGGCTCCCGGGCTTCCTTCCCCGAGGGACACACCGGGGACATGTTCTCTGTATGGTCATGTAATGTACTGCCAGGAGTGGCTGTTGTGTGCTGATAAGGCATGTTACACATGTCAACACTGAGCAGCTGAACGTATAGTCCAGCTTAACCTTCTATTATACTGCCACTGGGACCTGTCCCTCTGGCTAGAGACGCCTAACATCCGACCCTTCCTGCGTGACAGTGTCCTCCTTCCAGTCTATCGCGATGTCCTGCACCAGTGTTCAAGCCAATGTAGGAAATCCCAGCCAGTTTGCTGCCCCGTTAGATCCTCCCTCCAGAATTTGGCTACCACCAGACCTGTTTCTCTGCTGCTGTGTTTAAGATCTCCTCCTCCTCTGCCATGCTCTTCGTCCTTTCCTCAGGACCTCTCATTCCTGGGACACCAACTGCTCCCCTTGAATCTGGTTGCTGTCCTTTCCCCCGGTCCCTAACTCACAGAGACTGCTTCCCTTAAGTTATGGGCCCATTCCAGGCATTGATCCTATCCCCTGCAGCCTCCTTTCTCAGTACTTCTGGATAGGGTCTGTGACGCTAGCAGACCAGCTCATGCCAAGGTCCCCATGTCTCAGCTGAACACTGACAAATACATGGCTGAAATCAGTCTGGCTCAGCTGTACGTTAGTATTGTTAAAACGGGGATTAGGGTTATAAGAAGGTGTTTAGTGCTGAGACTTTACTGAATACTTGTGAGTTGCTCTCTGCATTAGTCTGATATAACATCTGTATTCCACATTGTAAGGTACTATTTGAGCGGTTGTATTGTGAGCCTCTGTGACCGTGTAAATCATCAGACAGGAGAGAGACAGTAACTGGTGTGAAGTGCTGGTCTCCAGCAGAAGGTGTTACGTCCTGCCCAACAGGGAAGGGGCATTGACACCAGACAAACTATTGTGGGACATTAAAGAGGACAAAAGACATTGGCTGTTCTGCCCTCCCTCCATGAAGATGAGTTGTGCAAGTGGATTCCTTCCGTCAGCTGAGTTCTCAGCTCAGAGCACATGGGGGGAAGGGAATAAAAACCCTTAACAAGAAGGAACTGGATCTCTATGATGCCTGGACTCTGGAGTGGCAAGGTTTCTAGGCATAAGCAAGAGAACCCCAATGTGTAGCCTGAGTTAGTCCTAAAAAGACATACAAAGCTTGCTTATCATAGAAGCTTTGTATTATCTTTTTAAATTTAAGATTGAACTCATTAGTGTATCTATGTTTACTTGCTTTAACCTTGTAAATGACTCTTTCCTTTTTAATAAATCTGTATATAGGTTATCATAGGATTGGCTGCAAGCATTGTCGTGGGTATGAGATCTACAGTGCAACTGACCATTCCTTTGGGACCGGGAGTAACCTGGATGTTGCTGTGATTCTTGCTGTAACAGACCAGCTGTCACAAAGGCAGGCTCACCATGGGGACAAGAGAGATCAGCGCACCCAAGGGGATGTCTGTGACCCCACCGTTAGCTGTTATCGTGCCTGAGGCATTTACATTGGATAACTAGTTGGAATCTAAGTACTGAACGGACAACCAGCTGGGTTTGTGCTCTGCTTCCTAACAGTCTGCCCCAAGGTTGGTTCTCATGCTCTTGTGCCCCTGCAGGACAGCATGACAGGGTCTGCTCTGACCTCATCTCCTAGGTAAGGACCCAACACTTCCTCACTCCTGGGCCTTCTTACCTTGACTGCCTCCACTTCCATCCATTTCCTAAATCCCCTCTTCCACCTGACCACCCCCTCCCCAGATGGTACAGACCAGGTGGATCAAGCACTCCAGATGGTCCACAAGCATCAGTTCCAAGCCGGGATTCCCTAATGAGCCCCAGCCAAGTCTAATTCCCCCATCCCTTCCTATAGATGGATGGAGGCCCCTGAAAGGGGCCAAGTCACCCCATGACACTACCTGACAACAACAGATTGGTGCACACAATCCCGCACACGCAAGCTAGCCTATAATAACAAACCGCTGTGTGCAGCCCACTGTCGCTGAGCTAACCAGCAATCCCCTGGCATCTATTTAAACCCTGCAAGCATGTTAATACATGCAATAGCCACCCTTCCCCTTCCCCTTCCAAGTGTAAAATATACCCAAAGGCTGAGAATCGGGTGGTTATGAGAGCAGGAGACTTTGCTGTTATAGTAAAAGCTAAAATGTGTTTGTTTGGGTAAAGTAGGAGGTGCTCGTGTCAATAACAGCAAGCGCTGTGTGAACTAGAAACCTGAGAGACAAGCTGAACTGTCGCATGACTCACCAGCACTGGGCTCTGCACGCCGCTTTGTTCTCGTGGGGTCACTCACCAGCGCTGAGATGTACGTTCTTTGTTATTGTAGGGTCACTCCAAGCACTGGGCTTTGCACACTGGTTTCTTATCGTAGGGTCACTCCTGCATGCTGGGTTCTGCACACTGCGTTGCTGTTGTTGTAGGGTTGCTTATGAGTCCTGTACTACAGAATTTAAAGATAGAAAAAAATCCTCACAACCCCCCAAACTACCTGGCTAATGCAACAGGCATTTATAGTCACTGAGGCCAGTCCACAGGAGGAGACATGTCCTGCTGTCTGGAGTGGCTCACAACCTCAGGCCAGGCTTCCAGAAAAAGACAGATCCCCCAAGCTGATGGTGAGTTCTATAGTTAGATTTCACCAAGCCAGTGACAAATGTGAACACCTGGATCCCTCTACCAGTCTTACCCTGGAGTCACAGACAGTCCTCTAAGACTCTCCAGTCTATCTTGCCACCCCAACAAACCGGACATTGTGATAAAAGGCAGTGGTGCAAGTAGAAATCATTTCTTGCCGGTACTGCACTCATGGGAGGGACACAATGGGGGGCACGTGACCTCCCTAGATGACCCTCCCTGTGACTCCTCCCACCCTACCCCAACCAGGGGCCCCCACACTCTCCCCATCCCCTCCGACACCTCCCTTTGTATATACAAACATCAACATGCTTAACAACTCACTTTCCCCCCACATATGTAGTATTTCAGTCTGTTTATATGGAATATGGGAGCTGGGTGAGGAGCCATTTCAGTATATGTCTGACTTCTTAAAAGACAAATTTTAAGAAGAACTGTATCCTAAACTGCTTTATGGTATTGTACCTAAACATTGCATTTCAATGGGGGATTCAACTTCCTTTATAGGAACAGACTCCTGAAACGCTTACCAGTCCACAAAAGTGGTCCATAGTCATGCAGATAGTCCCATTGTCTTCCATGGGATTGATCAAATGATGAAGGGTTTACAGTGTTAGGTTCCAAGTTTGTAAATTGTTCTGGATGAAACTGCCAATGCCTGGGCTCTCAGATCAGAAGGAGTGTCAGTCACGTAAAGGTGGGCAGATGTGTGATACGTCTTAGCTCCGTTGAGGGACATATTTTCAGCAAAGTTCTTGGCAGATTCCTGAGGCAGCCGGTTTAAGGCCCTCTGTGTCCGGCATTATCATCTTCACTTATAGTTCTCTCACCCACAAAGCTGGAAAAGGAGGCATTTGTTTTGCTGCTCCAGTTCCAGTTCACAAAATGCATGTTAGACTAGTTTGGCTGCAAAGAAGAATTCTGTGTACACTGAGGACAACACCTGATTCCCGTTGGGCTGCAGAACTGGGCTGACATCAGAATCCAAACATCCGCTGGTCAGTGCAGGCAGAGGCATTCCTCTGCTGATTTGGACTGGATGTGATGCAGTATGGGTGTCACGGATAATTCAGACCAATGGGGAGAAACAGAATCAAAACCACTATTTAAACACCTTCTGTCCGCCCCACCCCTCCCCTCTTGAGGACTCCTGACCAACTTAACAGCACAATACATATGCTAGAAAACTTAAACAAAGCCTTTGTCTAAGTTTGATAGCATATGTATTGTGCTCATAAAGCCATTTAAAGAATGAATGCCCTCCCTAGCTGTGTTCTGCTCCTTCAAGGAGCGGAGTGCAGCCCCCCCTAGCCTGCTCTGGAGCGGGGCCTAGCCCCAAGTCTTTCCGGTACCCCGTACCCGCTAAAAACTCTTGCGGTACTGCATACTGGAGGGTATCGCCCTACCAGAACTCCTGATAAAAGGTCACTTAAACAAAAATCCGCACTGCGTCAGGTTGCTCCCAGACCCAAGAGACCAGTCACTTACCCCAGAGCAATCGGTACTCTAGATCTTACACCAAAGACAACGCTGACGGCCAATTCTATGGTAAACTAACTCAAGGTTTATTAGCTAAGAAAAGGAAATGAGGATTATTGAGGGGGTAAAACAGGTAAACTATATGCACGGGTGAGTCACAGTGTGTAATTCCAAATGGTGGCCGTGATAAAATAAACAGCCAGTTTCCAAAAAAGTCTTTTCAGGATACCCGGATTGGGTCTGGGGATCTTCACTTTGTATCTAGTGCACTTCCCTGTTAGAGTACAGAGAGGCAGGATATTCTTATAGCTTCTTCTCACAGAAAAAAAGCGGACAGTGTCACTACCCACGTGGGCTTTCCCTTTGATGATGGTGAATGAGGAATGCACCTTGAGTCTCTGACCTCTGGTCATCACACACAATGGCCACTGGCTTTGAAATTAGCTCTTTTCTGTTAAAGCTCTTCATTTGCATTCAACAAGGCTTCTTTCTTGTCTGATGGGTTATTTAGTTACAGGGTCTACACAGTGTAAATGTTTGCTCCTATGTTATAATGGGATACAGATAAGTGAAAACAATGCAGGTAACATCCCACTCGTGTTCATGGCGTTTAAATCCCAAATACACTCATACACATTTAACAATCCCTCTGAACTACACTAACACACAAGTGAATTGGCCTGGGGCTCTGGCCGGAGCTGGCACCCGGTCTGCCAGTGTCACAGGTGAGGCCAGCCCCTCGGAGACATGATCACAAGCACTATGCCAGTCTATTGCCCACGTATTGAGAGGATCAGGCTCTGAATGGGGACGCAGGAGCTCAGGTTCTGACTCTGCCACAGACTCTCCGTGTGACCTTAGGCCAGTCATTTCAGCCCTTGGTACACTGGAGATGATAATCCGTCCTTTCTCCCATCTCCTCTTGGTTTAGACTGTAAGATGGCTGGGACAGGGACTGTTTCATAGAATGTGTCTGACCCTGGCTAGGGCCTCCAAGAGCTTCTGGAACACAAGCAGTGGATAAAATATCTCCCAGTGCAGTCCCCAGAGCTGCTAGCAGACCCTCCTCCCCCTCAGCTGTCTGCCTTGTTCAACAGGATGCTGCCAAGTTGGGCCCTGAGCCTAGTGTGTTTTAAAGAGCCAAGGAATCAATAATCATTTGTGTGCCAGACTCTCAATTAACATCAGCTCTTGCTGCGAGCTCCTGAGGGAAGCTGAATATTTAAAACCTCCCCCTGGTTTTAATCACATTTCAGAGGCAGGCAGATACTGTTGGGCTTGTGCTGTTTATTGAAACAGACCAATGCAGATCACTCCTGAGTGGGACAATCGTGGGCTTACGGAGAAGCAATAATAACACTCTGCCCATCACCTTCCAACCAACAGCCTCCATGTGCTTTATATTCATGAATGACTGAAGCCTCACAGTGTCCCTGAGAGGTATCTACAGATGGGCAAACTGAGGCAGGGCGAGTGGCTGTGACCTTGCCAAGATCATGGTGAGTTGGGAAGAGACCAGACCTCTTGACTCTTCAGCTGCTGCTCTAGCCACAGGGCCACAACTCGACGCATTTGATAGTCCTCTTCATCCCAGCCTGCAGCTCTCCCCCGGCCGTCAGAAAGGACCCCGGCCCTCAGACCCTCTCCTTGCTCTTCCAGCAACAGATCTAAGCTGTGTCCCGACATAGGCCTGGGCATAAAGAACTTGCCTCATTTCTGAGTGGACACGATTGGGAAGGTCGCTGGCTCGGCAGGCTAGAGACAGGATGCCTGCACTAGCTGAGACAAGGGGTACCATTTACAAGGGACAGGCTAAGCTTGGGATGCAAGGCGAGGTGAACAGCAGGTGGTGCATGGGCAGTGTGTGGCCAGAGCGTGCTGTGCAGAGATTGCGTCCTCTGGGTTGACCAAGCCAACCCCGAAGCGTGTGATGCAATGTGTAGTGAGCAATGTGGGTGGCGATGGTAAATATGGCTAGAAGTTGTTATGCTGGGTAACTCTGGCTGGGTGGTATGCCCTGTACCCACCCCCTGCGCTGGAGTGGGTCAATACAGGACGGGCCTTTATGCCAGGGACTGTTTCCTGGCCCACTCTAGGGCCAAAACTTCCACCACTTCACTCAAGAGGCTATTTCCCAGTCTAGTAGACCTCCTGGCTGGGAAGTGATTCCTGACATTCAGCCGATGTTCTCCCGTTCCTAATGTCACCCCCTGACTCCGAGCCACAGCCCCTTGGGGTGCCCTAGGGAATTGCTCTCCCCCTCAGGCCTTCCAAGGCATGTGGCACTGGCGGTGGCTACCGTGATCGGGGGTCACAGTGGCCGAAGGAGAGGCGGGAGGTCTGATCTTAGCTCAGACTCGGCGGTGCGTGACCTCGGGGAAGCCTCTCGAAAGGGGATAACGATACTTTTTGCTTATAAGGTGCTTTAGAAAAGGGATCTGGGACACACTAGAGTCCACAAACTATGGCCCTAGCCACAGAGAAACAGCAAGAGGCGTGTTCGCCGGGTCTGACTTGCCGGGGAGGGAAGTGGGGGGGGAGCCACTTGGATACCTAAAATTCAGCATCAATAGGTGCATCTCTCAGACACCTCCATGCTGACTGAGAAGAGGGGTTAGACAGAGATTAGACAGCTCAATGCTGAGCCAGGCACCTTCCTACCTCCTCCTTTGCCTCAACCGGCATTTCGGGGACTCACAGGTATTTTGGTGAGTACCCGCCTTACCCAGGCAGTGCCTTCTTGTGGCCTGCCAGGGCACAACTCACCCAGTGGCATGTCTCTGTGAGGTGGCGGTGGGCCAAGGCCCACTTCCCACCAACGTCCAAAGGGAATCAGGAACCAAAACAATCCCACCGCTCCAAGCAGGCTCGTCCAGCGAATGTTCGCTGGGACTCCGACCTTCTGTTCAGGGCTTGTCTCCAACAAGCTTCTGAGATCCCCCAGGGTCCGGTCGATCCCCCTGGTAGGAGCTCATCAGGCTGGCAGGCGAGTGCAGGCTCAGGGCTGCAACCAGGATTCTCTCCCACCAAAAGAAATGGAGCGCTGCTCTCCTTCTGGGTCAGCCCGACCTGGGATAGGTCACCGTCTTTTAACACCCATCTCCGTGGAACGCAATCGGGTCCCAAGGCTCTCCCTAGCCCTCTTGCTGCCAGTGTGGAGCCGGAACCAGAGCCCCCCAGGGCGCGGGGCCAGCGGGCAGCTGGGGGACCCTGGGCGCGGGAGCTGAGGGAGGGTGGCAGGGCCAGGCGGCAGCCGGGGGACCCGGGGCCTGGAGCGGAGTCTGAGGCCTGGGCAGAGGGTCCTGCAGCCGATAATCAGCGGCGGGGCCAGGAGCGGAGCTAGAGGACCCCAGGAGCGGAGCCCCGGGGCAGAGGGCAGCAGCCGTGGGGTGAGGGGCCTGGAGCGGAGCCGGAGCCCCCCAGGGCGCGGAGCCAGCGGGCAGCCGGGGGACCCTGGGCGAGGGAGCGTAGGGAGGGCGGCAGAGCCAGGCGGCAGCCGGGGGACCTGGGGCTGGGAGCGGAGCCTGAGCTCCGGGCGGCGGGTCCTGCAGCCGATAATCAGCGGCAGGGCCAGGAGCGGAGCTAGGGGACCCCAGGAGCGGAGCCCCGGGGCAGAGGGCGCCGGCGGCAGCCGTGGGGTGAGGGGCCGGGAGCGGAGCTGGAGCCCCCCAGGGCGCGGAGCCAGCGGGCAGCCGGGGGACCCTGGGCGAGGGAGCGGAGCCTGAGCCCCGGGCGGCGGGTCCTGCAGCCGATACTCAGCGGCGGAGCCGGGAGCGGAGCTAGGGGACCCCGGGAGCGGAGCCCCGGGGCAGAGGGCGCCGGCGGCAACCGTGGGGTGAGGGGCCCCCCAGGGCGCGGAGCCAGCGGGCAGCCGGGGGACCCTGGGCGAGGGAGCGTAGAGAGGGCGGCGGGGCCAGGCGGCAGCCGGGGTACCTGGGGCTGGGAGCGGAGCCTGAGCCCCGGGCGGCGGGTCCTGCAGCCGATACTCAGCGGCGGAGCCCCCCGACTGGCTGCCGGGGCCAAAAGCCTGAACCGCCCCTCGCCCCCACAAAAAAGTTCCCCCTCCCCCGCTAGGGGGGGCCGCCGCACAGACTGGGGGGGCTTCTGCTGCAAGGCATGTTGTGTGGTTCTGACCACCTTCCCCCAGTGACACCTGCGGGTGCTGCACCCCCGGTACCCCACCCCTGGGTCCCCCAGTGAAAAGGGGCAGCCATTTTCTCTTGAGTGCAAACCAGCCCCCAGGATCCAGCCCGGCTCCGAACGGCCACCAGGTCAACCCCAAGGAAAAGCCCCAGGGAAAAGGTCTGGAAAGTTTCTCATTGCAAACCGGCCACCAGGTCAACCCCAGGGAAAAAGCTTGGAAAAAGTTTCTCATTGCAAACCGGCCACCAGGTCAACCCCAGGGAAAAAGCCTGGAAAAAGTTTCTCATTGCAAACCGGCCACCAGCTCAACCCTAGGGAAAAAGCTTGGAAAAAGTTTCTCATTGCAAACCGGCCACCAGGTCAACCCCAGGGAAAAAGCTTGGAAAAAGTTTCTCATTGCAAACCGGCCACCAGGTCAACCCCCCACAGAGGAAAAGAGCTGTCGGACCCCACCTCCCTGGCGGTGGGGAGCAGCAGTTTCGCTCAGGTCCGTAGCCCAGGGCGGACCAGGTCCGAGAGTAGAGCGAAGGAGGGAGTTCCCCTAACTGGCTCCAGCGAAATCTGGGGGCGCGCCCTCCGCTGGCAGCACAGTTGAGGCCCGTCACTTTATAACTGCTGGTCATGATACTCCGGCGGGTGGACCGACGACTCCACCATGGCCATGAGTCACCCCTCTAAGGCCCTGACGGGCGCAGTAGTGAGGATTACACCGCAGGGACCGGAATGTCAGCACGTGGGCTCTGCACTCGAACACACGCGCACGCGCAGTGCGTTACCCTCGAGAGCCAACACGCAGGCCGCCGGGAGCCTACGTGCCATTGACTGAGTCTGACCCCGCGAGACCGAGGCCCCGCAGGACAGGCCCAGCAACCCCACGCTGCATCCATGGTGGAGAAACCCCGGAGGTGTTTCCCCGACCACCTGTCCCTGCGGGAGGTTCCAGGTGGCCCTTAGCTGGTCAGCTCGGTACAGGAGTGAGGAAGGGGGGGGAAGGGGAGGTGGACGAGGAGCACTCTCGGGCCCAGAAGTAGCTCCATCCCCTTCCTCACACCAAGCTCAACATGCCCGGGACGCCGAGCCTGTCCCTGCACTGACCAGCTCGACAGCATCATGACAAGAACCCGCAGGCACCCGCACAAATGAGCCAGGTGAAAAAGGGCAGCCGCCGCCGGCCCCGGCAGAAGCGGCTTCTGAGCCCCGCCCCGTGGATGCTGTAGCTGGGTAAGAGAGGCAGGATCGACCCCTTCGGGAGAACCACCTTCCCCCTTCACCGCAGCCCGGGTACTCCGCCCCCCGACCCCCAGTGGCCACCAGTCTGTATGGGGGCACAGGCTGGCAGGGGGGTGGCGGGGGAAGGTTTGGGAGGAGCGGGGCGCTGTCTGTATGGGGGCACAGGCTGGCAGTTAGGGAGGGGGCGGGGGAAGGTTTGGGAGGAGCGGGGCGCTGTCTGTATGGGGGCACAGGCTGGCAGTTAGGGAGGGGGCGGGGGAAGGTTTGGGAGGGGCGGGGGAAGGTTTGGGAGGAGCGGGGCGCTGTCTGTATGGGGGCACAGGCTGGCAGTTAGGGAGGGGGCGGGGGAAGGTTTGGGAGGAGCGGGGCGCTGTCTGTATGAGGGCACAGACTGGCAGTTAGGGAGGGGGCGGGGGAAGGTTGGGGAGGAGCGGGGCGCTGTCTGTATGGGGGCACAGGCTGGCAGTTAGGGAGGGGGCGGGGGAAGGTTGGGGAGGAGCGGGGCGCTGTCTGTATGGGGGCACAGGCTGGCAGTTAGGGAGGGGGCGGGGGAAGGTTCGGGAGGAGAGGGGCACTGTCGGTATGGGGGCACAGGCTGGCAGTTAGGGAGGGGGCGGGGGAAGGTTCGGGAGGAGCGGGGAGCTGTCGATATGGGGGCACAGGCTGGCAGTTAGGGAGGGGGCGGGGGAAGGTTCGGGAGGAGCGGGGCGCTGTCTGTATGGGGGCACAGGCTGGCAGTTAGGGAGGGGGCGGGGGAAGGTTTGGGAGGAGCTGGGAGCTGTCGATATGGGGGCACAGGCTGGCAGTTAGGGAGGGGGCGGGGGAAGGTTCGGGAGGAGCGGGGTGTTGTCTGTATGGGGGCACAGGCTGGCAGTTAGGGAGGGGGCGGGGGAAGGTTTGGGAGGAGCGGGGCGCTGTCTGTGTGGGGGCACAGGCTGGCAGTTAGGGAGGGGGCGGGGGAAGGTTCGGGAGGAGCGGGGCGCTGTCTGTATGGGGCACAGGCTGGCAGTTAGGGAGGGGGCGGGAGAAGGTTCCGGAGGAGCAGGGCGCTGTCTGTATGGGGGCACAGGCTGGCAGTTAGGGAGGGGGCGGGGGAAGGTTTGGGAGGAGGGGGGTGCTGTCTGTATGGGGGCACAGGCTGGCAGTTAGGGAGGGGGCGGGGGAAGGTTCGGGAGGAGCGGGGCGCTGTCTGTATGAGGGCACCGGCTGGCAGTTAGGGAGGGGGCGGGGGAAGGTATGGGAGGAGCGGGGTGCTGTCTGTATGGGGGCACAGGCTGGCAGTTAGGGAGGGGGCGGGGGAAGGTTCGGGAGGAGCGGGGCGCTGTCTGTATGAGGGCACAGGCTGGCAGTTAGGGAGGGGGCGGGGGAAGGTTTGGGAGGAGCGGGGTGCTGTCTGTATGGGGGCACAGGCTGGCAGTTAGGGAGGGGACGGGGGAAGGTTCGGGGTGCTGTCTGTATGGGGGCACAGGCTGGCAGTTAGGGAGGGGGCGGGGGAAGGTTTGGGAGGAGCGGGGCGCTGTCGGTATGGGGGCACAGGCTGGCAGTTAGGGAGGGGCCGGGGGAAGGTTCGGGAGGAGCGGGGTGCTGTCTGTATGGGGGCACAGGCTGGCAGTTAGGGAGGGGGCGGGGGAAGGTTCCGGAGGAGCAGGGCGCTGTCTGTATGGGGGCACAGGCTGGCAGTTAGGGAGGGGGCGGGGGAAGGTTTGGGAGGAGCGGGGCGCTGTCTGTGTGGGGGCACAGGCTGGCAGTTAGGGAGGGGGCGGGGGAAGGTTCGGGAGGAGCGGGGCGCTGTCTGTATGGGGCACAGGCTGGCAGTTAGGGAGGGGGCGGGGGAAGGTTCGGGAGGAGCGGGGCGCTGTCTGTGTGGGGGCACAGGCTGGCAGTTAGGGAGGGGGCAGGGGAAGGTTCGGGAGGAGCAGGGCGCTGTCTGTATGGGGCACAGGCTGGCAGTTAGGGAGGGGGCGGGGGAAGGTTCGGGAGGAGCGGGTTGCTGTCTGTATGGGGGCACAGGCTGGCAGTTAGGGAGGGGGCGGGAGAAGGTTCGGGAGGAGCGGGGCGCTGTCTGTATGGGGGCACAGGCTGGCAGTTAGGGAGGGGGGCGGGGGAAGGTTCGGGAGGAGCGGGGTGCTGTCTGTATGGGGGCACAGGCTGGCAGTTAGGGAGGGGGCGGGGGAAGGTTCGGGAGGAGCGGGGCGCTGTCTGTATGGGGCACAGGCTGGCAGTTAGGGAGGGGGCGGGGGAAGGTTCGGGAGGAGCGGGGCGCTGTCTGTATGGGGCACAGGCTGGCAGTTAGGGAGGGGGCGGGGGAAGGTTCGGGAGGAGCGGGGCGCTGTCTGTATGGGGCACAGGCTGGCAGTTAGGGAGGGGGCGGGGGAAGGTTCGGGAGGAGCGGGGCGCTGTCTGTATGGGGCACAGGCTGGCAGTTAGGGAGGGGGCGTGGGAAGGTTCGGGAGGAGCGGGGCGCTGTCTGTATGGGGGCACAGGCTGGCAGTTAGGGAGGGGGCGGGGGAAGGTTGGGGAGGAGCGGGGCGCTGTCTGTATGGGGGCACAGGCTGGCAGTTAGGGAGGGGGCGGGGGAAGGTTCTGGAGGAGCGGGGCGCTGTCTGTATGGGGGCACAGGCTGGCAGTTAGGGAGGGGGCGGGGGAAGGTTCGGGAGATGCGGGGTGCTGTCTGTATGGGGGCACAGGCTGGCAGTTAGGGGGAGCGGGCGGGGGAAGGTTCGGGAGGAGCGGGGTGCTGTCTGTATGGGGGAACAGGCTGGCAGTTAGGGAGGGGGCGGGGGAAGGTTCGGGAGATGCGGGGCGCTGTCTGTATGGGGACACAGGCTGGCAGTTAGGGAGGGGGCGGGGGAAGGTTCGGGAGGAGCGGGGTGCTGTCTGTGTGGGGGCACAGGCTGGCAGTTAGGGAGGGGGCGGGGGAAGGTTCGGGAGGAGCGGGGCGCTGTCTGTATGGGGGCACAGGCTGGCAGTTAGGGAGGGGGCGGGGGAAGGTTGGGGAGGAGCGGGGTGCTGTCTGTATGGGGGCACAGGCTGGCAGGGGGGTGGCGGGGGAAGGTTCGGGAGGAGCGGGGCGCTGTCTGTATGGGGGCACAGGCTGGCAGGGGGGTGGCGGGGGAAGGTTCGGGAGGAGCGGGGCGCTGTCTGTATGGGGACACAGGCTGGCAGTTAGGGAGGGTGCGGGGGAAGGTTTGGGAGGAGCGGGGCGCTGTCTGTATGGGGGCACAGGCTGGCAGTTAGGGAGGGGGCGGGGGAAGGTTGGGGAGGAGCGGGGCGCTGTCTGTATGGGGGCACAGGCTGGCAGTTAGGGAGGGGGCGGGGGAAGGTTCGGGAGGAGCGGGGCGCTGTCTGTATGGGGGCACAGGCTGGCAGTTAGGGAGGGGGCGGGGGAAGGTTCGGGAGGAGCGGGGTGCTGTCTGTATGGGGGCACAGGCTGGCAGTTAGGGAGGGAGCGGGGGAAGGTTTGGGAGGAGCGGGGTGCTGTCTGTATGGGGGCACAGGCTGGCAGTTAGGGAGGGGGCGGGGGAAGGTTTGGGAGGAGCGGGGTGCTGTCTGTATGGGGGCACAGGCTGGCAGTTAGGGAGGGGGCGGGGGAAGGTTTGGGAGGAGCGGGGTGCTGTCTGTATGGGGGCACAGGCTGGCAGTTAGGGAGGGGGCGGGGGAAGGTTCGGGAGGAGCAGGGCGCTGTCTGTATGGGGGCACAGGCTGGCAGTTAGGGAGGGGGCGGGGGAAGGTTCGGGAGGAGCAGGGCGCTGTCTGTATGGGGGCACAGGCTGGCAGTTAGGGAGGGGGCGGGGGAAGGTTCGGGGTGCTGTCTGTATGGGGGCACAGGCTGGCAGTTAGGGAGGGGGCGGGGGAAGGTTGGGGAGGAGCGGGGCGCTGTCTGTATGGGGGCACAGGCTGGCAGTTAGGGAGGGGGCGGGGGAAGGTTCGGGGTGCTGTCTGTATGGGGGCACAGGCTGGCAGTTAGGGAGGGGGCGGGGGAAGGTTCAGGAGGAGCGGGGCGCTGTCTGTATGGGGGCACAGGCTGGCAGTTAGGGAGGGGGCGGGGGAAGGTTGGAGAGGAGCGGGGCGCTGTCTGTATGGGGGCACAGGCTGGCAGTTAGGGAAGGGCCGGGGAAGGTTTGGGAGGAGCGGGGCGCTGTCTGTATGGGGGCACAGGCGGGCAGTTAGGGAGGGGGCGGGGGAAGGTTCGGGAGATGCGGGGCGCTGTCTGTATGGGGGCACAGGCTGGCAGTTAGGGAGTGGGCGGGGGAAGGTTGGAGAGGAGCGGGGCGCTGTCTGTATGGGGGCACAGGCTGGCAGTTAGGGAAGGGCCGGGGAAGGTTTGGGAGGAGCGGGGCGCTGTCTGTATGGGGGCACAGGCGGGCAGTTAGGGAGGGGGCGGGGGAAGGTTCGGGAGGAGCGGGGTGCTGTCTGTATGCGGGCACAGGCTGGCAGTTAGGGAGGTACCGGGGGAAGGTTTGGGAGGAGCGGGGTGCTGTCTGTATGGGGGCACAGGCTGGCAGTTAGGGAGGGGGCGGGGGAAGGTTCGGGAGGAGCGGGGTGCTGTCTGTATGGGGGCACAGGCTGGCAGTTAGGGAGGGGGCGGGGGAAGGTTCGGGAGCAGCGGGGTGCTGTCTGTATGGTGGCACAGGCTGGCAGTTAGGAAGGGGGCGGGGGAAGGTTCGGGAGGAGCGGGGCGCTGTCTGTATGGGGGCACAGGCTGGCAGTTAGGGAGGGGGCGGGGGAAGGTTCGGGAGGAGCGGGGTGCTGTCTGTATGGGGGCACAGGCTGGCAGTTAGGGAGGGGGCGGGGGAAGGTTCGGGAGGAGCGGGGTGCTGTCTGGATGGGGGCACAGGCTGGCAGTTAGGGAGGGGACGGGGGAAGGTTCGGGGTGCTGTCTGTATGGGGGCACAGGCTGGCAGTTAGGGAGGGGGCGGGGGAAGGTTCGGGAGGAGCGGGGCGCTGTCTGTATGGGGACACAGGCTGGCAGTTAGGGAGGGGGCGGGGGAAGGTTCGGGAGGAGCGGGGTGCTGTCTGTATGGGGGCACAGGCTGGCAGTTAGGGAGGGGGCGGGGGAAGGTTCGGGAGCAGCGGGGTGCTGTCTGTATGGTGGCACAGGCTGGCAGTTAGGGAGAGGGCGGGGGAAGGTTCGGGAGGAGCGGGGTGCTGTCTGTATGGGGGCACAGGCTGGCAGTTTAGGGAGGGGGCGGGGGAAGGTTCGGGAGGAGCGGGGTGCTGTCTGTATGGGGGCACAGGCTGGCAGTTAGGGAGGGGGCCGGGGAAGGTTTGGGAGGAGGGGGGCGCTGTCTGTATGGGGGCACAGGCTGGCAGTTAGGGAGGGAGCGGGGGAAGGTTCGGGAGGAGCGGGGTGCTGTCTGTATGGGGGCACAGGCTTGGCAGTTAGGGAGGGGGCGGGGGAAGGTTCGGGAGATGCGGGGCGCTGTCTGTATGGGGGCACAGGCTGGCAGTTAGGGAGGGGGGCGGGGGAAGGTTCGGGAGGAGCGGGGTGCTGTCTGTATGGGGGCACAGGCTGGCAGTTAGGGAAGGGCCGGGGAAGGTTTGGGAGGAGGGGGGGGGCGCTGTCTGTATGGGGGGCACAGGCTGGCAGTTAGGGAGGGGGGCGGGGGAAGGTTTGGGAGGAGCGGGGCGCTGTCTGTATGGGGGCACAGGCTGGCAGTTAGGGAGGGGGGGCGGGGGAAGGTTCGGGAGGAGCGGGGCGCTGTCTGTATGGGGGCACAGGCTGGCAGTTAGGGAGGGGGCGGGGAAGGTTGGGGAGGAGCGGGGTGTTGTCTGTATGGGGGCACAGGCTGGCAGTTAGGGAGGGGGCGGGGGAAGGTTCGGGAGAGCGGGGCGCTGTCTGTATGGGGCACAGGCTGGCAGTTAGGGAGGGGGCGGGGGAAGGTTTGGGAGGAGCGGGGCGCTGTCTGTATGGGGCACAGGCTGGGCAGTTAGGGAAGGGGCGGGGGAAGGTTCGGGAGGAGCGGGGTGCTGTCTGTATGGGGGCACAGGCTGGCAGTTAGGGAGGGGGCGGGGGAAGGTTGGGGAGGAGCGGGGTGTTGTCTGTATGGGGGCACAGGCTGGCAGTTAGGGGAGGGGGCGGGGGAAGGTTCGGGAGGACCAGGGCGCTGTCTGTGTGGGGGCAGAGGTTGGCAGTTAGGGAGGGGGGGCGGGGGAAGGTTGGGGAGGAGCGGGGGTGCTGTCTGTATGGGGGCAGAGGTTGGCAGTTAGGGAGGGGGCGGCGGAAGGTTCGGGAGGAGCGGGGCGCTGTCTGTATGGGGGAACAGGCTGACAGGGAGGTGGCGGGGGAAGGTTCTGGAGGAGGGGGGTGCTGTCTGTATGGGGGCACAGGCTGGCAGTTAGGGAGGTGGCGGGGGAAGGTTCGGGAGTAGCGGGGCGCTGTCTGTATGGGGGAACAGGCTGGCAGTTAGGGAGGTGGCGGGGGAAGGTTTGGGAGGAGCGGGGTGCTGTCTGTATGGGGGGCACAGGCTGGCAGTTAGGGGAGGGAGCGGGGGAAGGTTGGGGAGGAGGGGGATGCTGTTTGTATGGGGGCACAGGCTGACAGTTAGGGATGTACTGGGGGAAGGTTCTGGAAGAGTGGGGTGTTGTCTGTTGGGGGGGCGACAGGCGGGCAGTTAGGGAGGTGGCGAGAAGATTCGGGAGGAGCGGGGTGCTGTCTGTATGGGAGCACAGGCTGGCAGTTAGGGGAGGGGGCGGGGAAGGTTCGGGAGGAGCGGGGTGCTGTCTGTATGGGGGCACAGGCGGGCAGTTAGGGAGGTGGCGGGGAGGAGCGGGGGTGCTGTCTGTATGGGGGCACAGGCTGGCAGTTAGGGAGGGGGGCGGGGGAAGGTTCCGGACGAGCAGGGCGCTGTCTGTATGGGGGGGGGCACAGGCTGGCAGTTAGGGAGGGGGGCGGGGGAAGGTTCGGGAGGTGCGGGGCCCTGTCCGTATGGGGGCAGAGGTTTGGCAGTTTGGGAGGGGGCGGGGGAAGGTTTGGAGGAGCGGGGGTGGTTGTCTGTTGGCACAGGCTAGCAGTTAGGGAGGGGGCGGGGGAAGGTTCTGGAGGAGCGGGCGCTGTCTGTATGGGGGCACAGGCTGGCAGTTAGGGAGGGGGCGGGGGAAGGTTTGGGAGGAGCGGGGCGCTGTCTGTATGGGGGCACAGGCTGCCAGTTAGGGAGGTGGCGGGGGAAGGTTCGGGAGGAGCGGGGTGCTGTCTGTATGGGGGCACAGGCTGGCAGTTAGGGAGGGGAGGGTGTGGGTGGGAAGGTTCGGGAGGTGCGGGGCGCTGTCTGTATGGGGGCAGAGGTTGGCAGTTTGGGAGGGGGCGGGGGAAGGTTTGGGAGGAGCGGGGTGTTGTCTGTTTGGGGGCACAGGCTAGCAGTTAGGGAGGGGGCGGGGGAAGGTTCAGGAGGACGAGGGCGCTGTTTGTATGGGGGCACAGGCTGGCAGTTAGGGAGGGGGCGGGGGAAGGTTGGGGAGGAGCGGGGTGCTGTCTGTATGGGGGCACAAGCTGGGCAGTTAGGGAGATACCGGGGGAAAGTTCAGGAGGAGCGGGGTGCTGTCTGTATGGGGGCACAGGCTGACAGTTAGGGAGGTACTGGGGGAAGGTTCTGGAAGAGTGGGGTGCTGTCTGTATGGGGGCACAGGCTGGCAGTTAGGGAGGGGGCGGGGGAAGGTTCTGGAGGAGCGGGGTGCTGTCTGTATGGGGGCACAGGCTGGCAGTTAGGGAGGGGGCGGGGGAAGGTTCGGGAGGAGCGGGGCGCTGTCTGTATGGGGGCACAGGCTGGCAGTTAGGGAAGGGGCGGGGGAAGGTTCGGGAGGTGCAGGGTGCTGTCTGTATGGGGGCACAGGCTGGCAGTTAGGGAGGGGGCGGGGGAAGGTTCAGGAGGAGCGGGGCATTGTCTGTGTGGGGCACAGGCTGGCAGTTAGGGAGGGGGAGGGGGAAGGTTCGGGAGGAGCGGGGTGCTGTCTGTATGAGGGCACAGGCTGGCAGTTAGGGAGGGGTGGTGGAAGGTTCGGGAGATGCAGGGTGCTGTCTGTATGAGGGCACACGCTGGCAGTTAGAGGGGTAGGGGAAGGGTTCTGGAGGAGCGGGGTGCTGTCTGTATGGGGGCACAATCTGGCAATTAGGGAGGGGGTGGGAGAAGGTTCTGGAGGAGCCATTGAGGCGTAAGCGTTGCAGTAAGAGGCCGTGAGTGTGTGTTGTTGTGTGTGCTGTTGTATTGATTTGTGAATGGTGGGTTATGGGTGGGTTGCGCTGGCAACTTTGTGTTGGGTTGTACAGGTGGGGAATCAACCTTTGAAGAACTGTGGCAGCTGGACTGAGTAATCCCCACTCTGAGCAGTCCCCTTCATCGCACTGACTCCTTAGAACCGCTGAAACTGGTGCATGCAGATTCGGTGTAATGTCAGTGTGGTGGTTGGTTGAGATACCTCTGTTTGCAGAATGGTTGAGGACTCTTGCCATGGCATAGATACAGGTCTTTACTTTTTTATTATACGGAGATTCTGTTATCAATTCAGCGAAGTCCTAGACTCTGTTATACTGGGTGTCAGACACTATGATCACATTAGTCCCTTCTGGCCTTGGACTCTATAATGTATTTATACTGGGGACTGTCAGTTTCTTGGGGACAAGAAACCTCTTCTTGTTCTGTGTTTGTGCAGCACCTAGAACAAGGGGCCCTGATCCATGATCGGGATTCCTAGGCACTACCACAGTATAAATAACAGCTTGTATTTACAAGGATAAATATCTCCATTTCTAAAGCGTCTCCCTCCAGTATACTTCGGTACCCCCCTGGAGTTTAAAATAAAGTAGCAAGAACACCACTCCATTCCAGGCAATGGTAACTTTCCTGTTACCCCAAGAATGGCTAGAGTCAATACCAACTGCTATAGAGGTCTTGAAAACATGCCTCACTGTGATAGACTATTATCCAAGAGAAGGTCAACAGGTGACTTGATCACAGTCTCCAAGTACTTACATGTAGAAGAGATTTCTGACAGCAGATGGCTCTATATTCTAGCTGCAAAAGGCAGAATGAGATCCAATGGCTGGAAGGTGAAGCTAGACATATTCAGACTAGAAATAAGGTACTCATTGTGAACAGTGAACGTAATTAACGATCACAACAACTGACCTAGGGAAGTGATGGATTCTTCACCACTTGGAGTCTTTAAATCAAAACTAGATGTCTCTTTAAAAGATACGCTCTAGCTCAAACAGAAGCTATGGGCTTGAAGCAAAATTGTTGGGCAAGATTCTCCAGCCTGTGCTGTGCAGAAGGTCAAACTAGATGATCGTATCGGGTCCTTCTGGCCTTAAATTGAAAAGGATCCCAAAGAGTGTTCAACTCTCCAATGACTAGCTCAGTCGGCTTTCTAATGAAACAAGCAACTCAGTGGTCCAATTTTAGAGCCTAACCAGTCCCTCTTGCGTTAGGCCTCCTGGCAGACATTGCTGCAATGCACAAGACTCCCCAGAAGGCACACGTGGTTGGTATCGGCAAGCCCATCAATTTGGATATTATCCTAATTAGTTTAGCAAATTCTGCTCTCTTTCAGAACATGTGCTAGTGCTCCTTGCTTATTTATTTTGACCAATTTCTCTCAGCTATGCAGAAGCAATTTACCACAGGAGCTTAGCACCGAGGAGGAAACAGCCAGAACGAACCACTGGCTTGGCAGCTCCCCCAGCGGCGTTTTTCCCCTCGTTTAATTGAATTTTGTTTTGGAGGGAGCAGCATCTCTGGAAAACCTAAATCCTGGGATTATCCTCGGGTCACGTATGCACACACAGGAGCAATGGAATATTTACAGCCCTTACAATAGCTCTGACCTTTTCCAAGGCACCTTTCTCCAACACTTTTTCAATATGAAGAGTGACTATTTCTGTACCCCTGGGTATTTTAAACTGGGCAAGCTTTATGAAAAGCAGCAGTGGTTGTTTAATAGCTGCCACCTTCTTCAGAATAGGCCACAAGCTGTTAACAATTCCCTTTGGCGAAGGCTTATCATCACACCCTACTCAACAACTAAAACCATATTAAAGATTTCCCTGTGAGCAATTGCTGGAGTTGGGACGATATGAGGGGAGGTGAATTGAGATATGGTGATAAGCCTGGGAACTCCAGTTTCAGACCCCACGGCCCCAAGATTTCACGGCGATGTGGGCCACGGAAAAACCTAGACAGAGAGTCAAATCATATTGGAAAATAAAATTCAACAAAAGTTTGTGCCAGACATTCAATGCTCTTCCAACAGACCTTTCTGCTACTGGTGCCTACCTGCAATAGGTCCAGGTCACAGGACCTAGGACACATCGTTAAGGGAAAAACACATTGGACTCTTTGCCTTTCCTAAAAAGAAAAGGAGTACTTGTGGCACCTTAGAGACTAACCAATTTATTTGAGCATGAGCTTTCGTGAGCTACAGCTCACTTCATCGGATGCATACCGTGGAAACTGCAGCAGACTTTATGTACCCACAGAGAATACGAACAAAACCTCCTCCCACCCCACTGTCCTGCTGGTAATAGCTTATCTAAAGTGATCATCAAGTTGGGCATTTCCCGGCACACATCCAGGTTTTCTCACCCTCCACCCCCCCACACAAATTCACTCTCCTGCTGGTGATAGCCCATCCAAAGTGACCACTCTCCCTACAATGTGCATGATAATCAAGGTGGGCCATTTCCAGCACAAATCCAGGTTTTCTCACCCCCCCCACCCCCATACACACACAAACTCACTCTCCTGCTGGTAATAGCTCATCCAAACTGACCACTCTCCAAGTTTAAATCCAAGTTAAACCAGAACATCTCGGGGGGCGGGGGGGGGTAGGAAAAAACAAGGGGAAATAGGCTACCTTGCATAATGACTTAGCCACTCCCAGTCTCTATTTAAGCCTAAATTAATAGTATCCAATTTGCAAATGAATTCCAATTCAGCAGTTTCTCGCTGGAGTCTGGATTTGAAGTTTTTTTGTTTTAAGATAGCGACCTTCATGTCTGTGATTGCGTGACCAGAGAGATTGAAGTGTTCTCCGACTGGTTTATGAATGTTATAATTCTTGACATCTGATTTGTGTCCATTTATTCTTTTACGTAGAGACTGTCCAGTTTGACCAATGTAAATGGCAGAGGGGCATTGCTGGCACATGATGGCATATATCAGATTGGTGGATGTGCAGGTGAACGAGCCTCTGATAGTGTGGCTGATGTTATTAGGCCCTGTGATGGTGTCCCCCTGAATAGATATGTGGGCACAGTTGGCAACGGGCTTTGTTGCAAGGATAAGTTCCTGGGTTAGTGGTTCTGTTGTGTGGTATGTGGTTGTTGGTGAGTATTTGCTTCAGGTTGCGGGGCTGTCTGTAGGCAAGGACTGGCCTGTCTCCCAAGATTTGTGAGAGTGTTGGGTCATCCTTTAGGATAGGTTGTAGATCCTTAATAATGCATTGGAGGGGTTTTAGTTGGGGGCTGAAGGTGACGGCTAGTGGCGTTCTGTTATTTTCTTTGTTAGGCCTGTCCTGTAGTAGGTAACTTCTGGGAACTCTTCTGCTCTATCAATCTGTTTCTTTACTTCCGCAGGTGGGTATTGTAGTTGTAAGAAAGCTTGACAGAGATCTTGTAGGTGTTTGTCTCTGTCTGAGGGGTTGGAGCAAATGCGGTTGTATCGCAGAGCTTGGCTGTAGACGATGGATCGTGTGGTGTGGTCAGGGTGAAAGCTGGAGGCATGCAGGTAGGAATAGCGGTCAGTAGGTTTCCGGTATAGGGTGGTGTTTATGTGACCATTGTTTATGAGCACTGTAGTGTCCAGGAAGTGGATCTCTTGTGTGGACTGGACCAGGCTGAGGTTGATGGTGGGATGGAAATTGTTGAAATCATGGTGGAATTCCTCAAGGGCTTCTTTTCCATGGGTCCAGATGATGAAGATGTCATCAATATAGCGCAAGTAGAGTAGGGGGCTTTAGGGGACGAGAGCTGAGGAAGCGTTGTTCTAAATCAGGCCATAAAAATGTTGGCATACTGTGGGGCCATGCTGGTACCCATAGCAGTGCCGCTGATCTGAAGGTATACATTGTCCCCAAATGTATTTGTCCTTACCCATAACTATTTTACATTTGACCATTTACATTGGTCAAACTGGACAGTCTCTACGTAAAAGAATAAATGGACACAAATCAGATGTCAAGAATTATAACATTCATAAACCAGTCGGAGAACACTTCAATCTCTCTGGTCACGCAATCACAGACATGAAGGTCGCTATCTTAAAACAAAAAAACTTCAAATCCAGACTCCAGCGAGAAACTGCTGAATTGGAATTCATTTGCAAATTGGATACTATTAATTTAGGCTTAAATAGAGACTGGGAGTGGCTAAGTCATTATGCAAGGTAGCCTATTTCCCCTTGTTTTTTCCTACCCCCCCCCCCCCCCCCCCCGCCCCCCGAGATGTTCTGGTTTAACTTGGATTTAAACTTGGAGAGTGGTCAGTTTGGATGAGCTATTACCAGCAGGAGAGTGAGTTTGTGTGTGTATGGGGGTGGGGGGGTGAGAAAACCTGGATTTGTGCTGGAAATGGCCCACCTTGATTATCATGCACATTGTAGGGAGAGTGGTCACTTTGGATGAGCTATTACCAGCAGGATAGTGAGTTTGTGTGTGTGGTTTTTGGGAGGGGGGTGAGGGGGTGAGAAAACCTGGATTTGTGCAGGAAATGGCCCACCTTGATTATCATGCACATTGTGTAGAGAGTTGTCACTTTGGATGGGCTATCACCAGCAGGAGAGTGAATTTGTGGGGGGGGGTGGAGGGTGAGAAAACCTGGATTTGTGCTGGAAATGGCCCAACTTGATGATCACTTTAGATAAGCTATTACCAGCAGGACAGTGGGGTGGGAGGAGGTTTTGTTTCCTATTCTCTGTGTGTATATAAAGTCTGCTGCAGTTTCCACGGTATGCATCCGATGAAGTGAGCTGTAGTTCACGAAAGCTAATGCTCAAATAAATTGGTGAGTCTCTAAGGTGCCACAAGTACTCCTTTTCTTTTTGCGAATACAGACTAACACGGCTGTTACTCTGAAATCTCCCTACAATGTGCATGATAATCAAGGTGGGCCATTTCCAGCACAAATTCAGGTTTTCTCACCCCCCCCCCACCCCCATACACACACAAACTCACTCTCCTGCTGGTAATAGCTCATCCAAAGTGATCAGATGCTTCAATGGGAAAGGTTAGGGTTTTTCAAATGCGTGCATAACGTTGGATTCCCTCCCTTTGATGGGGAGATTAAGAGCCGGTTATGCCCCAGTTTCAGGCTCTGTTTAAAAATAGAATGTGAATTGATCTCTTTCCATTATTATTTGTATTTCAGTAGCATCTCCAAGCCTAACTGAGGTCCCAGCCCGATTGTGCTCGGTGCTGTACAAACACAGAGAGAGTTCCTGATCCAAAGAGCTTACGGTCTGAGGAGACAAGACAGAGGAAGGGTGAAATTGATGCACAGAGTGTCTTGCCCAAGGTCCCACAGCAAGTCAGTGGAAGATCTGGGGATAGAACGCCAATTTTTTGCTTGGCTGTAGCATCAGTAATGAAACAGCCTGCAAGTGGCAGGGAACCAGAAACTGACCTTGTAGTGACGTGCTGTTGATATTCAACCTGGGCTGTGTGAGCTATGCAGAAGGACAATAAGGGACTGGAAAAATCTATTCATTTTCTTTACTCACTTAACCAAAAACCTCTTTTTTGTGACCACTGCCAAGGGAAGAGCCAGCACCTCTGGGACAAGGTGATTCCATTAACGCAACTTCCTCTGGCAATATTTCGACTTTGTCCTTGAAAAAATATAGAAAGACAAGATTTTCAAAAGTAGGAACCTACAGTTAGACTCCTCAATCCACATGAAGTGGCCTCATTTTCAAATATATGAAGCACCAGCATCCCCCACCAGAATCAATGGGGGCTGTTGGGTGCTTAGCACTTATTTAGGCACCTAAATACAGAATAAGGAGCCAAACTCTGGGCCCTTATTTGGGAAAATCTTGACCTATTTTTATTGATAGCATAACAGCGTGTAAGATTTGGTGTCACCTGAAACAGGATGGAATTAAGGGGCTGGAAACTAAGTGTATCCTCCCCTGGCAGAATTTTGTGAAAAATATAGATTACTTTTTCATTCCAGCTGTAAATTAACCTGTGGAACTCCTTGGTACAGGATGTTGTTGAGACTTTAGGAAGAGTCAAAGGGGGATTGGATGTTCATATGGAGAATAAGAATATCCAAGATTATAATACATAATGCTTAAAAAAAAGAGTATTGAAAGGGAGATAAACCTTTTTCAGGGCTTTAAACCCATCTTCTATTATTAGAGATCAAGACAAGACCTTCATGGTGGCAGATTCACCCAGCGGGGGAGGTTTAGGTTAGATATTAGGAAAAACTTTTTCACTAGAAGGGTGGTGAAGCACAGGAATGGGTTACCTAGCGAGGTGGTGGAATCCTCTTCTTTAGAGGTTTTTAAGGTCAGGCTTGACAAAACCCTGGCTGGATGATTTAGTTGGGGATTAGGTCCTGCTTTGAGCAGGGGATTGGACTAGATGACCTCCTGAGGTCCCTTCCAACCCTGATATTCTATGATTCTCCCATATCTGCCTAGTGATGGGGTCCTTACACCTTCCTCTGAAGCACCTAGTGTTGGCCCCTGTCAAAGGAAGGATACTGGGCTAGAGGAACACTTGTCAGATCCAGTCTGGCTGTTCCCATGTTCCTGTGAGTCAAGAATCTCTCTCTCACACACAATACATCCAGAGGAGAAGTCACTACTTCATAAAAGTTCATTCCTACTGCAACAGTATCTGCAAATGTAAATTCTAGGCGGCTCTATGGAGATGGCGTAAGTGGGGGGCAGGAGCAGGGGGGAGGGGGGACACCCTGACATTAGCCGCCGTCATTCCTGCACAGCAAGCAGGAGGCTCCAGGGAGCAGCTCCAGGGCAGAGGGCAGGAGCATCACACGGCAGTGAGGGGAGGGACAGCTGAACTGCTGTTGCACAGGGAACTTAAGGGAGCGGGGAGCTGATAGGGGGCTGCCTGCCCACCATGGCTCTAAGACCCCCCACCCCCCGTCCAAGCTAGCTCCACGGGGCTGCTCTTCCTGCAAGCAGTGGATAAAGCAGGTGGCTGCCAAACCACGTTATAAGGGAGCAATGCGCAACTTAAACGAGCATGTTCCCTAATGGATCAGCAACATAACAACGAAACAACATTAACCGGGATGAATTTAAGTGAGGAGTTATTGTACTTCATTAATGGAGCATTTCCTGAGCGGCAGGCTTGGTTATTTTAAATTTCACATACACAGGGGTCATATTATGCCACTCCAACCATGAAAGGATGCTTTACAAACAGAACGTTTCGCACAAGAAAGTTCTGGGTTCAAACCCTGCTGTCAACCCAGATGGGGGCGGAGGGAAGGTTTCAGACTGGAAATAAGGCATATGTTTTTAATGGGGAGTGTAATTAACCATTGGAACAATGTACCAAGGGTCATGGTGGATTCTCCAAAAAGAAAAGGAGGACTTGTGGCAACTTAGAGACTAACAAATTTCTTTGAGCATAAGCTTTCGTGAGCTAAAGCTCACTTCATCGGATGCATTCAGTGGAAAATACAGTGGGGAGATTCATAGAGAACATGAAACAATAGGTGTTACCATACACACTGTCACGAAAGGTTTCAGAGTAACAGCTAAAAGAAAAGGAGTACTTGTGGCACCTTAGAGACTAACCAATTTATTTGGAGCATGAGCTTTCATGAGCTACAGCTCACTTCATCGGATGCATACCGTGGAAACTGCAGCAGACTTTATAACACACAGAGACCATGAAACAATACCTCCTCCTACCCCACTGTCCTGCTGGTAATAGCTTATCTAAAGTGATCATCAAGTTGGGCCATTTCCAGCACAAATCCAGGTTTTCTCACCCTCCACCCCCCCACACACAAATTCACTCTCCTGCTGTGGTGATAGCCCATCCAAAGTGACAACTCTCTACACTTAAGGTGAGCTATTACCAGCAGGAGAGCAGGGGGGGACCTTTTGTAGTGACTTCTTGTGGCCTGCCAGGGCACAACTCACCCAGCGGCATGTCTTTGTGAGGTGGCGGTGGGCCAAGGCCCACTTCCCACCAACGTCCAAAGGGAATCAGGAACCCAAAACAATCCCACCGCTCCAAGCAGGCTCGTCCAGCGAATGTTCGCTGGGACTCCGACCTTCTGTTCCGGGCTTGTCTCCAACAAGCTTCTGAGATCCCCCAGGTCCGGTTGATCCCCCTGGGTAGGAGCTCATCAGGCTGGCAGCTGAGTGCAGGCTCAGGGCTGCAACCAGGATTCTCTCCCTCCAAAAGAAATGGAGCGCTGCTCTCCTTCTGGGTCAGCCCGACCTGGGATAGGTCACCGTCTTTTAACACCCATCTCCGTGGAACGCAATCAGGTCCAAAGGCTCTCCCTAGCCCTCTTGCTGCCAGTGTGGAGCCGGAACCAGAGCCCCCCAGGGCGCGGGGCCAGCGGGCAGCCGGGAGACCCTGGGCGCGGGAGCTGAGGGAGGGTGGCAGGGCCAGGCGGCAGCCGGGGGACCCGGGGCCTGGAGCGGAGTCTGAGGCCTGGGCAGAGGGTCCTGCAGCCGATAATCAGTGGCGGGGCCAGGAGCGGAGCTAGGGGACCCCAGGGGCGGAGCCCCGAGGCAGAGCCCCGGGGCAGAGGGCAGCAGCTATGGGGGTGAGGGGCCAGGAGCGTAGCCAGAGCTCCTCAGGGCACAGGGTCGCAAGGCAGCCAGGGGACCCTGGGGCGTGGGAGCTGAGGGAGGGTGGTGGGGCCAGGCGGCAGCCAGGGGACCCTGGGCCAGGAGTGTAGCCTGAGCCCCGGGCTGGCGGGTCCTGCAGCAGATACTCTGCGGCGGGGCAGGGAGTGGAGCCCCCCGACTGGCATCTGGTGCTCAACAGCCTCACCCACCGCCCCCAAAAAAAAGTTCCTCCTCCCCTGCTAGGGGGGACCGGCCGCACAGACTGGGCAGGGCCTCTGCTGCAAAGCATGTTGTGTGTGCTTCTGACAGCAGCCCCGGCCACCTTCTCACAGTGACACCTGGGGGTGCTGTACCCCCAGCCCCCCCCCCCCCCCCCGGGTCCCCCAGTGAAAAGGAGCAGCCATTTTCTCTTGAGTGCAAACGGGCTGCCAGGATCCAACCTGGCTCCGACCAGCCACCAGGTCAACCCCAGGGAAAAAGTCTGGAAAGTTTCTCATTCCAAACCAGCCACCAGTTCAACCGCCCCAGACGAAAAGAGCTGTCGGACCCCACCTCCCTGGCGGTGGGGAGCAGCAGTCTTCGCTCAGGTCCGTTGCCCAGGGCGGACCAGGCTCGAGAGTAGAGCGAAGGAGGGAGTTCCCCCGAACTGGCTCCAGTGAAATCTGGGGGCGCGCCCTCCGCTGGCAGCACAGTTGAGACCCATCACGTTACAACTGCTGGTCATGATACTCCGGCGGGTGGACCGACGGCTCCACCATGGCCATGAGTCACCCCTCTAAGGCCCCTGACGGGCGCTGTCGCAAGGATCACGTCGCAGGGACCGGAATGTCAGCACATGGGGCCCTGCACTCCAACACACGCGCACGTGCATTGCGTTCTTCTCTATAGCCAACACGCAAGGCTGCCGGGAGCCTACGTGCCATTGACTGAGTCTGACCCCGCGAGACCGAGGCCCCCGCAGGACAGGCCCAGCAACCCACACGCTGCATCCATGGTGGAGAAACCCCAGAGGTATTTCCCCGACCACCTGTCCCTGTGAGAGGTTCCAGGTGGCCCCTGAGCTGGTCAGCTTGGTCCTGGAGGGAGGGGGGAGGTGGATGAGGAGCACTCTCGGGCCCAGAAGTACCTCCATCCCCTTCCTTACACCAAGTTCAACTTGCCCGGGACGCCGAGCTGTCCGATGCACTGAGCAGCTCGTCAGCCTCATTGACAAGAACCCACAGGCACCCGCACAAATGAGTCAGGTGAAAAAGGGCAGCTGCCCGCTGGCTCAGGGAGAGAGGGCTTGTGAGCCCCATCCAATGGATGCTGTAGCTAGGTAAGAGAGGAGGAGCTCGGGCCCTTCAGGGGAACCACCTTCCCCATTCACCGCAGCCCCCCGACCCCCAGCGGCCACCAGTCCCATCATGTCTGGCACCCACTGGGGGACTGGGACTCGTAGTCTCCTGCATGTTAAAGGGACAGAGTCTCTCAAAGTTTTAACCCCCCTAAAACTGGGGGGTCTTTCCTCGATTGTAAAGCCAGAAGGGACCCGTGTGATTAGAGCTGATGTTGGGGGAGGGGGCAGGGGCAGAACTGACAGGAGGGGGGACAGCTCTGATTTTAGGGAGCGGGAGAAAGAAGTGACGTATGTTTGGGGAGTAGGAGGCAGCAGATCTGGTGCGGGCTTGTGGGGCACATCGGAGGTTTGAGCTCGGATAATTGTTGGGTCTTGGGGATGGGCAGATGTTGTGGGGGAGGGGGGCAGATAATTCGTTCATCGAGAATGTTGGGGTTTGGGGGGAATCCCCTTCCTCCATACGTTTGGCAGAGTTCGCAACAGAGCCCACAGCTGTGCGGAGGCGGGGGCTGAGCACCCAGGGAGAGGCAGATGTGCACAGCTGTGCCGAGGATGGAGGTAAGCACCTGCCGATTGCAGGCGGAGGACACACCTCAGCAGGGACGACTTGGGCTTTTCCGGACACACTTGGTGCCCAGTTACAGTGTTCGCAGCCGAGCATTCAGTCTGAATTCAGCAGAGGGGGACGGGAAGGGGCAGTGGGCCCAAGGGGGTGGGCTAGGTGAAGCGGGGGGTGAGATTGGGAAGGAAGGGTGGGATGGACAAAGGGGGGGGTGAGATTGGGAATGTTGGGGATACGCTGGGGCATGGCCACTAGGTAACTCGAGGGGATGGAAGACCACGAGTGTCGATGAAGCCCCCTTGCACTAGGCCCGGTGTCCTTGGCCCCCCCTCCTGCCTGGAGGCACTCGCAGCAGCTCTGCGTACTAGGCCCAAGTGTCCTTGGCCCCCCTGCCTGGAGGCACACACAGCAGTTATGCTGAGAATCTGCAACAGTATGTTGCAGAGTCAGACTGCCTGAAACTAAGCAAGGCCAAACAGGGGAGATATGGAAGAACAATGCTGAATAAAGCAGCTTTATGTATAGTTTAACAAATGATACAGAGAATCAGGGAACTAGCTGGGAACTGGATTGGCTGGCTATATGGATACTTGGGGGCAGCTTGCTATTGGATAAGTATGCTGGAAAAAGGATGTATAAAAGCCTGTGTAACTTCCTGCTCTGTTGTGCAGGATTTGAGATTTTATTTTCCCTGTACCTTTTTGCAGCTGCAAATAAACTTTTCTGCTTCTCCACCCCGTTGTGATTATTGGGTGTAGCACACCGGGTAACGAACCACTCAAGCTGTTGTTCAGCCTCTCGGCACTGGGTGCCGGCAACAGCTTTTGGCGTCCCTGGGTGGGCGACGAGGCTGCAATTTAGCCTTGCCCGGACCCCTCCTGGAGGTCAAGGATTGCGGCGAGAACCGACGCCCAGCGCGCACCGGTGAGTTCATCGGGGGCCTCGGAGGAGACGCGATTTGATTGACCCCGGAGGGCACAACGGTGCAACGCACTCATATAGTGGAGAAGCAGTTGTGGACGGCGGTGAAGAACCGGTCCCTTAGACATGGGGGAGGAGCAGCTGCAGGCCACGGTGAAGAACCAGTCCCTTGGATAAGGTAGGAACCTTTTAAAATCCGGATTGTATGCTCTGTTGGAACCTGGGGACGCCCAGAGTTACCCTGTAGGTATGGGACAGGGACAGAGCTCAGAGGTTAGGGCACGGTGTACGCCCCTAGAGTGCATTCTAGCAAACTGGAAGGTATTTGGTGCGGATCCGATGACTAAGAGCCAATTAAAACGATTCTGTACAGTTGACTGGCCTCAATATCAACTAGAGGACCAGGAGTGGTGGCCACCAGGAGGGTCAATTAATTACAACACGATCCTTCAGTTACTCCTGTTCTGTCAGAGAACAAGGAAATGAAATGAACATATGTATGCGCATTTGTTTCTGACTTTATGTACTCGACCAGATATTTTACAGCACTGTAATCTGACTCCGACTGGTTCGGTAGCAGCTAATGTTAGTCCCCAGACCCCCAACCCCCACTGTAATGGCAGAGCCGGTGTCCCCTTTGGCCCCCACACTCCCACCCTATAAGGGTAGGATGCCTCGGGTTACAGAGATTGCCCCCTCGGTGGGACTCTATCCTTTAATTACCGAGACTGTTGTGGCTTGCCCAGGGGCAGACGGACGTCAGGCTACCACTATGCAAGTTTACACCCATGTGCCATTCAATCCAATAGACCTAGCAGCTTTTAAAACACAGGCTGGGGAATTCTCAATGAACGCAAGCAGGTTTATTTCAGTCTTTGAGGGGTGCCTCAGTAGTCACAAGCCGGATTGAAACGACTGTAATATCCTCCTGAGAACCCTGTTGTCTGAGGTGGACAGGGCTCAGGTTACAGCTAAGGCAAGGGGAGCGTCAGCATTCAAGCGAAAAAAAAGAAAGGAATCTATCTGTCAAGTTCCTCTCCAAATAATTGTAAGCGGCTCAGGGCATTTCTGGGTATGGCAGGCTTTTGCAGGATATGGATCCCAGAGTTTGGACTGTGGGCTAAACCCCTGTACGACTGTGTAAAAGGAGCGGATCATGACCCCTTCTATTGGACCCCAGAGGCTGACAGGGCATTTAAAATCCTGAAAAGAAAATTGATGGAAGCCCCGGCTCTGGGCCTGCCGGATCTCTCTAAGCCATTTCAGTTGTATGCACATGAATGAAGGGGGGTGGCCCTAGGAGTGCTTACACAGCTGTTAGGAGCATGGAGACGTCCCTGGCTTATTTTTCTAAGCAATTGGATCAGGTTGCAAAGGGTTGGCCGGCATGTTTTCGGGCAGTCGCAGCTACTGCCCTATTGCTTGAGGAAGCCGAGAAGCTAACATTGGGAGGGGTTATGCAAATCTATACTCCCCATATGGTCCGAGCCTTATTGGATGCAAAGGGAGGGCTTTGGCTCACCCAGGCTCGGATTGCTCGGTACCAGGCTAAGCTGTTAGAGAACTCTGAAGTCACCTTACAGCCTTGCCCCTCCCTTAACCCAGCCACCCTCTTGCCAGAAACAGAGGAACAGAAACATGACTGTTTAGAGATCATAGATGTCCAGTACTCCAGCCGTCCGGATTTAAAGGATGTACCCCTCCCAAATGCAGATTATGAGTGGTACACTGATGGTAGCAGTACTGTAATAGATGGGCAAAGGAGGGCGGGTTATGCTGTTGTGACCCTCCATGACACTGTGGAAGCTGAAGGTTTGCCTGCTGGGACCTCTGCCCAGCTTGCCGAACTAATAGTCCTGACCCGTGCACTTGAACTGTCAAAAGGAAAGCGGGTCAATATTTTTACTGATTCAAAGTATGCTTTTGGTGTGCTGCATGCTCATGCTGGCCTATGGAAGCAAAGGGGAATGCTGACAGCCCAAGGCTCCCCAGTCAAGTATGGGCCCCAAATCCTCCAGCTCCTAGAAGCCGTACAACTTGAAACTAAGCAAGGCCAAACAGGGGAGATATGGAAGAATAATGCTGAATAAAGCAGCTTTATGTATAGTTTAACAAATGATACAGAGAATCAGGGAACTAGCTGGGAACTGGATTGGCTGGCTATATGGATACTTGGGGCAGCTTGCTATTGGATAAGTATGCTGGGAAAAAGGATGTATAAAAGCCTGTGTAACTTCCTGCTCTGTTGTGCAGGATTTGAGATTTTATTCTCCCTGTACCTTTTTGCAGCTGCAAATAAACTTTTCTGCTTCTCCACCCCGTTGTGATTATTGGGTGTAGCACACCGGGTAACGAACCACTCAAGCTGTTGTTCAGCCTCTCGGCACTGGGTGCCGGCAACAGGAAGGAAGGGGGGGATAGGCAGTGGGCCCAAGGGGGTGGGCTAGGTGAAGGGGGGGTGAGATTGGGAAGGAAGGGGGGGATGGACAAAGGGGGTGTGAAATTGGGAAGGAAGGGGGGGGATGGGCAGTGGGCCCAAGGGGATGGGCTAGGTGAAGGGGGGGTGAGATTGGGAAGGAAGGGGGGGATGGACAAAGGGGGGGTGAGATTGGGAAGGAAGGGGGGGGTGGGCAGTGGGCCCAAGGGGGTGGGCTAGGCGAAGGGGGGGTGAGATTGGGAAGGAAGGGGGGGGATGGACAAAGGGGGGGTGAGATTGGGAAGGAAGGAAAGGGAGGATGGGCAGAGGGTGGGGAGGGACCCGGCCCCCAGCAGCACACGGCTGACTCAGGGAAGCACATGGGGTGAGTCCTGGCTGCGAGTCCCAGACTCACAGTCCCACCCCATGGGCTTGTCATTGGTCCATTCGTGACCCGTCGCCCCGCAACTGGGTGACCCCTCCCCCTAGGTCCCGCCCCCCGTAAGGAGGGACCGCCTAGTGCCCTCACAGGCCCCGGAACCGCCCTGGCCAATGAGCGAGCGAGGAGGCGGGGACGGATCGGGCCAATGAGAGCGGGCGGGGGCGTGTCCGGAGAGCGGGTCGCGCGGGCTTTGGGCAGCGCTGCGGGGCTGAGCGCGCCGGGGAGCGGTGAGTCCGGGGGGCGGAGCCCCACGCTCTGCCCGGCCCCTCCGGCACGCCCGGCCCCGCCCCTTCCCCTTCATCTACCCCCCACCTTCCCCCTCATGTACCCCGCCCCCCACCGGCCCCGCCCCTTCCCCCTCATCTACCCCCACCTTCCCCCTCATGTACCCCGCCCCCCACCGGCCCCGCCCCTTCCCCCTCATCTACCCCCCACCTTCCCCCTCATGTACCCCGCCGGCCCCGCCCCCACCCCTTCCCCCTCATCTACCCCGCCCCCTCATCTACCCCCCACCTTCCCCCTCATGTATCCCGCCCCCCACCGGCCCCGCCCCTTCCCCCTCATCTACCCCGCCCCCTCATCTACCCCCCACCTTCCACCTCATCTACCCCGCCCCCCACCGGCCCCGCCCCTTCCCCCTCATCTACCCCGGTCCCTTCTCGACCCCCCCACCTTCCTCCTCATGTACCCCGCCCCCCACCCCTTCCCCCTCATCTACCCCGCCAGCCCCAGGCCCCTTCCCTCTCCCCCTTCCTTCCCCCCGCCTGCCCCAGTCAATTCCCGCCTCCCCGTCCCCCCTCACCTGTCCTGGTCCCCTGGCCCCTTCCTACGCTGCCCCCATCTACCCCGATCCCTTCCTGCCCCCTTCAGTCCACCCCAGCCCCCACCCACCACACCCCCTTGCTGCTGCCACCTGCCCCAGTCCATCCCCGCTGCCCCAGCCTCACCTGCCCCACCCCAGTCCCCCTGCTCCCCTAGCTCTGCTCTTTCCCCACTTCCCCCACCTGACCCAGCCCCCTTCCTGCCTCGTCCCAGTCCCCCAGCTCCCCTCTTCCCCCTAGTTGTTTCCTGCCTCAGCTCCCCCTGCTCTGCCCCGACTCCTCTTGTCTGCTCCCCCTCCCTCTCCTTCTCCCCTTCCTTGCCTGCTCCGCTCAATTCTTCCCTTCCTCTCCCCCGCCCCTCCTTCCTTCCCACCCTTGTTCGTTCCTCACCCCCTCTTCCCTTCCCTTCCCTTCCCTGGGCATCTGTGGGGAGGGGAGTTTCCCCTGTGACACCAAGAGAAACTCTCTCTCCAAGGCAGGGTCGGTCTGTCTGCTGCGGGTTCCCTGGCTGGTTGCTGGGGAGGTTTTTCAGCGGGTAGAGGCAGCTGGAGAGTGGAAAAGCAAAGCAAAGTTCATGCTGCAGCCTCCGGCAAGAATGCAGAAGTGTGACCGCCAGCCCTGCTCTTTAGCTGGCTAATCTCCCCTGTCTCTAGTGGGTCTCTTGTCTCTGTAGGTTACCTGCTCCTTGTGGGTTCTGCAGGCAGCCGCTGGGCTGGAACTCATTGATTCAGCCGGAGGTGTGCTGAGCCTGGCTTGGCTGGGAGCCTCTCTCCCCACAATGAATATAGCCCTGCCAGGGAAATGTCTGTTGAGCGGCTGGGACAATAACTAGTGTGCCAGGGAAGGAGCAACTATGATGTGATTGGAATCACAGAGACTTGGTGGGATAACTCACATGACTGGAGTACTGTCATGGATGGTTATAAACTGTTCAGGAAGGACAGGCAGGGCAGAAAAGGTGGGGGAGTAGCACTGTATGTAAGGGAGCAGTATGACTGCTCAGAGCTCCGGTACGAAACTGTAGAAAAACCTGAGTGTCTCTGGATTAAGTTTAGAAGTGTGTGCAACAAGAGTGATGTAGTGGTGGGAGTCTGCTATAGACCACCGGACCAGGGGGATGAGGTAGATGAGGCTTTCTTCCGGCAGCTCAAGGAAGCTACTAGATCGCATGCCCTGATTCTCATGGGTGACTTTAATTTTCCTGATATCTGCTGGGAGAGCAATACTGCGGTGCATAGACAATCCAGGAAGTTTTTGGAAAGCGTAGGGGACATTTTCCTGGCGCAAGTGCTAGAGGAGCCAACTAGGGGGGGCGCTTTTCTTGACCTGCTGCTCACAAACCGGGTAGAACTAGTGGGGGAAGCAAAAGTGGATGGGAATCTGGGAGGCAGTGACCATGAGTTGGTTGAGTTCAGGATCCTGACGCAGGGAAGAAAGGTAAGCAGCAGGATACGGACCCTGGACTTCAGGAAAGCAGACTTCGACTCCCTCAGGGAACGGATGGCCAGGATCCCCTGGGGGACTAACTTGAAGGGGAAAGGAGTCCAGGAGAGCTGGCTGTATTTCAAGGAATCCCTGTTGAGGTTACAGGGACAAACCATCCCAATGAGTCAAAAGAATAGTAAATATGGCAGGCGACCAGCTTGGCTTAATGGTGAAATCCTAGCGGATCTTAAACATAAAAAAGAAGCTTACAAGAAGTGGAAGGTTGGACATATGACCAGGGAAGAGTATAAAAATATTGCTCGGGCATGTAGGAATGAAATCAGGAGGGCCAAATCGCACCTGGAGCTGCAGCTAGCGAGAGATGTCAAGAGTAACAAGAAGGGTTTTTTCAGGTATGTTGGCAACAAGAAGAAAGCCAAGGAAAGTGTGGGCCCCTTACTGAATGAGGGAGGCAACCTAGTGACAGAGGATGTGGAAAAAGCTAATGTACTCAATGCTTTTTTTGCCTCTGTTTTCACTGACAAGGTCAGCTCCCAGACTGCTGCGCTGGGCATCACAAAATGGGGAAGAGATGGCCAGTCCTCTGTGGAGATAGAGGTGGTTAGGGACTATTTAGAAAAGCTGAACATGCACAAGTCCATGGGGCCGGACGAGTTGCATCCGAGAGTGCTGAAGGAATTGGCGGCTGTGATTGCAGAGCCATTGGCCATTATCTTTGAAAACTCGTGGCGAACCGGGGAAGTCCCGGATGACTGGAAAAAGGCTAATGTAGTGCCAATCTTTAAAAAAGGGAAGGAGGAGGATCCTGGGAACTACAGGCCAGTCAGCCTCACCTCAGTCCCTGGAAAAATCATGGAGCAGGTCCTCAAAGAATCAATCCTGATGCACTTGCATGAGAGGAAAGTGATCAGGAACAGCCAGCATGGATTCACCAAGGGAAGGTCATGCCTGACTAATCTAATCGCCTTTTATGATGAGATTACTGGTTCTGTGGATGAAGGGAAAGCAGTGGATGTATTGTTTCTTGACTTTAGCAAATCTTTTGACACGGTCTCCCACAGTATTCTTGTCAGCAAGTTAAGGAAGTATGGGCTGGATGAATGCACGATAAGGTGGGTAGAAAGCTGGCTAGATTGTCGGGCTCAACGGGTAGTGATCAATGGCTCCATGTCTAGTTGGCAGCCGGTATCAAGTGGAGTGCCCCAAGGGTCGGTCCTGGGGCCGGTTTTGTTCAATATCTTCATAAATGATCTGGAGGATGGTGTGGATTGCACTCTCAGCAAATTTGCGGATGATACTAAACTGGGAGGAGTGGTAGATACGCTGGAGGGGAGGGATAGGATACAGAAGGACCTAGACAAATTGGAGGATTGGGCCAAAAGAAATCTGATGAGGTTCAATAAGGATAAGTGCAGGGTCCTGCACTTAGGATGGAAGAATCCAATGCACCGCTACAGACTAGGGACCGAATGGCTAGGCAGCAGTTCTGCGGAAAAGGACCTAGGGGTGACAGTGGACGAGAAGCTGGATATGAGTCAGCAGTGTGCCCTTGTTGCCAAGAAGGCCAATGGCATTTTGGGATGTATAAGTAGGGGCATAGCGAGCAGATCGAGGGACGTGATCGTTCCCCTCTATTCGACATTGATGAGGCCTCATCTGGAGTACTGTGTCCAGTTTTGGGCCCCACACTACAAGAAGGATGTGGATAAATTGGAGAGAGTCCAGCGAAGGGCAACAAAAATTATTAGGAGTCTAGAACACATGACTTATGAGGAGAGGCTGAGGGAGCTGGGATTGTTTAGCCTGCAGAAGAGAAGAATGAGGGGGGATTTGATAGCTGCTTTCAACTACCTGAAAGGGGGTTCCAAAGAGGATGGCTCCAGACTGTTCTCAATGGTAGCAGATGACAGAACGAGGAGTAATGGTCTCAAGTTGCAGTGGGGGAGGTTTAGATTGGATATTAGGAAAAACTTTTTCACTAAGAGGGTGGTGAAACACTGGAATGCGTTACCTAGGGAGGTGGTAGAATCTCCTTCCTTAGAGGTTTTTAAGGTCAGGCTTGACAAAGCCCTGGCTGGGATGATTTAACTGGGAATTGGTCCTGCTTCGAGCAGGGGGTTGGACTAGATGACCTTCAGGGGTCCCTTCCAACCCTGATATTCTATGATTCTATGATTCAATGCAGCTGGGGCGCGTGGGGAGCTCTCCCCCTATATATTACTGGGTATTAAGGTCTGATGGTGTGTTTCTTGGTAGCCTGGCTGTAGAAGTGCTGGGGCGAGGGTGTGATGAGAGAGGGGTAAATGGAAATGAGTAGGAATTCTGGATCATTTAGGTACCTGAGATACAGGGAACGCTGGTTTTGAAGCCAGTGGGATTGGTAGTAGACATGGCCCACAGCAGAGTCTGTGTAGAAAGGGGTTCTATGGCATTTAGACAATTCTATCAGCACTCAAATGCTGCTACCTTACTGGTGAGTCCGGGGCATGAACCCTTAGTTCCTGCAGAATCTAAGCTTTTATTCTTTTTTTTAAATACCCCAACTTTTCCAGGACGCTGAGCTCCAGTGGAATTGGTGGGTGCTCAGTGCCTTTGAAAATGGTGCCCTATGTTTCTAGCTCTTCTTTTTAGGAAGAGAAAATTTCCCAGCATGACCTGATGTGGGGCTATCTGTGTGAATCTGGACAACTCCGGGGCACCTGGTGCTGCTCAGGGCTCTGCTAAGGGGCAGCAGAGAAGTGGGGAAGACCCTAGTGATTTTCATTGCAGCCTTTGGGAACTTAAGGTGTGGCTGTGAAACTGACAAGAACATGTCAAATTCATGCTTAGCACAGCTCTGAGCTGCTGCAGAGGCTGGTATTGGAGCTGTGTGGGAGGCAGCAGCTGCCCAAAATATGGAGCCTGGGGGAAGGGTAGAGTAGCAGACACCCTACCATGCAGCAGCCTCAGGAAGGGCAAGACAGCAATTCTCCCTTCTGGAGCTGGGTGTGTGTGTGAGAGACAGAGAGAGGAACAGGGGGAGAAATGATACTTCCTCATGTATCGGATGCCTACAGGCCAGATGCTGGAAATGAAAAACAGAGCCCTTGAACAGTACTCCGCTAGCCTTTGTTATCCAGGAGGTCAGACTAGATCATAGTGGTCCCTTCTGGCCCTAAAATCAATGAGTCTAGATGCACATTCAGCTAATTACTATAGAAAATAATAAAACTGGGCCAATATTAACAGTAAAAGTCACCCACTTCACGCAGACCAATAACTGTCCACTCTTGTCTACTCAGAAAACGTCACACCTCACCCCACGGAGTAGGTCAGAATTGATATCCCCATTTAACAGAGTGGGAAAGCGAAGCACAAAGTGATGACATGACTTGCTTGAGGATACCTAACAAGCCAGTGACAGGACTCCTATCAGTGGGATCACTGATGGGGAGTTCATACAAGAATCAAGGGGCTGGGGGGAAAAAAAACCCAAAACCTCCTATGAGGAAAGACTGAAGAGCCTGGTCTTGTTTACCTGAGAAAGATGATGAAAGAGAGGAGATAAAAGTCTGTATGGTCCAGTGGAGGTAGATTGGGAGCGTCTGTTCTCTGTCTCATAACACAAAAACAGAGGGACATTCATTGAAGTGAAAAGGCTGGAAATTCAAAACTGATCAAAGGAAACACATTTTCACATGGTGAATAATTACCCTGTGGAACCCACTGCTACTGGATGTTGTTGAGGCTGAAAATGTAGCAACAAAAAGGGACTGGACATTTATATTGATAACAAGAATATGCAGAGCGATAATAGTTAATGCTTCTGTTTCAGGGCTTTAAGCTGATCTCTCACTGTTTAAGCTGGTGGCTGCTCTCATGCTTTTTCCAAAAATACTTAATTTAGCTTTAGGAAAAACAAATAAATATACACGGCCAAATCATGGTAATTTGTTTATTGCTAGCTGGCAAAAGTGATATTAACAAACATAGAAGTATCACTATTCACAGCAGACTTACTCAGCCCTGTCAACAAGCCTGGGGACAAATTAAGCCCTAGATGGGGTCGGGGGGGAAGGGGTCCGGGGAGGCGGGAATGGGGAGGCAGTGGAGGGCTGGAGCCCGAAGCCCTGTGGCCAGAGCCTGCTGCCCCGCCACCCCAGGGCTGAAGCCCAAAGCCTGAACCCCACCGCCCTTGGGAAGGTGGGAAACTCACCAGCTGCCTGGTCCTCCAGCGTTGTGCCCCAGGTATCTCCACAGGGGGAGCAGGGCCCAACCAGTGCTGGCGGTCCCAGCAATCGACACCAAGGCCGGGCATCCAGGAGCAACAGGAAGGGGCTGCTATTTTGCCCCCGCCCCCCCCATAACAGTCCATGAGGCTGAGGCCACAAGAAAAGCCCCTGGTGACCGCATTTGAGAACCGCCGGCCTTACACATTCATTATGTAGAAACTGATGTTCATCTCATTGTGATGACAAAGAAAACCCACAGAGTATGAACTAGTGCTGCGTAGTGGTTCTGTGTCTGCAAGGCTGCTGCTTGTATCTCTCCCAAGGCGCGGCAGTGCGGAAGGAACAAGACCCTGGGCAGTTACACTGCAGCTGTGAGCCCCAGGGAACAGTCAAGAATCCTGTCAGTTGCACTTAGCGGCTGCTTGGGCTAAAGCTGTGATCAGCAGTAAGGAAAACTTCAGCTCTTTGCGTGGGGTGGAGGAGCTGAAAACAGAGGCAGAGGAGGGATAGGGTACAGGGTAGACTATCAAACCTCTTTTACCCCGTGTCTATTTCCTACCCCTCCCACATTCCAAAAGTACCAGGGAGTCTTTTTTTTTTAGGGGGGGGGGAGGGGCGGGGAAGGGTCTTTTTCTCTTCCATCAACAAAATAGGAACCCAAGGCTGAGGTTGTTACTTGCCAGAGGCCGATAGGAAAGGTGGAACCAGTTGTGCACTGTCCTTTGAGAATGCCCTGGTAGGAATCTCCGCACTGTCTCCTTTCCCAGGAGCAGGGGACACTGCGCTTCCAGGTCCCCTAGAGGTCCGTGCCAGTTCCTTCCATCATGTCTAATATTGGCCTTTGTTTGCAGGTGTCTTGCAGTTTTTTTTCAGGCCATGTACTGATATGTCCATGAACTCTGCAAGCTGTTTAAGCAGAGATGATTGTCCTACAGGGGTGTGTGTTTGTGAAATGCCTTGAGGTAAGGGGGGATATAGAAAGGTAGAATATTGCTCTTATTGGCTAGCATGTTTCTAAACACACGTGATTGCCCAGGGATGTAATGCCAGTGATGTGGGGCAAGGTTGGGCCCTTGTAGTTCAGAACACACAGACACAGTGAAACACATTTGAATGGACAGAGTTTAGATCTTGTTGTTTATGAATAATGATGACTGTGTTGGCTGAAGTGGTCACCTTCTCTCCGGTCTGGAAAAAGCTGACACTGGATCTACTGTGAGGTTATCTAGAAGGGGGAGGAGTCATTTAGTTTTTGTCATACTTGGCTGCTCATTATTGCGCTCAGCTAAACCTCTGCTCCCTGTATGAGATGCAACAGTCTCCTTCCCCTGTAAATGTTAACACTGGAGGCAAGTCCCAGGTCTTAGACAGGATCATGGATAAGCCAGCTAGCTGGGCCACTGGGCTAGGTGGCGGGGGTCACCTGGTCAGAGTGCTAGAAGCAGGTCAAGCTGAGTCTCTGAGGCAGAAAGGGAAACCTGGACTTCCAGGGTACATCTACATTGCAATAAAAAACCTGCAGAACCAAGGGTTCAGAGTATCAGCCGTGTTAGTCTGTATTCGCAAAAAGAAAAGGAGTACTTGAGACTAACAAATTTTATTTGAGCATAAGTTCCTTCTCCACTCTGAACTCTAGGGTACATGAAAAACCCCCTAAGCTTATTTTTCCAGCTTAGGTTAAAACTTCCCCAAGGTACAAACTTTTTTACCTTTTGTCCCTCGACTTTATTGCTGCCACCACCAAGCGTCTGACAAATATATACCAGGGAAAGAGCCCACTTGCAAATGTCTTCCCCTCAAAATCCCTCCAAGCCCTACACCCCCTTTCCTGGGGAAGGCTTGTTAAAAATCCTCATCAATTTGCATAGATGAACACAGATCCAAACCCTTGGATCTTAAGAACAATGAAAAAACAATCAGGTTCTTAAAAGAAGAATTTTAATTAAAGAAAAAGTAAGAGTCACCTCTGTAAAATCAGGATGGTAAATACCTTACAGGGTAATCAGATTCAAAACATAGAGAATCCCTCTAGGCAAAAACTTAATTTACAAAAACACACAAAAACAGGAAACTACATTCCATCCAGCACAGCTTATTTTATCAGCCATTTAAACAAAACAGAATCTAACGCATATCTAACGAGATTGCTGTGACGCAGCAGGGAGGGGGGAGTGTTGACCTGGGAATGTGGCAGGGGGGTTTCACTGGGGATGGGAGACTTGAGAGCCTGTAACGTGAGCCGGGATGGGGAGGTAACACCTCTGCCTGGGAAACTGGACAAAGGCTGCAGGAGAGAGCCTGCTGGGGGGGTTTTGGTTTCAGTTTGGTGCTGGGTGGTGGAATGCAGGGAACCCCAGGGCTGGGGTCTAAGCTCGCTGCCCCCCAGAAGGACTTGACTGAGGGGTCCTGGTGGTACCCACAAGCTCTGTTTTAGATTGTGTTCCTATTGTCCAATAAACCTTCCGTTTTACTGGCTGGCTGAGAGTCACAGTGAATCCCAGGAAGAGGGGTGCAGGCCACGGACTCCCCCACACTCCGTGACAACTGGTGGCAGAGGTGGGATGTACTGCACCCCGTGAACGGCGCTTCCCTCAGTAAGTGACTGGGAAACAGTAAAACGAAGGGGGATTGATGGGGACCAGGTGTGTTGAAGATTCAGAGAGAGACAGTTTCAGGGGGCGGTTAACCCCTGGGAGTGTGTGACCAGAGAGAAGGACTTTTGCAGTAACAGGGTCCCCCGGGGGATTGCAGCGAGCGGTCCCAGGGGTGGAGAAGTCTGCAGCTCAACCCTGGCAAAGAGGGGGTGACCTCAAGAAGTACTGGCACCCTTGGGGTTCTTCCTGGAACCCGTGGAAAGCTGCCCGGCCTGCGAGTGGCCAGCAGGGAGAGGTACGCTAAACGCTTTAAGAGCAACCTGGTGGAGCTGTGCAGGCAGAGGGGGCTGCACATTAGGAGGTCCACCAAGGAACAGCTGATTGCCCAGTTGGAGGAGAAGGATCGCTTGGATGACCAGGTCCCTGTGGGAAGCCGCCTGGTAGACGCAGCGTGGGCCCTGGGGCCTGACCGGGTTGGGAGGGTTCAGACTGCTGCCGAGGACATCCCTGCGACCCTTCCTACCTATGCCTGGGGAGGGGTTGGGGAAAGCCCAGCAAATACCGAGGGCATCCTGACCCCAGGAGCCAGCAGGGGATTCTCCTGGCGGAGCTCCCCGTCCCTGGTGCGGAGGCGGCTGGAATGGAAGAGGGAGATGAAAATGAGGGAGCTGGAGGATCATGAAAAGCAGCATCAGCATGAGCAGGAGGAGAAGGAGAAAGAGGCAGCATGAAGAGAAGCAGAGACAGCATGAGCTGGATCTGGCCAGGCTGAGGAGCAGTGCGGCCCTGGCTGCAGTGAGTAAGGGGGGACCCAAGACTGCAAGGAGCTTTGATAAGTGCTCCCTGGCCCATCATAAGGAGGGGGAGGACATAGATAGCTTCCTGACGGCCTTTGAGAATGCCTGCGAGATGCACAGCGTTGTCCCTGCCGACAGGCTCCAGTTTCTCACCCCCTTACTGGACCCCAAAGCCGTGTACAGCCAAATGACAGGGGCAGATGCAGGGGACTACGAACTGTTCAAAAAGGCCCTGCTCCGTCAGTTTGAGCTGACCCCCGAGATCTATCGGAAAAGGTTCCGGAGTCAGCGTAAAACGCCTGAGGTCACATACCTACAACTGGTCAACCGGATGCAGGGATATGCCCACAAGTGGACAGCTGGGGCCCAAGCTAAAGAGGACCTGCTTGACCTAATTGTACTGGAGCAACTGTATGAACAGTGCCCTTCTGACCTGAGGCTATGGTTGGTGGACAAAAAGCTAGTGAACCCACAGCATGCAGGGCAGCTGGCCGACGAGTTTGTGAACAGTCGATCAGGGGGTAGCAGGGAGGAGTCCCAAAAGAACAGGCCCCCCCGATGCAGAGAGAGAGTCACCATGGGACCTCCCAGCGGGGAAATATGGAGAACCCCCTCCCAAGGGGAACGCCTGGCGTCAGGACCATCCGACCCGCTCGAGGGGACCAACGTGACCTGAGCTGCTATCACTGTGGCCAGAGAGGCCATGTACGGTCCCAGTGCCCCGGGGTCAGGGACAGACTGAGCAGACCCAACCGACCCAGGGTTAACTGGGTAGGGACCCAGCTGGACGAGGGGCAGACGGCCCAGGCAAGGGGGGCTGCCAGCTTACCACCTGCTCAGGAGGGAAGAGTACCCCAGGCCAGCTCCTCCGGAGGGCTGGATGCTCTGGACTCAGGGTTCTTGGTTTACAGGGTGGGCGCGGGGCTGTCCCTCTGGAGAGAGTGCCTTGTTCCCCTGGAGGTGGATGGGAGGAAGGTCAATGGATACTGGGATACGGGCGCGGAGGTGACGCTGGCCCGGCCCGAGGTGGTGGCCCCAGATTGGGTGGTGCCGAACACCTACCTGACCCTGACTGGGATGGCTGAGACCCCTTTCAAGGTGCCTGTGGCAAGGGTACACCTGAAATGGGGGGTTAAGGAGGGCCCCAAGGATGTGGGGGTACACCACCATTTGCCCACTGAGGTTTTGATGGGGGGAGACCTAGAGGACTGGCCAAGCAACCTCCAGACCACCCTGGTTGTGACCCGTAGCCAGAGCCGGCGAGGGGCACTGTGCCCCGACTTTGGGGAGGGTACCACACCGGAGGCAGAGGACCCTACCCTGGTGGGGAGGGAGCGCCGAGGGGCACAGCTCAGAGAGGCTGTGGCCTCAGGCCCGGCCAATGAGAGGGAACCGGTCCCCATCCCTTCCCCAGCCGCTGAGTTCCAGGCCGAGTTGAGGAAAGATCCCTCCTTGCGGAAGCTCAGGGACCTGACCTCAGTGTGGGACGGACCATGAGGAGAGGTTGCCAGGAAAGGTTCCTGTGGGAGAAGGGGTTCCTGTATCAAGAATAGGCTCCCCCAAGGGAAGTGGAGTCCTGTGGGATCAGGAGGCAGCTGGTGGTCCCCCAGAAGTATCGCCACAAGCTACTGTACCTGGCCCATGACATCCCCCTCTCAGGGCACCAGGGAATCCGGCGCACCCGCAGAGGTTGCTACAGAACTTTTACTGGCCCGGGGTCTTTACCACGGTCCGGCAGTATTGCCGATCCTGTGACCCCTGTCAGAGGGTGGGGAAGGCCCGGGACAAGGGGAAAGCAGCTTTGAAACCTTTGCCTGTCATAGAGGAACCTTTCCAGAAGGTGGCCATGGACATCGTGGGGCCTCTCAGCAAGACGACCTGGTCGGGGAAGAAATACATTCTGGTGGTGGTAGATTTCGCCATCCACTACCCTGAGGCGGTGCCCTTAGCTTCCATTGAAGCAGACACCGTGGCCGATGCGCTCCTGACCGTTTTCAGCCGAGTGGGGTTCCCCAAGGAAGTCTTGACAGACCAAGGGTCCAACTTCATGTCGGCCCTGCTCCGGTGCTTATGGGAGAAATGTGGGGTCCGGCACAACTGGGCCTCAGCTTATCACCCCCAGTCCAATGGGCTGGTGGAGAGGTTCAATGGGACGCTAAAGATGATGCTGAAAACCTTTATGAACCAGCACCCGCAGGATTAGGACAAGTACTTACCTCACCTGCTGTTCATGTACAGGGAGGTACCCCAGGAGTCTACCAGATTTTTGCCTTTCGAATGGTTATATGGAAGGAGGGTAAGGGGCCCCCTGGACCTGATGAGAGACAAATGGGAGGGGAAGGCCACTCCCAATGGAGAATCAGTGGTGGAGTATGTCCTGATCTTCCGAAAGAGACTTCCTGAACTCATGGGCCTGGCCAGGGAGAATCTGGCCAGAGCCCAGAAGAAGCAGAAGGCCTATGCCACCGGGGATCCAGTGATGGTTCTCATTCCCGTGAGAAAGAACAAACTACAGGCCACCTGGGAAGGCCCTTTCAAGGTTGTCAAGCAGCTAAATGAGGTAAACTATGTGGTGGAGCTGTCTAACCGGTCGCACCACCGCCGGGTGTACCGTGTGAATATGATGAAGCCATATTATGCCAGGGGGAATGTGGTGTTCGCCGTGTGTGGACATTGGGAGGAGCAGGGAGATGACCCTTTAGTAGATCTATTCCCTGGGACCAGAGCTGGTTTCCCCCCTGGAAACAATTCCCCTCTCGGATCAGCTAACCCCTGCCCAGCAAGCTGAGGTCAGGGGGGTGCTGCATCCGTACCGACAGCTGTTTTCCAACCAGCCTGGACGCACTAATCTGACTCTCCACCGGTGCAGACAGGGTCGCACCCACCGATAAGATGCTCCCCCTTCCGAGTCACAGGGAAAACTGCTCAGGACCTGGAAAGAGAGGTCCAGGATATGCTGGCTTTGGGGGTGATCCAGCCATCTGCCAGCCTTTGGGCCTCGCCGGTGGTGCTGGTCCCCAAAAAGGACGGGTCAGTCCGGTTCTGTGTGGACTATCGGAAGCTCAATGCCGTCATTGTATCGGATGCCTACCCCATGCCCAGGCCTGATGAGCTCCTAGACAAGCTGGGAGGAGCTCAATACCTTACCACCATGGATCTTAAAAAGGGCTACTGGTAAGTGGCACTGGATGCAGATGCCTGGCTGAAATCTGCCTTTGTCACCCCTCTGGGGCTCTATGATTTCCTGACCCTACCTTTCGGCCTCAAGGGAGCGCCGGCCACCTTCCAGTGCCTGGTGGATCAGCTACTGAAGGGGATGGAGAGTTTTGAAGTGGCGTATATTGATGACATCTGTGTCTTTAGCCAGACCTGGGAGGACCATGTGTCCCAGGTTAGACAAGTCCTGGACCGACTCCAGGAGGCGGGGCTGACCATAAAAGCTGAGAAGTGCAAGGTGGGGATGGCTGAAATATCTTACCTGGGCCATCGGGTGGGGAGCGGCCGCCTAAAGCCGGAACCAGCTAAGGTGGAGGTGATCAGAGACTGGCCCGCTCCCCACACCAAAAAGCAGGTCCAAGCCTTTATTGGGTTGGCAGGATACTATCGAAGGTTTGTGCCCCGCTTTAGCACCATAGCCACCCCCATCACTGAGCTATGCAAGAAGGGGAAGCCAGACAAGGTGGTCTGGACCAAGCAGTGCCAGGAAGCCAGATGCTGGAGGTGGCTCTGGTCAGTGGCCCAGTTCTGGCAAACCCAGACTTTGACAAGCCCTTTATGGTGTTCACCGATGCCTCAGACACGGTACTGGGGGCGGCGTTAATGCAGGAGGATGAAAAGGGAGAGAGACACCCCATCGTGTACCTGAGCAAGAAGTTGCTACCCCGGGAGCAACACTGCGCGGCCATCGAGAAGGAGTGCCTGGCCATGGTGTGGGCCCTCAAGAAACTACAGCCCTATCTCTTCGGGTGACACTTCACCGTGTACACCGACCACTCTCTCCTGACCTGGCTGCACCAGATGAAAGGAGCCAACGCCAAACGCCTGAGATGGAGCCTGCTCCTGCAGGATTACGACATGGACGTGGTCCATGTGAAGGGAAGTGCCAACATGATAGCGGATGCGTTGTCCTGGAGAGGGGACCCCGAACTTCCCCAGGTCACTGTTCAGAGTGACTCCGCTCAGTTCAGTCTCGAAGGGGGGAGAGATGTGACGCAGCAGGGAGGGAGGAGTGTTGACCTGGGAATGTGGCAGGGGAGTTTCACTGGGGATGGGAGACCTGAGAGCCTGTAACCTGAGCCGGGAGGGAGAGGTAACACCTCTGCCTGGGAAACTGGACAAAGGCTGCAGGAGACAGCCTGCTGGGGGGGGTTTGGTTTCAGTTTTGGGCTGGGTGGTGGAACACAGGGAACCCCAGGACTGGGGTCTGAGCTCCCTCCCCCCCCCCGAAAGGACTTGATTGAGGGGTCCTGGTTGTACCCACAAGCTCTGTTTTAGATTGTGTTCCTATTGTCCAATAAACCTTCCGTTTTACTGGCTGGCTGAGAGTCAGAGTGAATCCCAGGAAGAGGGGTGCAGGCCCCAGACTCCACCACACTCTGTAATACCCCCCATGTGCTCTGAGCTGTGAACTCAGCTGACAGGAGGAATCCACTTGCACAACCCATCTTCACGGAGGGAGGGCAGAACAGCCAATGTCTTTTGTCCTCTTTAATGTCCCACAATGGTCTGTCTGGTGTCAATGCACCTTTCCGGTTGGGCTGGACGTAACACCTTCTGCTGGAGACCAGCACTTCACACCAGTTACTGTCTCTCTCCAGTCTGATGATTTACATGGTCACCGAGGCTCACAATACAACTGCTCAAATAGCAACATCTGTATTCCATATTGTAAGGTGTGTCAGCCTAATGCAGAGAGCAACTCACAAGTATTCAGTAAAGTCTCAGCACTAAACGCCTTCTTATAACCCTAATCCCCGTTTTAACAATACTAACGTACAGCTGAGCCAGACTGATTTCAGCCATGTATTTGTCAGTGTTCAGCTGAGACATGGGGACCTTGGCATGAGCTGGTCTGCTAGCGTCACAGACCCTATCCAGAAGTACTGAGAAAGGAGGCTGCAGGGGATAGGATCAATGCCTGGAATGGGCCCATAACTCAAGGGAAGCAGTCTCTGTGAGTTAGGGACCGGAGGAAAGGACAGCAACCAGATTCAAGGGGAGCAGTTGGTGTCCCAGGAATGAGAGGTCCTGAGGAAAGGACGAAGAGCATGGCAGAGGAGGAGGAGATCTTAAACACAGCAGCAGAGAAACAGGTCTGGTGGTAGCCAAATTCTGGAGGGAGGATCTAACGGGGCAGCAAACTGGCTGGGATTTCCTACATTGGCTTGAACACTGGTGCAGGACATCGCGATAGACTGGAAGGAGGACACTGTCACTCAGGAAGGGTCGGATGTTAGGCGTCTCTAGCCAGAGGGACAGGTCCCAGTGGCAGTATAATAGAAGGTTAAGCTGGACTATACGTTTAGCTGCTCAGTGTTGACATGTGTAACATGCCTTATCAGCACACAACAGCCACTCCTGGCAGTACATTACATGACCATACAGAGAACATGTCCCCGGTGTGTCCCGCGGGGAAGGAAGCCCGGGAGCCAGTCCACATCTGGTACAAGTGCCTGATCAGCAACCTGCCCTGTACCAGCCGTACATGACAGGCAGGAGCCAGTCTAGAAAGCCACAAGAGGGCGCTCTGGGGCGGGGCAATATAGCACAGGGAGGGGGTGTGCGTTGGGCCGCAAGCACATTCTGTAGGGCCCTGATTCGCCATTGCTTTTTGAAGAAAAAGCATTGTTCCCTGTTAGGGTGGGGAGCGGGAACGGAGACATCGCTCCTACAGATCCCGCAGCTGGGTGGAAGAAAACTGGGTTGAGCCTCCTGACCCTGACCAGTGTCTCTTTCCCTGCCCGCTTTATCCCTCCTATCGCTTGTTTTCCACACCAGGTCCTGCCATTGCAGCGAGAACGCCCACGCGTCCCATGGTAACCGAGGGACGCTGATGGTACATGCAGCCGCTTTGCCCTTTGCTCGACTATAAACCCCACGTCTCCGGTTGCCCCTCCGGGACATCCGTCCGGCAAGCTACAGAAGGAAGCAGCTGGCTGCCGTCTCTGAAGTCGGAGGTGCCCAAGGAGGCCTGCAGACAAATTAGCTGTGACTGGCTCTCCAGACACCTCTTCCCGGGGTGGCCTTTGGTCATGTTAGCTGGAGGGAGGAGAAACGGCATTTGGAAGAAGAGTCAAATGAGAAAAGGGCACCCGCGTGTGCAGGAGGATGTCGCTGCTGGTGGATAAGAGGCATTGGCTGGAAACACACTAGCACGTGATGTGGCCGTTTGCCTGCTCGGAACTGGGCTGAGAACCTCCCCCGTCCCCGGCACCAGCCAGGGCCCTGTGTTGCTTCTTTATCGCAGCAGGTGAATGCTGACGTCCCTGGAAACAAGGGGGCTAGTTGATCTGATTTTCTTACTCCCCCGCCCTTTCTGGTTCGTTGGCGTAGGGTTGGCCATGAGTGCTTGGCTGCAGGGCTCCCTCTCTTTGCCTGCGTCGGATCCACACCCACACATGCTTTCTACCCCACACCTACGTGTCCACTGCTATTTCCCATCCCCTCCTTCCTGCTCCCAACTTTTGTTCCTCTCCTTCTCCTGCGCTCAGCGTCCTGCCTGCTGTCCTGCAGCCCCGAAAGCTGCTCTCCTGTCCTTCAAAGCCCTCCTTGGTATCCCCCTCCCGAATGGCTGTCCTGTGTCTTGTCTAACGTAGACAGGCTTTTCGGAGCTGGGGGAGGTGCCTTTACGTTTCTGACACGCCATGTGGGGAAAGATTTGTGTGACGATCATGCTAAGAATTGATGGAATAACAATGACCATAGAATCCCTCCTCTGAAATGTGCTGGTTTTGGCATTAAAATATTTCACTGCCCAAAGCCCTCACCTGGGACCCCGACCTTCTCCCAGGCGACTTTATCGCCGTTTGGCACAGGAACGAGGTGATCTTTCTCCTGGCTGGTTGTTACTGACACGTTGTATTTGTCTCTCTGTGCTTCAGGGCTTGTCAGCTCATGTGACTGTCCAGAACCCCGCCAGGTGCTGGAAGTAATTATGACCACGGATGAAACCTATCCACTTTCCAGAGACCCATCAGCTTGGTTGGTGAGAGCATCCCAGGGTAGCTCTGGTAATTCAATCAGAGTCTGTAATTCGCTAATGGGCAGGATCGATTCTGGGCCGCAGCCGAAAGGGGCTTTGTTTCTATCGCCCCAGCCCTTTGCCAGCTGGCAAGCTGCTGCCAGATGAGAATGACAGAACTTCACCCCCTGGCGTATTCCTCTGTGGCAGAGCAAAGCGCGCCTTGCTGGAGCCTGTCTGGACCATATTCCCCAGGGCCGGGCCAGGATCCTTCCATACAATCCAGGATCCAGGCCTTTGTCCAGCCTTAAGCGTCCCAAGCGATGGGGGACTATTCCACAATCTAGCACAGAGGTCCCCAAACTGTGGGGTGCGCCCCCCTGGGGGGGGCATGGAGAAACGTTCCGAGGGCACAACAGGGTCTGGGACAGCCCCCACAGGGGGTGTGGAGGGAGCGCCACCCAGCCCCGCTCCGCTCCCAGCTCTGCTCTGGCCCCATCCGTGGCTCCTGGTCCCAATCCCGGCCCCATAGCCTCAGCCCCGGACCACAGCCCGGCTGTAGCTCTGCACCAGGCCCTGGCCCTGGCCCTGGCCCCAGTCCAGCCCTCAGCCTCTGGCCGCAGCTCCATTCCCAGCCCCAGTCTCAGCCCTCTTACCCCTGTCTGTGTCTCAGGGGGTGGGGGGAGGAAAAGGGTACTGAGAGGGGTAAGGGGGGCCATGACCCTGAAAAGTTTGGGAACCACTGGTTTACCAGATTTCATTGTCCAAAATCAAAGATGCTGTAGGCGCACTTCAGCCTCTTTAGCAGATCACTTTTCTCTGAGGTGTCTGGAGCACACGAGCCCTGAAGAAACATGTCCTTGAGGGCAGTGGCCTTAACAGGGAGGGCTTGGATTGAGGCATGTTTCCATGGGGACTGTTGTGATGATTGGACTGACAAATTGACCCTAATGGTGAGCTCAGTTGTAAAAAGTCTATGAAAGTTCACGAGATGTCACCATAACCTATAAAGGCAAGTGTTGATGGACAGTAGGGCCAGTAGTGTTCAGTAATGTGTGTTATAAGCAGGTGCACAAGAACTGGCTAGAGAGACTGGATTAGCCCAGATCAAAAAGAGACCACATTGTGATAACTCAAGGACAGTGGTGTTGAAACCATGCTGGGTAAAAAGAGAAGATATGGACCTGGAAATGAATAGACCAGCATTGATGTGTCAGATATTAGGCTTCACGCGTGGACAAAAGAATGAGGGGCCAGGCTATTCCACCCACCATTCCCTTTGTGAGTCCTTCAAGAAAGAGACTTTGGGGAGAGATTAGGGAAGAACAAATGGAGGCTGCTGGAGTGAGTGTCACCATCATGGCTGCCACCCCCACTGTCTCCTGGGACCCTGGGCCTTTGTCCTCCTGATCCGGAGGGATGTCTGGGCCAGACTGGGCCAGAGAGAGGGACCCAGATGACATCACCACCTCTGCCAGCTCCAGCTGAAACCCAGCCACCACCTGGGATGAAACGGGATCTGACTTTAACAACAGCTCCAATCCATCTCAACTCACTTCTCTTTCCACTGAAGGATGGTTATTACCATCTTTGGTAAGTACTAAGAGACTGTCAGTCAAGGGGCTTTTTCCTTCTGAAAACTCTCTCCAGCTAAAGGCAAATGGAGCAAGGGATGGTGTTAAAATCAAAGCCTGACTCAGTACTTTCCATTTCAAATGCTTTCTCTGGTTTTCTTTCTTTTCTGTATAATAAAAGGGCAGAAGGACTTTTAGTAATGTGTTTGCCCTGCTCTGAAGCAGGCTGAAGTCTGTGTACCAAACCTCAGACCTTATTTACCACTGTTTAAGGTTGGACAGTGCCTGGATTATATTAACAGCTTTGGCTCATTTAATCCATCTAAATAAATACAACAGGGCCCTCCGCTGAGATAGTCTTGATATGGCCAGCCTTGGCTGAGGTGCCCTTACCTAAGGAGGTCTTAAAGGAAGACCTTTCGCTGACAGGTCAGTGAAGAAAATGTACAATAAAGCCAACTTTAAGTATTCTCCATATGAAAAATGCTGGCACAGTTTCCTTCCAAAACGCACATTCGTCCTGCTGGAATAAACCCAGAAAAAGAAGCACAACCAAGTTTGTGCCAAATTTCCTTCACAAAAATCTCCAGTGGGCCAAACCAAGCCCGGGGAAGTGAAGCCCCAAAGGAATTCTGTTTGAGAACATTGCGAGCAAGTGAAAATGTGACTCAGAAAGGAACGGGCATCTCCTGCTTAGCCGTAGTGCAGTGGTCCCCAAACTTTTCACGGTTGTGCCCCCCTCACCCGTCTGCACCCCCCCCCCTTGGGGCTGGGACCATACCTCTGGGGGGGAAGGGTGTGCAGACAGCGGTAGGGGGGCTGAGGCTGGGGCTGCAGCTGCAGCTGGGGTGGGTCTGGGGCCGGAGCAGGGCTGGGAACCGAGCTGCAGCCAGGGGCTGGAGTGCGGAGCGGAGCCGCATTTGGGGGCGGGGCCGGAGCAGAGCTGGGGGCGGAGGGGGGCTGGGTGACACTCACTCCCCACAGGTGCTGGCAAGGCCCCACCACACCCCACTGAACATTCCTCTGCACCCCCCCTAGGGAGACGCACCCCACAATTTGGGGACCACTGCCGGAGCGTTAGCACCAAGGAGTTGTGTTGATGCAGCGACCATGCTCCGGGGAGGGACACTAGGAGTTTACTCCCTATGTTGGCCTCAAGACGTTGATAGTGTTCGTCTAATTCTGTAAAACTGGCCCGTTTCCAGCTTTGCTCAGGGAGTGAGGGGCAAGGTGAGCCGCCAATTAACTGTGCAGATGCCATATACTGCACGTGCTGATCACCCCTCCCCGCTCCTCTGCTATGGAGCATCCAGGCTGCGCGGAGCATCTGGCACCTGTTGAACACCGTGCTGCCTGAGGATGGCTTGATCAAGCAATCCCACCGTCCCATGTGCTCTGTTGGAACGGCAAGCTGGCCTGCGCCGTTCCGCTCAGTGGCGCTGTTTCACACGGGGAGGCAGTTTTACAAAGCGTCCTTTAAAATAAGATCTCGCTCATTCTCCATTTGCCCAGACATGGCCTCCCTCCCCCAAACCACCTGCACACGCGCAAAACACCCAGCGCTGCAGGTTCCAGTCACTTCATCGATTAACCCCCCTACTGTAGCAGTCACGAAGGGGTTAATGGATGGAGTAATTACTCCCCCAGCTGTGACTAAGTAGCTGCCTCCCTGGGAAATATGGTTCTCAGGCAGCATGGGGCAGCTGCCGGAGAGGCTGAGGACTATCTCAGGGAGGTTCCTTGTCAGTATCCTGGAAAGGAGCCACCCAAGAAGTGGACCCAGAGGCCCGCCCTGCGGAGTAGAGGGTAAGACTGCTGGGCTGTAGCAAAAGGATGTTTCTTTCCCTCCTACAAGGTGAGGAGGAGAGTCCAGGTTGCCAGAGGCCCCTGTTGCCAGAGGCCCCTGTTGCCAGGCCATAGAGAGACTGCTGGATAGAGTGAAGGAGACCCGGCAAGCTGGGAGACTGGGCTGTGGAAAGGCCAGGGTGTCCTAATGAGCCCTTAGATAAGGAGGGGAGGAACGGCCCCCTTTGCACACCAGCACCAGAATGTAGGGGAAAGGAGAGGAACTGTGATGGGCTGGTGGACTTTGTACCGCTAATGTCGGGATGATGTTACGTTCACGAGGGAGGCATGTAGCACCATGCGGTGGGTGGCACTCACTGGCGGTGTCACCTAGTGGTTAGGGTACTAGGTCTCTAGTCACCCGGCCTCCAGGGTCTCTCACTAGCCACCATCTTGTGCCCTGACAGTCCGCCTTTTGGTGGCTGACAACCCAGCCTGCCGCTCAGGTTCCCAGTTAGCCATATCCCAAGGAATACGGCGGATCAGCACTCTGCCGAAGGGCAGGCATGGCGGGGAAGCACCTTAGGGTCTGTTCAGTGATCCCTGGAGGTGGCCAGTCCCAGTTGTGCAGTTTGCAAAGTCTTTATGCTCTCGGGGTTTCCCCAAGGGGGCATCCGGAAGAGAAGGTTCTTGTATGCTCTGTAACAAGGCGGTTGGTAGAGGAGCCCAGGGCCTCCACTGGGGTCCTGCCCAGGGCCATGTGAGAAGCTACAATGTCCAGCCCCTGGGAGTGCTTTATGGCTGCCTCCCAGGGCTGCTTCCTACCACTCCCTGCCCCACCAAAGTCTTACAGTTTGACGCAGTAGCAAAGAAAAGGCGAGGAACTGGACCCTCAGCTGCCCGAGCACACCAGGCAGGCAGGAGTTCCTCCTAAGGAAGGGTTTCTGCAGCACCCATCTCCAGGAGCTCTCGGGGTCTGTTGCTCTCCCTGCCCTGGCAGATCCCTTCTGAGATGTCTGTCTCCCTTCTGAACAACACCTTCAGCCGTGGCATCCTCTGCAGGTGGGGATGGGCAGGGCTGGCTGGACCCGGACTTGCTCCTTAACACCTTCAGATCCAGTGTGGGGTTTACACTCTCCAGCACATACTGTTAAGCTAAAATGTGTCCAAAACGGGGTGGAATGCCAGAGCCGCAGTGTCCTGGGCCCTGTCCCCGGAAGCATTGGAGCTGTGCTATGGGATCACAGGTGGCCTGGCTGTGGTCATCCACGTGCAGTGGAAGCAGAGTGTGATGGGCTCTGGGAGGGCTCCTGCAGCAGGGGCATTGGGTCAACAATTTAGAGAGGCTGGATTGTGGTCAAAGTTTAATGAAACCCTCCTGTTTAGCACCTGTCCCTGCACCGGGCTTGTCCCCTTCTCAGCCCAGCCAAAGCTTCATGGTAGCTAGTTCCATCTCAGTGCAGCCTCCGACCTGGTTTAGTTAGACCCTGAGCTAATCAGCAGGGTGATAGTTTCCTACTCACAATATTGGCAGTTGTAATTAACAGAGCTGCAAACTATGTCTTTCCCACAGGGGGGCAGCACAGCCTCTTTTCTTTACCACCACCACAGCGGTTACAAAGTCCTGTTCAATCAACTGTCCTTGGACTGCCTCTGGGAAGAGTGCCATACACATCCACTAGGCCAGGTCCCACAGTCGCCCCCTCACGGCTGCAACTGCAGGCCTAGGGTTAAAATCAGCCTTCTGAACAAGATGAGAGATTGGGGGTTATTTACCTTCCCCTCTCCCCCAGGAAGCTAGGGTACCGTATAATACGGGAACAGGGCCGGAAACGCGCACATCTTGGTGGGATTAATGGCACAGCACTGCCCTGCGAACCATGGGATGCTTCTGGGAATAGCATGGAGACGGCTGATCAATACCGGGATTCTATCCCTGGCATGCTGCCATCTTCTGGGCATGACAGTGCACAGCAGGCGGCCTGGGTTTGGGTATGTGGGAAGCCAGATGTTTCCAAAGTTTATTGCCCCCCCCCGCTACTTGCCAAGAAATCCTGACTAACACGCAGAGCATTGCTGACTTCACATGGAGACCCAGCTGCTGAGACATTTGCAAGCATCAGGTTTTACTCTCAAATGTCTGCATCGACTCACTCTCTCTCTCTCTCACACACACACACGCACACATCAGGAGGAAAAGAAATAAACACTTTTAGACTGAAAATGATACAGGGAACCCTTATACCCATAACCCCCTGGGTTATGCTGACAGCAGAGTCCACACCAAACAGCAACACAATAATCTAAACAGAGATTGGTAAATAAAACAATTAAAAAATCATCAACAATTGAGTAACTGCCAGTCTGGAAAATTAGCACACGGGTGCTGATCAGCTAGGAAGGTGGAGCTAGCAGAGAGCGCTAAGTCTTACAACCCAGAATAACCTAACCCTCAACTCTAGCATCTGGTCTGCTATGCTCCATTGAAATAGCAATGGAACATCATGAGATGATAAGGTATACATATGGTTGCTACTGCGGTCCATACTGTACATAATGAGGTCCATATGGTAGATAACTGGGGGGGGGGGGTCCCCTTGGCAGGTGTTGAAATACATACCCAGCTAGGTTTTGTCCCCAAGCATCTGATACCTGGATATTGGTGGAGGTGACCAACAGGCCTACCGGCAAAGTGGATAAAATATAGGCCACAAATTATCTCCCATGCTTTGCTTGGCATTCTGCTCTTTCAGCCTGCATAATGCAGAGGTATCGACTGCCATGGTAGGATGCACAAGATGGAGCAGAGATTAAAGATCAGAGGAGATTTTCCTCCACCTCCTGTTGCCTTCCATCCTCCGGTGCTTGCAGTGCTGCCAGCAACAGTGATGCAAGGAGAGGGTGCAGGCGCAGACTGACTCCAGAGAGGCAAGGACCTGATGCAGCACCCCTAGTTACAAAGCACAAAGGGACGATGCTCCCCTCGCCACACAGGAAATACAAGGGAAAGCAGCAAAGTGACTTCCCTGGCTCAGTTTAGGGTTGGCTTGACAGCCCTGGTGGCTGAACACCCCAGCAGCAAACTTCCCTGCACTGTCCCGGCCAGAACGGGTGTCCGGGGAATTCAGTCTTCTTGGCTCATTCAGTCAGTGGTCTCTCTGAGGCTGCCAACAAGGGGACCAGTTAATGGTGGCTGCCCTGGCCCTGATGGACCCCCTCCATTCGGAACTGGAGCGGGATCCTGAGGGGCCCAAAGTCTGTTGATGTCAGTGGGAAGAGTCCCAATGACACCAGTGGGTGCCGGATCAGGGCCTGATTGGCACTGGGTGCTCATCAGATGGGAGCCACTTTCAGGCCCTACCAGTGAGCAGGATGGTTCCTAACCTGAGCGTTCCCATCAGCTGCTTCTTAATGGTATCCTTATGCTGCTCCTGCCTTGGAGAACAAGGGGCCAGACTCTGCTCTCCCTGACCCTGCTGCAAACCAGGACTAACTCCCCAGAGGTCAATGGGGCATTCTCCCTCCCGGGGGAGTCACTGGGGCTTGTGTGGGAATTCAGCCGTTCTCCAGGACCAAAGGAAGCTGAAGGCAAATGTGTTGTGCCAAGCGATAGTGCAGCGAGGTCACTGGCTGTAGAGAAGATAGCAGAGCAGGGCCTGAACCCCAGCCTCTGACCCCCATACCTCAGAATTTCAGGAGGTGTCAGTCTGAACCCACACACAGGCTCCCTTTGGGTCAAAGCGCAGCTCTTTATCCAAACACCCTCCAGCTCCCACATGTCCAGAATGCAGGGCCAGCTTCGGCAGCTCGGTCCCATCCCTAGCTAGAAGAGCATTTATGGGCCAGATTCCCCACTGATGCAAGTCAGCATCGCTTCACGGACTTCAGTACAGCTACTCCCGTTCACAGCAGCCGGGACCTGGCCCATTGACCTCAGTACAGTTACTCCCGTTCAATGGGCCAGGTCCCGGCTGCTGTGACTCAGTACAGCTTCTCCCTTTCACAGCAGCCGGGACCTGGCCCATTGACCTCAGTACAGTTACTCCCGTTCAATGGGCCAGGTCCCGGCTGCTGTGACTCAGTACAGCTTCTCCCTTTCACAGCAGCCGGGACCTGGCCCATTGACCTCAGTACAGTTACTCCCGTTCACAGCAGGTGAGGGGCTGGCCCTGAGTCTGGAGCTTTCATGTCTGAGCAGCGCAGCCCCTCCCCAGCAGGGGGCCTCTCTGTGGCTGTGATTGGTCAGCCCTCCGCCTGTTGCTATTATCAGCCCTTGGACTAGCAGAGACGGCTCCTTTCTAATCAGGCAGCCTCTGAAACCCACCCATGGGCCGGGGAACCCTAGCAAACTGTAAGGAGCAGAGAGCCAGGAGCTGAGGGTCTTTTCATGCTTGTATCCAAATGGAGCCCAGAGTAAACTGATCAATGGGTGGAGGCGACTGATCTCCACCGGGTCTGATCCCAGAGGGCCTTCCTCAGGGTGTGTCTACACAGCACCAGCTGGGCATGACAGAGCAGGTGGGGCATCAGCCTGGGTAGTGCTGCCTGGCACAGAGCCTGGCCACGCATTCTCCTCAGTACCCTGTGCTGTGTTGGCTTCATGGCTGTGTTACCTGCGCTAGCTGGATTCAAGCTGGCTCAGGTAGGCTGCCCTGTGCACAGCGTTAGCTGCGTAGACAGATCCTTACCCTTCAGGGGGAGTTGTCCCTGAGTGAGGGCTCCAGGATCGCACCTGTCGAAAAGCATCCTTGTGAATGATCCATTCCTTCCCCATGCATCTCCAGCCAGCTGTCACCCAAGAGTCACCCGATGGAACAAGAGGGGGTAGTTTGGGGCTCTTTAAAACAACTAACAAGCGAAGGGGTGGCCTGGTACTAAAGCACAGAAAGCAAAAGGAGTCTATATTCAGCAAAGTCGCTGGATTTGGTTGTAGATAGAAAACCTGGCACTCGAAATACTGCCTCAGCCCGAGCACATTTGCAAGCGCACATTTGCGCTAGCATTTCTTGCAGTTGTATGAGTGCACGCACAATTGTGGGTCCCTGTCCCTAGCTGCAAAGAGTGCAAAGCCGACCGATTGCAGCTGCATGTGCGTGACTAACAAACGCATGCGCAATCCCCGGTGCACTTAGACAACTACCACACCCTCGTGCGCAATGGCAGGTGAACTTCTAGATCTGCCTTTGCCACCTGTGCTTGTGCATTTCTCACTCTTGGACTCTAGGCCTTATTTTTTCCCCTCAGTCTTGCCCTTGGATTGTAAGTAACTGGGAGCCCTGTGTCATTATTCAGATGCAGACCTCTACCAGTCCTGCCTGTGATGGCTCGGTCTCTCCAAGCCCAGGAGGAGCGATTAGCAGTGGGAGAGGCACAGGAACGCCAGCTCTTACAAATGTGCCTGTGAGAGGTTTGAGGGTGAGAGAGTCGCAGGGAAACCGAGCCCTGCCTCATTTCTGTTTCTGCTCCACTTGCTGGAGGCGCCTCGTGAGGTCGTCAATCCGAACGTTCTTCAGGTGGAGCAGGTGTTCCAGCCGCCGCACCTTCATCTGCAGGATCTGAGCAAAGGGAAGCACATGCTGGCTGGGGTGATCGGCCTTTTTTAAAGAGAGGGGCCCAAACCAAGCCCTTTATTCCAGCCCCATGGGCCTTGCAGGCTGGAGCCAGTTCTGAATGCTGCAGCTTATGCCTGTCTCTGCCTACTTTTACATATGTCCTCTTTCTCCTACCTAGCTTTTAATCGAGGACTTATCAGTAGACCTCAAAGCACTTAGCAAAGGAGATCAGTATCATGATCCCCATTTTATAGATGGTGAAACTGAGGTATGGAGAGGGGCAGAGATTAGCTCAAGGTCACCCAGCAGGACAGTGGCAAAACCAGGACTAGAACCCAGGCCTCCTGAGTCAAGCGCTCTACCTACTAGGCTATACCGTTTCTCATGAAAAAGAATCCAGTATTTTTTTTTTTATATCTTGTGCTTTAAGCCAATGGCAAGCTCTAACAGGATCTTTGGGGCTGGCAGTAATGATCATGTTCTTCTTCTTTTGATCTCCCATCAAACATGCAACCAGACCCTTGTTTCTACCTCACATTTCCATCAGTTCCCAGTAAGTGACACAAGATCAGTAGGATCACCCAGCTCTTGGGTATCGGATACTGTCATAACACCACCTGTTCTCACCACCTTCAAAGACGGCCATAAAACACACCTTCTTCCGCAGAGCTTTGCAAGAATGGCCCAGGCAGGACTTCACATTGTCTTCACCCCCTTGGGACCATGCCATCACCTGGGGGCTTATGCTTGTCTGAGCTGTTTTGTCTGGGTCTGAACCGGACTGCAGGCTTCTTGGAGCTGCGGCTGCATCTCATATGCAAGTACAGAGCCAGGCTGACCAGCAGGCCATGTGGCTGTGCAGGGAGCCCTGCACACGAGTCATGATGGGCTATGGCTTGCTGAAATCTTGGCCTTGTCTACACTAGACTTACTGTCCTATCATTTCCCACCATTGCAAGCCCCAGCACAGCAGTCTATGGGACCCTACCCGTCCCCAGCATTTTAACCACAGTGGGTCTGTCTCCACTCCAATCCACTAGCTTTGCTCTAGCTTGCTCACATACCAACAGCGGCCAAGCCCCAGCAGCACGGGTGTCGAGTGGCTAACCTGCACCGAAGCCCATGCTGCCATAAGAACATAAGAATGGCCAGCCTGGATCAGACCAAAGATCCATCTAGCCCGGTCTCCTGTCTTCCGACAGTGGCCAGTGCCAGGTGCCCCAGAGGGAATGAACAGAACAGGGCATCACCCCATGATCCGTTCCCTGTCACCCGTTCCCAGCTCCTGCCCTGGTTTCACTGCTGGTGGTACCCGAACTGCATGGGCTGCAATCACTCATCTGAGTGCAGTGTCGACATACCGTGAATCCTCACCCAGGGTTCTTGAGCCTAGACCTACGGGGCCCTGGGCAGGTGGCATCACCAGGCAGCCTTGGGTGCATGGACCATGGCTCTGCCTACATCCTGGGAGACCAGTCACTGCAGGAAGTGCTGCCCTGGTAGAAATGACTGGCAGCTCCTCCCATGAGCAATCATTTGCCCAGACCTACTATGTAAGCCTGGAGGGAGGAGCAGGAAGCTGTCTGTGCAACAAGGAGGTCTGACTTGCAGCCGAGATAGACCCAGCCTTGTTCCTCACCCCTTGCCCTGACCTCTGGTTCATGGCTATTGATTCTGGCTTGACCTTTGGCTCCAGACCCCAGCTACCGACTCTGGGTTGACCCCTCAAGACTGACCGCCTACAGCTCCAACCGCTGGACCGACGTGGAGCCGATTAAGATCCTGGCAGCTGGTCTATACTAATGGTCCCACCATTGCGACTAGTGGAGGTGCTGAGTTGGAGGCAGGAAAGCCAGTCTTGTGCAGTCACCTCCACGCTGGCTGAGGACTCCCGTCCCGTGGGCATCATGGGAAGTGGGTATTCCCTACCCAGAGGGTGGGGTGGGGTGGGATGAGCCATGGAGGTGGCTGTGGGCAAAGCCTGGCATACTTTCAGAGGATGTCTTGCTGTTCCACGGACAGCACGTGAACTGTCCTCACCTGGACCATCTCTTGACATGCCAGCAGAGCCTGCTCCCTCTCTGCTAACTGAATGCGGAAGCTGGTGTCTCCCTGCAGTGCCTGGGCATAGCCTTGCTGGTCCTTGTTCATCCTGGGGAAAGAAGTAAAACCAGAGATATACACGTAGGAGGAGGAGAGACTTGCCCACAGTGAGTTCCGTCAGATCGCAGAGGGTCCCCTGTGGAAGGGGTGGGAGCCCCATCATGGGGGCCATTGAGAACTAGGCGGGACGCAGCGCAGGTGACTGGACTGCCCTCCATCAGCCACCTGCTGGACTAGATGGGCATCAGTGTCTCAAGGGAAGCAGTGGATGTGCCATTGTCTGGGCATTTCAGACAGACTGGAACGAACAACAGGCCCCATCTCTCCTTCCGCAGGTCATACTCAGCCTTGGCATCAGAGCGCCTATCTCCCAGTGGCCTGAATGCACCGGGGCCGAGTGAATTGATGAGCCTGATTCTCCCCTCCCATGCGCTGATGTAAGTCAGGAGGAACTCCAAAGCCATCAACAGGGTTACACCAGGTGAGAGGAGATTCGGGCTTTGCCTCTCTCACTTACATAAGCCACCCTGGGATAAACCCTGGCCCACTGGTAGAGATAAGGGAGGCCAAGGCAGACATCACGTTCCCTCTTCCTTCCTCGGGACATCACAGGTTTAACTATCTCAGTGAGTGGCAGGATGGTCCTTGGATGTTTTGCTTTAGGAACAGTCCCTGCTGCTCACTGGGATCTGGGCTGGCAGCAGAGAGGGCTGCACACAGCAGCGTGAAGGGGTGAAAGCGCCAGGCCTCTGCCGAGCGGGGGTTAGGTTGGCACCACTAGAGTGGCCCAGGCAAACTGAAAGCCCAAGCAGGTGTCCGATTCCCCTGTGCTCTTTGTTGTGAGGCTGCAGGGCGGCTCAGCTTAGACCAACCCTGGTAGCAGCAAGAGGCAGGTGGTGTGCAGGGGCACTGAGCAGTGCTGGGGTGGGCGCGTCCTGGCACATGCTAAGGGCCCGATACTCAGCTGGGGTAATTCAGCCTCGCTCTGTGGATGGTAGTGGAACTTCACTGACTTACCCCCGCTGAGGATCTGGGCCTGTGTGCAAATATGCGACAAAAGTACCATGGAGATTTCCTCTTTGCTCAGGTGGGCCGTTCACTTCCATAAATCTCGGGGGCAAAGCTGCCCCGGCCAGGAAGGGTTTGCATTTCACTTGCCCTTTGGGAAGGGTTGGATTGACAGTCCTGTGAAGCGGGGGCCTCCATTTTTCCATAGAGCAGTACAGCCCAGAGGACAGAAGGGCCAGCTACCTGCCGCTCCCCCGGACCCTTGTGGAGCACCTGAGCATTCCTTGGAGGGCTCCCAGCCAAGTAACCAGGAAAGGGCTGTAGTTCTAAAGGGTCATGCGGGGACTGTATCAATAAACACTGTTGTCAGTTTGTGGGGTGATCCTAGGGCAGACTTTACCTTTCAGCTCGTGGGGACTGCTGCACGTAGATCCCTGCTGCATTGGTCTTTGGCTTTGACGAATAGCCTGGTAACACAAACCACGTTCGGTTACAGCCGCAGATCAAGCCCTCTGTTACCCCGGTGTAACCCGCTTCCATGGGAGCCTCAGCAAGGGCAGAACTGAGCCTTAGCTGAAACTGGGAAAGTGAGGCCTTAGGACCCTGGGCAGCTTAAACACTGGCTGATTGGCTGGCCACTCCCAGCCAGTTCTGCGACAGGCGCATCTGGCCTCTGCGAGCAGGGTCAGGTTAGAACTACTGTCTGGAGCAAGGAACTGCGTCACTGCAAGTCCCATTGACTCCCCCAGGGAGCAGCGGAGAGGTGCCGCGCACACATGCTGGGGTAGTTTACTTGTGTGCCAATCTCACCTCGGGCTCTATGAGCTCACAGGTATGGGCTGGGAGCCGTAAGGCTTCAGAGGGGGCAGCTCTGAATTCCAGTGGGGCTAACAGGAAGGGTCTCATGCTTGAGCCCACTGGGGAAATGGCACCTTGCTAGCACCGTCCATCTGAAAAGCTCATGTACGCCTAGTGCTGTCAGTCAGCCTTGCCGTTATCCCTGCCTTACCTAGCACATGGAGAGGGGGAGTGACTTGCCACAGCAAGTCCATGGCAGAGCTGGTTCTGAACCCCAGATCTCCTGGTTTACAGCTTTGTTCTTTAATCCAAGACCATCCTTCCTTCTGCTAGCTGGTCCCCTTAGAAAAAGCTACAAGGACTTACAGACTCTGCAGATTCCTAGAGGCCAAGCAGTTGACCTATGAAATCTCTGCAGGTATTTCTAGAGCTGCAGCATCATAATAGCTGGACTCTCCAGCAACGGTAACTAATGTAGCTGGTTTTGTGGTTAAGGCACTGGGCTGGGACCAGCAAATCCAGCTCAATTTGTGGCTCTGTCTCGGGCCCTGGGTAAGTCACTCGGGCCCAGATCCTCCAAGGTATTTAGGCTCCTTGTGTCCATCAATTTTAGTAGCCGTTACGAGTCCCTCTCTGTGTGTCAGCTTACAGGAGAGAATCTTCCCATTCTCCCACTCCTCAGCTGTTGTGTCTTTGAGTCGACACTACATCTGTACAGCATCCAGCACAATGAGGCCGCAAACTCCATCAGGCCCTCTAGGTGCTACTGTAATGCAAATCATGTATCTTCTTCACACCCCTGCAATGCAGGACAGCACATCCCCATTGTACAGGTGGGAAACTGAGGCACAGGGAGACTGAGTGACTTGCCCAGGGTCACAGAGCCATGTGGCAGGGATGGAAGCCAACTCCCCCAGAACACACATACTGCTCAGAGAGACTCCTGTCACTCCTACCTGTTTCCATATGGCCATTCTCACTGAGTGCATAGCGTGTGCCCAGCTCCTGCACAGAGAAAACACATGGTTCAAGTGAAAATGCCTTGCAATCCACTGTCAGCTTCCTCCCAAGAGAGGCCTGGCAAGACTTCCATAGGTGGCAAGATGGCAACGATCAGGATATTGCAGAGATGAGTGGGTCTGAGTGAAGGCAGAATACAGGTTGGCACACAGGAAATGACATGGGCGGAGCAGCTCGGATCCCATCCAGTAGGGGGCAGTGGTGCATCCCCCCAGCCAGTTCCTGGTACAATATCTGATAACAGCGGGGACTGGAACACTTGGGGGCCTTAGGCCGAACTTGCACTGCCCTGTCAGTGGAAAGATAGAACAAGTCTTTAGGAAAGACACTGAGGATGGGGGTCCCTATGAACTCAGTACTGTGGGGTTTCACAGGTCAGACAGGGCCATTATGACTATCTAGTCGGACACCGGGGAAAGGCCCGCACGCAGTGATTTCTGCATCAAGCCCAGCCCTTCTGTTGGAGCTATAGCCCAACATATAGAAAGACATCCAGCTGGGATTTAAGGCCCCCGAGTGATGGGGAACCCACCACGTCACTAGAGGCTAACTGTTGTCGCAACCTACCCATCATTTACAAAACGTACACCTTATGTCTAGACGGCATTCGTCTAGCTTCAGCTGCCAACCGCGGGGTCTCATTCTACTAGATTAGAGCCCTCTGCTATCAGAAACCTCTTCCCCAGGAAGGCCTTGCAGGGTTTTGTACAGTTAACTAGACCTATTGGTCAGAGAAATCTGGTCATCAGTTGAAATCCCCTTTTTTCTTTTAAGTCTAATAAAAATAGGTCTGGTCTAGTCTCAGTCCGGTTGCTAGGACACCGGTGTCCACATTTCCAAAGCACCATCACCCCGGCACAGATCGGCCACCTCACTGCCAGTCTCAGCAGAGAGGCGGCGCATTGATGGGCCATGGAGACAACACTGTCCTCACCTTGGTGGGGCGGGGTCCCTCCGGCACAACTTGCCCTGCTAACGCCTGAGCTGCAGCCAGCAGCGCTCACTCGCTGGGGCCGTGACACTCGCACTGAAGAGGGGACAAACTGCTGTTGCTGGGATTATAAAACACTAAGTCCATGTGGCTGATTACAGAGCGTGGGTGTATGGGGAGGGAGGGAGCGGCCACAAAGATTCTGCAGTCCGGACAAGCAGGGAGAGAGGCGTCACCTCAAACACCAGTGAGTGGAGCGGCCAAGGTAGGGCAATTGCATGATGACTGGTGTATTAGCCACGCAGATGATGTGCATCTCACAGCTGTGGCTAGGGGTGAACATGCAGGAGCGGGTGACGCTCAGCCATAGTCTGTTCCGCTGCAATCTCTACACCCCAGGAGGGACCGGACCAAGTTCCAGCAGAGCAACTCCACTGGCTCCAGCAGAGTTATTCCGGGTTTACACAGGCGTGACGGAGAAGAGTCTGGCCCACTCTGTATACTGGTGTCTGCCTAAGGCCCATGAGTAAGAGCCATCTCTCTCCAGCGGCTGTTCTCCGGCAGGAAATCATCATCATCCCCGGTGACCAGCCAGGAGAAGAGTCACCAGCCAGCCCCCAGTCCCTGCTCTGATTGACACTGGGTAAAACCAAAAGCAGCTCCATTGCAGACTATGGGGTTACTCTGGATTTACACAGAGAGGCGTGAGAGAAGAATTTGGCCCCCTGTCTCCAGTCCCTTGTTGAAGCTGTTTTGCATAGTAACTTGCAATCAGGTTGTCTTCGAAGACCAGCAGCACGCTGCAGGCCCCTGCTCTCTTTTACTGGGGCAGTCTGGTGCAGCGGCTCAGCATGCGAGGCTGCAACTGCCATGTACTGCAGGTTTTCACATATTCCAAAATCTGTCCTCACCTTGTCCTGTGTCTTTGAAAAAGCAGAATCATGCTTTTTCCACACTGCCCCACTTTCCCAGGGCCTTACCGATCCTTTCAGACTATTCACCTTGAGGCCTCTGTTCTTCATCAAGAATCTGTCTTTCTGTAAAAGTTCTCCCTGCTTTGCCAAAGCAGATGCTCAACTGTTTCTTTACCTTCGCACAACCCAACTTTGTGCACGTTGGGCAGAACTTAGGAGCGCTTCGCACTCTCCAGGTAGTTACTGCGCGGCCCTAGCTGTGAAGGATAACTGCATCCTCAAGGTTCGGGCACATTTCATAGACCCTTCCTCCTTTTTCCTCTTTGCGCCATAGTTCTTGCTGTGCCTTCGCGAGTTCTACCTTAACCACACTTTTGCATTCCTGTTGAGGCAGAGCTTGTCTACGCATACAGCACTGCAGGCTTAGGAGGAGACACGACCTCACTGACGGGGAGATTCTCCCATTGGTGTAGGTACTCCACTTCCTCGAGAGGCAGTAGCTATATTGACAGGAGAAGCACCCCCTTCAGGGGGGCCAGAACTGGGGAGGGGGGCATGGCCTCCCCCACTTTTAAAAGTGGGAGGGCCATGCCCACCCACTTTTTAACATGGGTGTTGTTTGGGGGTCAAGGAGCCACATTGTTTCCGCCCAATCTGCAAGCCTTGGGCAGGCACAGCCCCTGCTGGCAGCACCAGCCTCTTCCTCGTGGGAGGGCTAAGGTGGCCTTAGCCCCCCCTCACCATGCGGTCCAGTCCCTCCCAGAGGCCCCACCCCTGCTCCTCCTCCCCCCACTCCCCCCACGTCCCCAGGCCCTGCCCCTGGCCAGGCCAGAAGCTGCAATCAGGCCATGGTAAGAGCTGCCCAGGGTGCTGTCAGGAGCCCTGGACCTTCCACCTGCCCATGGTGGTGTGATCCGGGGACATGGGCACCCCAGCCCCAGGGCAGGTGGAGAATTCAGGGCTCCCTACAGCGGCCCGGGCTCCCTGGGCAGCTCCTACCACTGCCTGCTTCCAGCCTGGCCAGGGCCTGCAGGGGAAGAGGCGAAGCAGCGGCAGGGCCACTGAGAGGGACCGGGCCTCATTCCCCCCCCCCCCCCACACACACACACACACTTCTACTGGGGTTCTGGCGCTCCTGCCTCAGGTCGCCGTAGCGCTGTCTGCAGCAGCAGCGTGGTCGGTAGAACTGCATCGCCCAGAGGTGCGGATTTGCCCGAGCACCGAACTTACACCGACACGAGTCTGTAGTGTAGACCGAGCCTCGGGGGACTCGTAGATCAACCGCCTTGTTTTCTAAGGTCCTTTTCGCTGCTTTATCGCCCATTTCATTGCCTGGCATCCCGACATGGGCGGCAGCCCATGCCATTCCTATACGTGCACCTCGATACTATCAGCCCCGCGAGGCTTCCCTCGGAGCCTCGTCATGAGGCACAGCAGGGACGAGGGGTGCGGCTGAGAAGGGGTTAAGGGTGAGCGGCTGGAGGTGGGCTCACACTGAACGAGGAGGAGAGACCTCCCCGACCCATGCCTGAGCTTCAGAACAGCTCCACTCACCTGGCTTTAGTGCCCCTTCATTAGCCCTTCGCCACTCAGTTTCCTCCTTCCTGTGCATCTATCCCAACATCAGCGGGATCAGCTAAATTGTCAGCTCCATAGAACAACACTGATGCCCTCTGACGACTGAGGGATAACTGGTATCTTGACAAGACCTGCCTCTCGCCCCATACCTAGTCTGCTAGGGTCAGCTGGGGCACTCCGTTCCTAGCCCTGAACTCTCAGCACTGGTAGCTGGGCTCTCTCTCGACCCTAGTGGTCCGAGTCCGACTACCACACTGCATGGAGTGCTGCTTGCATGGAGCTTTGGATGGATGGTTTTTTCGATTTGATTTCCATCACTCGCTGGCCAAGAGCGCATTTCTGGTGGCAGGCATAACCGTTTTATTCACGGCCACACCCTGTGAGCTGCTCAGAACAACAATTGTGCACTTGTTTAATGCCTTCTATCTGAAGATCTCAAAGCCCTGTACGTACACATGATGGGGTGTATAAACCACACACAGATAGATGAAGGGTTAACGGGAGCTGGTGGGCCCAGTTAGCTCTCCCATTTCCACCTGGGGGAGAGGGTGTTCGGCATGACTCATAATCAGACCCAGCTGACTCCCTAAGGGAAGGAGCTCAGAATAGGGGAAGAAGAGAGCCAGAAGGGGGGAGACATGGGAGTGAGAGACCCAGCAGCAAAGGAGTCTGGGGTTCCTGCTGCCTGGGAAAGGAGCCAGGAGGAAGCTACAGTGGAGCCCTGTGGTGGGCCCTGAAATAGGGGAAAGGCTCCAGGGCGGTAACCGTGTACATCAGTGTATGTGACTGGGCTGAGTGACTAGAACCAGACCACCATAGGGCCTGAATGGCCATCGGATGGAGAAGGGGAAGGTCTTGCAATGGCATGAACAGCCACAGGGAGACGTGCTGGCTGGTGAGTCACTATTCTGCAATAAATGAATTAACCCCCACCCACTCGCTGGGAGGGTCTAGCAAGCCCATTTTGAAAACGGGGAAACTGAGGCACACAGCACATCTGTGAGAGTCAGAAACAGAACTCATGCCTCAGTCCCTGTGATGACTCCTACACTTCCTGCACTTTAACCATGCTCCTTCTGAATGCAGTTTAATGGCTCTGTGTTTGTAAATTACACCTAGTTGTCACAGCTGTAGGCCAAGCTCCAAAGTGCTCACCCAGCATTTGCCCCCAAGGCAGTTTGCCTGAGCAAGGACCTCAGCACATGGCCCATATACACAACAGGATCCTACACCACATTTGACCATCTGAGCTGCCCGCCGTCCCTCAAGCACCGCTGACCTGATATGTGCTAGATGCCACCTTGCTCCGCTTCTGCTTGTCCTCGATTTTCTGCCGCAGTGGGAGCAGCACTAGCTCCACCATGCCGGGCGTGCACTGTACGATCTTCCGGATCATGTCTTCCGGGATGGAGAAATTCAGCTTGTTCAGCACCTTCCTGCAAGGGTACAAACCGCCCCCCCGGTAGGGGAATGGTCAAACCACAGTACAGGCCCCACTCTGCAGAACTGGCTTGAGTTCCTATAATAGTCCCATGTGGAAGTATCTCTCCTGGACTAAGGGGCCTGATCCTCATCTGGGGTAAGTGGGTGTAGCTCCCTCAAAGACAATGTAGCAACACTGATTTACCCCAGCAGAGGATCATGCTCAGCATGCAGAGGAGAACATTGCATAATGTCTAGGATCTCGCTGCTCTAATTATTTGTTTCCAGTTGCATCCACACTGCCCCAGAAAGAGGGGTCTGAGCTCAGGAAGGCCGCGCAGGACTTGGGGGGAGATCAGAGGTATGAAGTCCAAGCCACTGTTTGGCGTTGGCAGAGGGTGTCAGAGCAGAAAAGCTGCATGGTATTGTCAGGTGGGTGTGAGGTCAGAAAGATGCAGAGGAGTGGGAAAACAACAAGGAAACTGAATCACTGTTTTCCCTATGCACCCGCAGCTCCATGGCCCGACCTCCCCAGCACCATGCTGCCTGAGGGGCGCTGGGCACATGCTTACCTGTTGAGATGGCCCCAGTTGGAGAGTTTCTGTTGCGTTGAATTAGCTGGGACATAATTGTGCATTTCCACCATTTTGGGAAAGTAAAATTTCACCACTTCTGCTGCTAGAACTGCATAGGAAAGAAGAGGAGGAATCAGTGACAATGCAGTGCTCGGAGAGGTCAGATGAGCATCACGCCATGATCTGCATAATGAAAACAATGACACGCCTTTATATATATATGGATGCTCAGGAAAGATACTGTATAAACCACAGCCAGGACTAGTTATTGTCTGTCAGAGATTCCAGATCTAAGTGAAAAAGAAGGGTTCCTTACCTCATAGCGACTGTGATTCTACTTCAAGTACTTGTCCAAGTGGATCCCACTCTGGAGCAGATGAGCTCCATGCAGGGAGCGCATGCAGTGGTAGATTAGCCACTGGGCCAACAGGGCCTGTGCCCATGGGCCCCAGTCTATAGGGGGGCACTGGAAAAAAAGTCTGCCACCAGGCGGTGGAAGCCCGGAGCCCCGGCAGAAGCACCAGGTGGGCGGGTGGGGCGGGGCGCTCCCCAGCAGAAGCAAGGAGCAGCGGAGGAAGCGCCAGAGCCCGGACCCCAGCTGCAGTCCAGGGACTGGAGGTACTCTCACTCCCCACCGCAGCCCCAGGGCTGTCGTGGGGGGGGAGGGGGGGGAAGGAGGAGGGACAGAGCTTCTCCAGTGGAGGGGGGCAGAAAGGAGCAAACAGATTGTGGGCTGCAGGGGCGGGGGCAGAATGGGGCAGTACTGTGAGTGGAACAGGGGTGGGAAGAGGCAGAACAGGCTGGGGCCATGAGCAGGACTGCAAGTGGAAGGGGTGGGGAGGGGCCACTCACTTGCTCTGGCCCAGGAAATCTTAATCCACCTCTTGAGTGCACGCATGGGACTCATGCACTTCAGAAGCGAGAGCCACTTGGACAAATAATACACAAAGAAGAATTCATCTCTTCTAACCAGCAACCCTGCAAACTTGCCCTGGGATCAGAGAGGCATCCAGGTTATTTCACTTTCATGCATAATCCACAGCAGTAAACAGCATTACCACACAGTCAAAAATCATAATCCAGACCCAGAAAAAAATTGTAAGGTTGGCTTTAAAAAAAAAAAAATTCAAGATTTTAAAAATAAATGTTGGCTCTTTATTTGCCTTGGGGGGTTTTTTGTTGTTGTTGTTGGTTTTTTGGGAGCCTTTAGAACTCATGTTTTCAAGCTTTTTTCTGTAACCAAGAGAGCTAGAGACCTACTTTCCTATTTTTGAAATGAAAGCTGAAGTTCGCACATAGTCAGCTGACTTAAGCAGCTGGGGCTTTAAGGAAAACATGAAATATGAGAGTTGTGATAAGTGTGCAAAAGTTGGCAACACCACCTGGTTCTGCTGGCCAAAATTTACCTTTAGTAACACCTGTGTACCTAGGGTTACCAGATGTCCTGATTTTATAGGGACAGTCCCGATTTTTGGGTCTTTTTCTTATATAAGCTCCTATTACACACACACACACACACACCCCACTCCCTGTCCCGATTTTTCACACTTGCTGTCTGGTTACCCTATGTGCAGCTTCTCTCTTTAGGCATTGTGGGCAGCTGGCATAAATTGAGACCGCTATCAAGGATTTGGCTAGATGGCTCCAGGATTGGGGGGCATAGAGGAGACTTAAATCCACCTTTGCAAATAATCCTGAGTTGTGCGGTGTGCAGTTTGGACACAGAAACTAGGAATTTGCAGTCGCTCATTCACCTCTTCCTTATTAACCCTAGAGCAATCTTATTTTAAATTTAGTTTTCTTCTCTGTGAATATTGCTTGATTTTTAAAAACAAACAAACACAAACTTGTTTTTTAACCAGGGGGTGAAATGGACATTTACCAACCAGTGCAAACCTGACACACTCCCCCCACATTTCCCACAACCCCAATCTGCAAATGGTAAAGGAGGCCCTGTCTGTGGAGTTCAGAGCTGGATCCAAACTCTCCCAAAGTTCACTGCATCCCAAGGGTGGATGTGGCCAGTTATAGAAAGAGGGGTCAGCTGTAAAGATCAGAATTGTGTCTAGACTCCCCCAGAGCACTGGCTATTTGGATTCAGGATCCCAGGTCAGTCCCATTACAGCGAGAGAACTTAAACAGCAGAGTCTGGATCCAGGTCTGGACTCTGCCAGAGCTCAGGGTATTTCAATCCAGGATCCCAGGTCAGTCCCACTGCATTCAAAGCTCAGGCCATCCAGTCTGGGTCTGGGCTCTCCTTGAGCTCAGTGAATTTGGATCTGGGATCCCAGGTCGGTCCCATTGCATACAGGGCTCAAGCCATGCAGTCTGGATCTGGGTCTGGGCTCTCCCCGAGCTCAGGGTATTTGATCAGGATCCATTCCTGGGTCACTCGTAGGCCTCAAGCTGTGAAGTTTGGACCCCGGCCGGACGGCGGCCAGCTCCAGGAGCTTGGGCTCTGGCTCCCCAACCTCCATCGCTGAAGTCCCGGGTGATGTTCTTCTTGGGTCGGGACAGGGGGATGGCATCCACCCAGCTGTAGAGCTCCTGCAGGCTCTCCTCGTCCAGCTCCCCGTTCGCCATCGGCTCGGCCGCCAGCTGGGCCCAGGCCAGGCCTCTCCACCCCCACGCCTGCGGGGCACGGCCAAGCTCGCCCCTGGCTCTGCCTGCCCGCAGGGCTGGAGGCAGCCATAGTGTTTTCATAGAACCATGGCAACGGCCAGCTGGCCGGGGACACTCAAGGGATTCTGGGAGTTGTAGTCCTCTGCCTCCTGAAGAGGCTAGGGGGCAACTGCTGCCAGACAACGAGCTCGCCTAGCAACACAGCTAGGGCACAGCATGCGAGCTGCACTGAAAGGATGCAGCCGATAACCAGTGCACGGGTCTGGGGGATTAATTATTAATTGCACCACGGCAGCACCGCCAATTGCTACCGCCAGCCGCCCACAATCAGGGGTTCTGCTCGGGGCCCCGGCGCGCCCCGAGAATTGCCACGGTCCTTGAACAAAGAGGCCGGGCTGGGGTGCGCAACGGGTTGGGGCCTAGTGGCTCAGGGCCTGGAGACTCCCAGGGACAACGCTGCGATCCACAAAGGGCCAGGCTCGCCTTGTCCCTCTGGGCCAGTGGCTGTTCCATGGAGATAAACACACAGCGTCGCTGGGCTGGGGGAGATGCTGCAGCCTCCCAACCCTGGTCCTGGTCCCCCCGCCCCAGCCGCTCTCTCACTGGTGAGCCACCATGGAGCAGCTTCACCAGGAGAGACTGCGAGATTCCCTGCATCGGAATAGCTCCGTGGTTGGGGCACTGTCCGGAGAGGCGGGGGACCCCTGTTCAAAGCCTTTCTCCCCAGCTGGCAGAGAGAGGGAGAGTTGAACTTGGGTCTCCTGCATCCCAGGTGAGTGCTCTAACCGCTGGGCTGAACAAGGTGGGCACCGCCCCCATCTCCTCCTCTGGCTGGCTGGGGCTGGATGCCTCTGAGCACGGATCAGGTCTGCGTGTGACTGACCTGGGCACCCAAATGCCTGTCTCTCTCCAATTCATAGGTCGCTCTTGGGCTCCCGGGGGAGATAGGGGGCCCACCCAGTGCCTGGTGGGAGGCAGCAGTGCGCATACCTGAAGTCAGAAACAGGTGGGGTGGGAACGCCGAAAACCTAGACACAGAGTGAATTTAGGCACCCACAGGGTTTGGGAAGAGAGTTTTGTGGATCACAGGGGAGCCAAAACTGGGACTTAGTCACCTAAACCCTGGCCTGAGGCACCCAAGTACCTTTGTGGATCCCACCCCGTCTCTAGCCCTGTGGGTTGTGGACAAAAGTTTTACAACGTGAGCCCTAAAGTCTCGGAACAGGAGGCAAATAAAAAGGCCTGTCATGGTGTGGGACTCACCCCTGCAGCGCCTCCTGCTGGTTGTCCAGGGAATTAGCTCTTTTCAGCCAGGAGCGCCCTCTGGCGGTCGATGTCTCGCCTGCCGCTGGCCCCATGCCCCTTCCGGACCCCAGTGTGCTTCCAGATTAGGGTTCTGCCCCCTGGCAATACCCCCTCAGTCTGGGTCTCCCCTCCCCAGGGTAACCCCCAACCCCCATCCCTCCCTTGCCTCAGTGGCTACTGTCAGTCATCGTCTAGCCCCCACCCCCTGGGGCAGACTTCAGTCTGCACCACTCATCATCAGCAACTCGGGGGGGGTTGAACCAGCTGCCTCTGTCTAGGTCTGGGCTGCTCCTCTGCAGCCTTAGTTCCCTTTCGTGGGCCTTTACCTCGGCCTGGGGCTCTGCTCAGCTGGAGCTCCTCAGCTCCCTCTGCCCTTCCCCAACACTGCTCTACCCTAGGTACCCTCCTCAGCTTCCCAAACAGCCAGGTCCTCCTCTCTCCATGTAGCTAGACAGAGCATCTCTCTCCTTCTGGCCCACTGCCCCCTTATAAGGGCCAGCTGGGCCCTAATTACACAGGCTACAGCTGTAGCTGTTTTCCCAAACAGCCCAGCTTTTTCCCTCTCAGCCCTCTCCCAGGGCTGTTGTAAGCCCTTCAAGGCATGGTGGGGGGGGCACCCCACCACAAGGCCCAACGTGTATTATTTTTAATATCTCATGATTTTTGAGCACTTCGGGTTAGCGGTACTGCAGCTCCACTCTCTAGCTGATCAGGGCCCCCTTGTGCTGGGCTCTGTACATACACCTCGTGAGAGACAGCCCAGGTCCTGAAGAATTTACGTTCTAACTGATTATTATTTCTAGCTACAAAGTGCTACCTCCATCCCTGATTGCAAAGCCCATAGTTACCAGGCTCTGATGTATGTGGTTGACCCTCTGAAGTGCTGTCAGGTTGGCTGCTAAGAGTGTGTGAAGAAACAGGATCAAAACCAGGAGGTTTTAAATGAATAGTAAAATGTTTGGTTAACTGGTCATTCCCTCCTTACCCCACTGATCTGCCCTCTGCTGTTCTGGCTGAGAATGGGAGCAAGGTAGCTGATGTAAATGATCTTCTCTTACTATTTCTGGGGTCAGGCAGAAGCAGGAAGTACCTGAAATCCTACAGAGACTGGATTACAGCCTATTTAACCAGCTGGTCATCTGTCTGCTGCCTCAATTTCCCTCTTAGGTTCCCCATAGATGCCTGCGGACTCTGTTTGCTACTGCAATATATGTAATAGTAAAGGTAGTTTGTGCCCCCCAATGAGGTTTGTGTCTGTAAAGTTATAATCCATCTTTACTTGTTACAATCCAGATGTAAAGTTAACTGGGTTTTGCTATTTAAAAAAGGGCTTTTTCTCAAAGCCCAGGATTAATAGAAATGCTGCCCTTTCTCTCAAAGTCCTTGAGAATAAGTGTTTTGTTTGGATTGACACATTCCCCCTAAAGTGGTTGCAACCCAAAGAGCTATTTATAGCTATTTCTATGCTAGTTATCACCGCCATATCTGAACTCCTCGCAAATATTAATGCCTTTATTTCCCCACCACCCCTGTGAAGTAGAGAACTAGCATTATCTCCATTTTACAGAAGCTCACACTCAGAAAGATCAAGTGACCTTTCCCAGGGCCACCTAAGGAGTCCATGGCAAAGCCAGAGAAAACATTTTTTCTGGTTCCCAGTTTTGTTTCTGAACTATCAGATTAACCTTGGGCTGACCCAGGAACAGTGAAGCTGATCCAAAACTGACAAGAAACAACAGTGAAACTAACTGGAGTTTCTCTTCATCGCCCCAAGCTGAAAGGATTTTACAAGAAACAAACAGCACAAAAGCAGGTGCTGTTATTCATTTCTTTAATGCTTTTAATTTCAGTGCCAATTTTGCAGAGCACAAATTCCAGAAGTAGTCACACAGCCCTTGCAGTTTATAACCTAAACGGTGCTTAAAGGCATATTTAATTTTTTAAAAATACAATTTTATTTTAGTAAAATAAATAATAACACAGGTAAGGCCATTTAATTTATAAAATACCAATTTTAGCCTGAAAATTCACCTCAAAGTAGGGTTGCCAACCATCCTGGTTTTGCCGAGAGTCTCCCAGAATCAGGCTCTATCTCCCGGAGGCTACTGAAGCCAAACCAGTAGATTTTAGGCTGCTAAAAGTCCAGCAGCTCAGTGAAGTTAAGACAGGCTCCCTGCTTGCCCTGGCCCCACACTGCTCCCGGAAGTGCCACCCGGCTGGAGGCCTCACCCCTCACCCAGTCCCACAACCCAGCGCCGGAGCACCCACAGAGTCGGCACCTATGCCCTCAGCCCCAGCCCTGAGTCCACACCCCAGCGCCCTGCCCCAGGCTGGTGAAAGTGAATGAGGGTGGGGGAGAACAAGCGACAGAGGGAGGGGGGATGGAGTGAGTAGGGCGGGGCCTCAGAGAAGGGGCGGGGCAGGGGCAGGTCTCAAGAACGGGGCAGGGCATGGGTGTTTGGGTTTGTGTGATTAGACATTTGGCAACCCTACCTCAAAGCCCCAATGCTCCAATCACTTATGTGCTTAATTTTACTTACACAAGGAACCCCAATGACTCACATGAGTAAATTTAATCCCTAAGTCTTTGCAGAATCAGGGTTTGTATATGCAAAAACACAGCACACCAGGCGGGTGCTAACATACTTTGGCGCTTTCCCAGAGAACCTGGCTGTTACCTTGCTATTAAATAAAGTATCTGGAAATCTTTCTGAGCACCACTAGAGGGTAATACAAGATCCCCCAATTTCCTCCCGCGGGGAAAGGAAGAATTCTGCTGGAATCTGCTGCTGCTTGGTAATACACAGCCAGGTTTTTGCTTTGCAAAGGACTGAGGCAGAGAGTGAAAACCCTGGCTGGCTTTTGCGGACCTCAGGAAGATGGAAATTTCACACCAAATAGCAAACAACTGATGCCCAGCTGCCACAGGTTGTAAATGGGACAGTCAGGCTGCCCCAGCAGAGAGAGAGAGGCCCTGATCCTGCCTCTGGCGAGCTGACTGCTGTGCCTAGGGCAAGACCCATTGACTTCACTAGGCCAGCATGCTACATGTTGCAGGACTGGGGCAGTAGCTGGGATAGATATGCGGGGTGTCATGTGGATATCAAGGTAGCAAGTGACTAAACTGCCAGGGGAGCAATGGATCGGAGTGAATCCCCTTAGACTGCTCTGCTCCTTGAGCACAGGGAATGGGGTCAGCAGCTGATATGAATCCTCCCCAGCTTCCTCTCTGTGTGCTGGGGTTTATCTGAGGCTGCAGCCTTTCTGATTTACGGCTGCTTCATTCCCATCCACCCCCTTGGGCAGCTCAACGCCCTGCAGTATCATGATAGGGCAGCAGGGATAGAGACCCCAGCACAAAGGTCAGGCAGGTCTTGTATGTGTCCTGTTTTCACAGGCCAGATCCCCATTGGAGGTGTTATAGAGAATCCCGGCCTGCTCAGAGCTAGCATGAAACCAGCTGCAGGGCTGGGGTCCCCGTGCAGGCTCAAAGCTCAACCTGCATCCAAGGCAGGCCCTCCACTCCCCACTCTTTTTGGCTGCAGGGCTAGGGGGGAGGAGTCCAGCTCTCAGCCTAATTCCCCCCTCCCGCCCCATTACGGCAGTGGGACCAAACCGGGATGCAGTTCACAGCCTATTCGCACCCCAACCCCAGCAGCGTCTCTAACTAAGGTATTTACATGCCCCCTTGCTCTTGTTAGCAACACCCTATCAGGTAGGGCTGGGGTGTACTGATGCCCAGGTCCTCCAAGGCAGGCAGGCACCTAAATACCCTGCAGGAACTGGGCCTGAGTTACTCACCCAGGGTCGCAGAGGAAGCCTGTAGTGGTGCAGAGAATTGAACCCAAGTCGCCCCAGTCCCAGGCTGCCACCCCAACCCCTGGGCCAGCCTCGCTCTGCTTCGCACCCTAAGAATTGTAAGCCAGGCTCTACGCTTGTCCCTGGCTCCCGGTCCTGCGCTCAGACCCCTCTTCACACTGCAATGAAAGGTTGTTAGCGTGACCCTTATCAGCGTAGTTAATTCCCTGATCCACTTTCCACCCAGTCTTGCTTCCTCCCCTATGGGCTGCACCTGTGCTGCCGCACCCCACACCCCAGTTAGTAAGTGACACCTCTCTCCTGAGCTGTGAAAAACATCACACACGCGCCCCCCCGCCCTGCCCAGGAAACTAAACAACAGGCCCCCATGCCCATCAGCCCTGAATCACAGTCTGATCCAGCTCCTGTTGGACTCAGTGGAAACCCATTGAGTTCAGTGGGCAATGGATCAAGCCTCTAATGCTGGCAAGGTGACACTTCATACTAGAGATGCCTTCAGAAGCGTCTGTAAGCCATTTAGGATTTGCATTTCCATCTGGCTTGGTCTGACCCTACAGAATGCTCTGTAGATGCTATTTTTGCTGTTGGATTTAGCCCCATCGTAGATTTCATATTGCTGTAAGAGCAGGAGTTAAAATGTTAACCCACGGATGTGAGCAAGTGTTGAAGACTCCCGAGCACCATCGTGTTCGTGGGGCCCGGCAGAACGTATGCTACCTAGGAACACCGGACGCAGGACAGGAAGGAACCTCCCAGGTCTTTGAGTCCAGCTCCTGCCATCGCAGGCAACCCCCTCCCGTTCCGAAGCTTATCATGCTCCATCTTCAGATTAGTTAGGTTGTTTGCCTATTGGGTTAGAAACCTTCTTCTCGTTCCCAGTCTAAACATATGCCCGGCCAGTTTATCCTCACTGGTTCTTGGGCCAACATTGTTCTTTAGCTTCAGGAGTGCTTCGCCCTCTCTGGTGTTTACTCCCCCAGCCCCATGTCTTTACAGATCCCTACTCACTCTGCCTTTTTGCCAGACTAAACAAACCAAGCTCCTCTAGTCTCCTCTCGTAAAATCCGCTCTCCATTCCCCTGATCATCCTGCTAGCTCTTCTCTGCCCCGATCCACTTGAAATAGTTCTATAATACCGAAGGGTGATTATTTGTTACTCTGCTCATCATCTGGAATAAATAAATCATTTTTGGCATGAGTTTAAGTGGTTTTGATCTAGTCAAATTTCACAAACAGCAGGCATGCTGTTAGTGTCTCTACTTCACCATACCCTTGTTCCCCCATTTGGAAAATAAAGGGGGATAATGAATGCTTTGAGACCCACAGATGAAAAGTTCTGTGTATGATCATTCTTGATGTGTGGTGGGGTGTTAAAAACTGTGTTAAAATGGAAGACTGTCACTATGCATTTCGGAGGGATTTCCTGGTCCAGCTTGTTCCAGGCTAAGGGGCTCTATAGAGAAGTGTGGGATCTGGGCCTAGCAGCAGTCAGTTCTGCAGACAGGCAGGCAGCCACCAGTAAGGTGGGGCAACTTGTGCCTCGCTGTTTAGAGAGCAGCCTGGTTTTTCTCCCTCTGTTTTTGGTTCTGGTGTGTTATTGTTCTGAATTCTAAAGAATAAAGTCCTGTTATGTTGCAACCTTCCAGCGAGAATACTGATGGTTTTAGCTAAATTCTCTGCTTTTATGTCTTAAACATAACAATGTAGGGCCTGGCAACGCAGACTAGGACACAGGAGACCTGAGTTCTAGTCCCAACTCTGCCACTGACCTGCTTGAACAGATCACTCAGTGCCTCAGTTTCCCCATCTGTAAAATAGGCATAATGACATCGCCCTTCCCTTTGTGAAGTGCTTGGAGAACTTTGGGCAGAGAGAGTAAGAGTAAAATTTCAAAAGTGATGAAGGAGCCTAGTTTATATTTTCAAAGCGATTCAGCCATGAGACTGCGGCTTCTAGGGCCCAGATCCTCGGTGGTATGTAGGTGCCTAACTACCTTTGTGGATCTGGGCCCTAAGTGTCTATCTCACCTCTGAAAATGAGCCTTAGGCTCCTAGTCACTCAGGCCTGGTCTACACTGAAAACTTAGGTTGACGTAGCTCCAGCATTCAGGAGCATGTAAAATCCATATGGCAATTTAGCTACGCTGCACTAACACCCAGGGCAGAGGCAGCTAGGTTGAGGAAAGAATTCTTCTGTCCATCTAGCTGCCATTGGCTGGGGAGGTGGAGTTTCCGTCAATCTCTGTAATCTGCGTCTACACTGCTGGGTTATAGCCGCATAGCATGATACCCCAGCAGTGTAGATAAGCTCTCAGATACTTTTGAAAACTTTACCCTAAGGGACGTACCCAAGGTCACACATGGAAAGTCTATCTGAACTAGGGATTATTGCAGTATAGTCACCAGAGTGCTCTGGGACTCCTTAATCCGGGTCAGGGTTTAGGGACGTTTTCATCTGATGGCAATCAGCCTGTCTCCACTGAAGTCAGTGCTGGGAATCTGGCCCCCCAGGTGCAGGGGCCCCTGGCAGCGCAGCCTGCGTTTGTCCATCTGGGAGCAACCGCGTCTGTCTGTGTCCTGCAGCCTCACGATAGAATCCCCCGTTTATACTCAGCCCAGCCCAGGCCTGTCTCTCCTCTACCAAGCCAGACGCTATAGTCTCAAAAGGGCTACAATAGAGCAGTATTCGTAGCTGGCGAGGACAAGCCTTCCCTGCAGCAAGCAGCTCCTTAGGCTGCACAGACCCAAATTTCAAACACAAATGTTCCAGTCTACCCTTCAACATCTGCCTGGCCAGACCCTCCCAGCCATCTGACCCACACTTGCCTTTGTCTCCCAGACAACTCCCCACACTCTGCCAAAGCTCTCCCATCCCCAGAGGCACCACGGCACCAACGGGAAGCAATGTGCCCATCTGCCCTCCTTAAGGAATCACTGTCAGGTGGGAAAAGCAGCTGGGGGGGCCGCCCTGAGAATGAGCCGGGTGCTCAGGAGAGAGTGGAGACGCCAGGGAAAGAGAGGCTGTTGCTTTATCGCTAGGGAATGAAGATGGGAACTCCTTGCTTTACAAGCAGCATAGAGCACGACAGCACCCATAACAGAAGCCACCTGCATTCACATCTCATAGGCAGCAAACTAACCTCCCATCCTTCTGTTCAAAGTGACTTACAAGGGGAAATCAACTGGAGCTTCTGCCCTATTTTGCTTCCTTAGGATGGCTAAAGGAGGCCTGGAAGGTTTTGGGTTTTTTTCATTTTTTCCTATTTGTTTTTTTACTTTAAAAATATCAGGAATAATAAGCCTTGTCTTCCAGTTTATGTTGTTAGTGAATTGTTTAGATGACTCAGAAATATGGCTTGGGACCTTTCTTCGCCTTTAATACAAGTGATATGAGTGCTTAATTTTTAACAAAGAGAGCTTTTCTCCCAGCTGTTTGTTATACATTTGTGTTAGTCTGACCCAAGTAAATAGATTCTAGTAAAAACCCCTCCCACGCTCAATTAACCAGACTTCACTTCCTTGTTGTGTCTGAGCTCATAAACCTGTTGGTTCTCCAGTCATCCATCCAGGGGTACAGAAAGCATGAAATTTGAATTTAAAAAATGAGCAGAAAAACAGTGTTTCTTTCCTTCCTAATACATAATAAAGAAGCAAAAAAGGGTACACACCCCCCGCTCCCCCAATTTCTCTCCTCCTAAACTCTGCTTTTTGGCCTTAAAGTCTGCGCTCCCAGCTTTTGCCTCACACCAGAGTTTTACAGAAACACTAGAAGGCTTCCAGTCTCAGAATGGAAAATAGACTAAGGGCTTGTCTACACAGAAAAGTTACTTTGGTTTAGTTAAATTGGTGCAAATCCCTGTGTGCGTGCTCTTATTTTGCTTTGTGTTAGTTCATTTTGGTCTAGTTTAAACCTGTTCCCACTCTATTTAACATAAACTGAAGTAACCCATGTTTAAACTGAAATAGGCATGTCCACACAGCCTTTTGCCCTGGTATAACTAAGTAGGTTTAAAATCATGCCTTCAGTTAAAAAGGCAGCTCTGCCAACAGCAAGCTCTAAAGTGGCTAGTAAGGTTTTAAACCACCCCCTCTGGAAGATGGAGCTAAGACCTGCTTTCCTGGCTTTGGCAGATGCTGGCAAATATCTCCTGTCATAAGGATTCCAAAAGCAATTTGAAGTAAGTCAGTACCATCTTTGTTTTACAGATGGGGAAACTGAGGCAGAGAGAGGGGATGTGACTTATCCATGGCCAAACAGTGAGTCAGTGGCAGCATCCTGATTCCTACTCAGAGCACTAAACCTCCTGGAGGACAGGTATGGATGGTGCATACAAGGCAAAGGGAAGGTGGGGCACTTAACACAGCCTAATCTGACCCCAGCAGTCAGGAACTAACTCTTGGAGGTCTGAGTTTACAAGGCAGCCTTCGTAGGGGACAGGCCCTTTTATTAGGCAGGAAGAAGGGGAAAAACCCCGTTATCGTTAGATCATGCTGCAACATTACAGCGTTAGATCACAGCTGACAGACAGCAAGGGGCTTTTGGTAGCTGAATTAAACATGAAACCTTAGCCGTGCCCCTGCCAGGGTTATGGGACACATGCATGGAAATTGGGACTGACTGGGAAAAACCACCCGTCTTCTAAACACAAAGCCATTCCAGCTTGGGCTGGGACAATGAAGCAGGGTCAGGCTTAGTGAGCGCTCAGTAGGGGAGCTGCCAAGGAAAAACAAGGTGGTACGGGAACCAGTAGATAAGTGGCACCCTTCCCTCTGTCCGTGCTCTGTCATGGTGGTTGGGGATGCTGAGTCAGTGCTCGGTCATGGTGCCAGCTGGTGCTGTAGGTTGCTAGGGGAGCTGGGAACCGGAGATCTGGATTAGAGCTGGGTAAACACTGTGAATAAATTAATCTGGAGAATTGGTTTGAATTTTTAAAACAAACCTGCTCTGCCTCTGTCCGTGTCTCTTTCATGCTCACTTCCCGCAATTATGCTAGAGAGCGAGATTGTCGGTGGGAACAATCCTTTGCCAAGGCAGCAAACTTTTAAGTCACTGAATGCAGCAGGATATTGGCAGGAACCTCTGGGATCGGCGGGGATCCTACAATCCACTGTGAACGTTACCCAGAATGCACAGTCTAGAGAAGAAAAAAGAAAAGGAGGACTTGTGGCACCTTAGAGACTAACCAATTTATTTGAGCATGAGCTTTCGTGAGCTACAGCTCACTTCATCCGATGAAGTGAGCTGTAGCTCACAAAAGCTTATGCTCAAATAAATTGGTTAGTCTCTAAGGTGCCACAAGTCCTCCTTTTCTTTTTGCGAATACAGACTAACACGGCTGCTACTCTGAAACCAGTCTAGAGAAGCAGCGCTTAGTCTCCCGGGATACATACCCGGGGTGAAATGCATTTCTCACTGCCGCGCTGCACTGGCTGGACACCATGCTTCCGAACGATGGCTTTTAAACCAGTGCATGCACAGCAGTGTGGGCTCACCCAGTTGGTGTCATTACATCCATTTCATTACAATAGTAGAAACTATCCCATAGATTCATAAATTCCAAGGCTAGATAGGACCATTGTCATCATCTAGTCTGACCCCCTGTGCAACACAAACCATAGGACTTTTCCAGAATAATCCCTGGAGTAGATCATTCAGAAGAACATCCAGTCTTGATTTAAAAATGGTCAGTGATGGAGAATCCACCAGGACCCTTGGGAAATTGTTCCAACGGCTAATTACTCTGCTAAAAATTGACACCTTATTTACAACTTTTGCAGGTAGATTTGGCCTTACACTCATCCAGTAAGAGAACAGAAATGATAGTGTGTGAGCTGAGCGTCCAATCAAAACAGCTTGAATTCTGAATCCCAAATGCTTACGGTGAACAAGGCACCGACCAAGAATCGTACATGACAATTATTCCACAAATAATTTCCAGTTGCAATTGCAACTACACTTGCATTGATCCTGATCTATTCATGGACAATTGGCTCACAGAAAAAGAGGCAAAGGGATTGTGCCTGTCCATCTTGAGTTCTTGACTGTTTGTTGTATTTGAAGATCTTTTAACACTTTTTGCAAGGATTGGGTGTATACTGGCTGAATTCCTGGCTGGGTATCTACACTCCATCTCCATAAATTCCTCCTGTAGGTACAGCTGGCTGTGGTGTTCTGCAACTTCCTGCCCTAAACTAACTTTTATTATCATTGTGTTGTTGATGGCTGTTAAATGGCACTGAGTTCCGCCCTGGAGATGGTTGCATTTCAGTGCTAGGTAAGGTGATCCCTCTGTGTGTGTGTATTAAATGGCAGAGATAAAGCTAAGGAAAAACACCCTGAGGTAAGTAAATCCAAGTTAACCACTTTGAGCCAGCTGGTGTTTGTCTTCTGACAGCTCTTGGAGGAAGCCCCAAGAGACTGGAGAGACGCCACCATCCATTTAACCTCTAGTCCAATCTTGCTAAGGGTAACATCTGCCTCTTGGTGAAACAAGCCTTCTCAGGGGACCTGCATATTCTGGTCCATTCCACATTCTCTGATGATGAGGCTGTGGCGACACTGTGGTGATGGGCACAGTATCAGCATAGATTAGATTAGTGTAGACAGACCCTCCTCACAATCAGCCCATAGTTTGGCAGGCTGTGATACTCCAGTGCTCAGTAAACTTTATCTTCCCTTTTCCTGGGTGTTTCTCTTTTCTTTTCTTTTCTTTTTTTTTTTTTTTGGAGAAAATGGGCACTAGAAATTAAAAATGGTTCCCGATTTTCTCATGGGCCTCTTTCAGTCCCTTACTCCCTCTGGGAGTCTGTCGTCCAGCAGCACCAGGATGACAATCGTAATCTCTCTTTCCTCCCCGCTCCCCTTGTCTGTTTAGGCCCCAGTCCTGCAATAAGCTGCCTGCAGGCACAGGGGTTGTCCATGCACATCCCCCTGCAGGATTGGCGCAGGGACCGTCTCTCACCCTGACCTTGGCTGGGGCCTCGAGCTTCTACGCTAATGCAAATACGAATCAGTATAAATCTGACAAGACTTCGGGAGCGTTCCACCATTCCCCTCCAGGATCTGCCATATACAGAATCCTCCCGTTTATCCGAAACCCTGTTATCCAAACTTCTGCATTCTCCCGCTGCCTTCCTTGTCCCCCAGCATGAGATACCTGCCCTTTGCAGCTTGGAACAGTTCTGGAAGATTGAGAGAGATCTCCTGGCTCACTCTGGTCAGGGTACAGACCGAGATCACATCACTACCTCCTCCAGCTCTGGCTGAATCCTGAACATCGCCTGGGATGTGAGACTAGGGGCTTGCTGCTATAGACACATCAGTGTAGACACCACCTATGCCGCTGCAGGAGCTGGGTCTCCTGTCGGGGTAGCTAGTCCACCTCCCAGAGAGGCAGTGGCTAGGTCAGTGGAAGAATTCTTCCATCAACCTAGTGCTGTCTACACGGGGACTTAGGTCGGCTTAACAATGCCACTCGGGGGGGGGGGGGGGTGTGCATTTTTCACACCCCTGCCCGACATAGTTAAACCAACCTAGTTTTTTTGTTTAGACCAGGCCTGTAATACACACCTCCCTCTACATGTCCTTTTCTCCCCCCAACCCCCCCCGGCAAATTATTTCTTCTCTTTCCCCTTTTGCCTACTCAGCCAGGATTTCACATTTTGCCACGCTGCTGTGAGCCTGTGGCCAGGAAGAGGCAGCTAAAAGCAATGCCCTGAACAGCCCGATGCTGGTACGGGTTTGCGAGGCTCGGTGTGGCCCATCAGACCGTGCGCTGGGCCCGAGTTTTTCAGCAGTGACGCTGCAAGCACTAGAGACAGACGCTTCATTTTCTCCCTTTGCTGTTCTTTTCTCTTCCCTTTGGCATGCATTTGCCTTGTTTTTTCTCCTTAGGATCAGACTTTAACAAAAGCAGCAACAATGACAGCTCCAGCTGCTCTCAGCTAACTCCTTCTCTAGTCCCCAAAAGCCCAGTTATCTCATCTTTGATACCCTCTAACACACTGTCAGACAAGGGGCTTTTTCCTTCTCAAAACTCTCTCCAGCTAAAGGGCAAGGGAACAAGGGATGTTACCAAGGCTTCCATTGTAACACTTTCCATTGCAAACGCTCTGACTTTCTTCTTTTCTGTATCTTTAATAGAAGTTAAAAGGATTTTTGCTAATGTGTCTCCCATGGTCCTAAGCGGGCTGAGGTCTGTGTATCAAACCCCAAACCTTGTTTAACACTGGACAGTGATTGGGTGATGTTAACACCTCTGATGCCTTCTAAATCAATACCGCACACCCGTTGGGACAGTTGGGCCAGATGGGGAAAGAGCATTTGCTGCTGACAATAGCCCTAAAGAGCATCCTGAATTAGGCATCTGTCATGGATCCCGGTCTCTGTGATCTGCTGCAGGAAGCAATTTTCACTGCATTTTCTTTAAACTGGCAGCTGATTAATCATCAATTGGCTTTCTCCCCTCTGCCTCTTCCCCCCCCCCCTTTATATTAATACCCTGTGCACCCGGCCATCCTAACCATGTCATAGCAGGGCCCAATCCCACACAGAGCCGTTCTAGGCTCTGACCCCCATTTGGCAGAGAACCTCCTGCTTTCAGTTGTGGGAAGAGGATGCTCAGTATCCCAGGCCAAGTCAAGATCACCCCTTTACAGCCAAAGGATGCAAGACCAGTGTCACCAGCCCCAATTTACAGGTAGGGAAACTGAGGCACAAAGGACTGCTGTGGCTCACAGAAGGCAGCCCTGTGAGTCAATGCAGTAGTTGGGGACAGAACCCAGGAGTCCTGTCTCCATCTCGTGGCATAATGTGCTTCCAGCCACCCCCAAAAATTAAACCCAAGCCTCTCTCAAACTGCGAATCAGTGTTAAGACTCTTACAGAATAAGGTTATTAGTAACGTGGGTGAGGAATTCTCTTTTTAATCTAACCAGCTCCATTCTCTCTGCATGTCTGTCCTAAAGTTTTCCAGCACTCCAACCATCTCACCAGTCCTTTCTGACCCGGGTGATTCAGCATTAGCACCGTGGCATGTTAAAGGTGTGGGGGGGGGGGGCAGGGTTAGCTTCCTCCATGGCAGTAAACCCCCCCTGTTACTCCAGACTCCCCAGTGGCATTTCACAACCCAAGGCTCTCTGTAGGATTAAGAGATGAACTGGAGAGGAGTGGGAGAAGCAGGGGTGCAGGGTGGATACCCGTTGCCACACACCCACCAAAGATGAATTCAGAGCAGAGAAATAAGGCTAAGGGAAAGGCAGGCTAGTCATGTGGTTAAGCTGGCTAGCACCCAGGAGACCTGGCTTCTACTCTCGGCTCTGCCACAGACACTTTGTGTGACCTTGGGCACATCACTTACTCTCTGTTCAATGGAGATTGTGATCCTTCCTTTGTCTGTTAGATCAGTGGCTCTTGACCACTGTACCCCTTTCAGGAGGCTGATTTAACTTGTGTACCCCAAATTTCACCTCACTTAAAAACGACTTGCTTACAAAATCAGACATAAAAATACCAAAGTGTCACAGCCACACCGTTACTGAAAAATTGCTCACTCATTTTTACCATATGTTATAAAATAAATCTCTTGGAATATAAATCTTGTACTTACAGGTCAGCGTATCGTATATAGAGCAGGATAAACGAGTCGTTGTCTGTATGAAATTTTAGTTTGTTCTGACCGCGCTAGTGCTCTTCATGTGGCCTGTTGTAAAACTAGGCAAATCTCTAGAGGAGTTCCTGTCCCCCCCCGGAAGACCCCCACGTAACCCCAGGGGTACACGCACACCCTGGTTGAGAACCACTGTGTTAGATGGGGAGATCTGAGGGCAGGGCCGGTTCTCTGGGTGTGCAGCGCTTAGCACGCAGGGCCCTGATCCGATTGGGGCTGCCAGTAGAATTCAGCCTGAGGCTACACTGTTCCCCGACCCCACCAGCTCCTTCCTGGTTAGTGAGGATTGCCCCTTTAGAGAGGCCCTGGCTTGCCTCCCATGTGGTTTTCCAGCAGGAGCGGCCAATGGGGCCCAGAGGGATTCAAGAGCCTGAAGCTAAAGGAAACCCTGTTTAAGAAGCAGATTCCTCTGCAATGCCTGTGTTCCCCCACCCAGAGGGGCAGAAGGCCTGCACCTGCCCTCTGACCCCTCCAGGTGCCTTCCTAAAGGAGGGCCAGATTATCACCCAATCTGGCCTGCAAAGGGCAGCCTAGGGAGAGACGCCATTGTCCTGGGCCCTGCTCTGCAAACTGCTCTCCCCCACTGGCTTCGCTGCAGCCGAATAAGCAGCAGGGGACACTGGCGGGGTTGTGCATGCAGGAACGTGGGGTGCTTGGAGGTGCGGAGACCTGCTGGTGTGTGGGCTCCCATCCTGGGGGGAAAGGGAGCTGTAGGGGCTCGGCACGCCTCAGGATCAGGCCCTGGAAAGAGGCCACCCTACTTTGCCGGCGGAGCAGAGATGGGCAGCGACAGCTGGACGTGCACGGCCGCCCGCCCAGGGCAGGCGCTGGGGGCGAGTGGAGGGCGCTGGGAGGCCATTGGCGCTGCTGCCCCCTCGCTAGGGCCGGTCACAGCCACACATTCGCCCAGGAGCCCGCAGCCTAAGCCCAGCTTATGAGCTCGGCAGGGGCCACGTGAGAACTGCCTGGACCCTCCAGGAGCACGTCTGCTGGGCTGCAGGCAGCTTTCCACGCCGAGACAGCAGGGGGTGCTCACCCCGGACACGCCCACTGCGAGCTGGGCAGGTACAGGCAGCCAGTTGTGTGTCCCGCGCTGTGTCTGTGCGATGCTCCTCTGAGCAGGGCGAGCACTTCCTCGCTGGGGGGGCATGTCTCTGTTGCGCGCTGCCTCTGCTCTCGACAAACATCCCCTGCCTGCTGACGCCTTCCTCACCTGCGGAGGCTTCTGAACCGCAAAGAGGCCGCTGGTTTCCTGAGCTGGCACAGGGTGGTGTCCTCAGGGAGGGCTCCGCTCTCCCCAAGGGGACTGACACAGCTGGTGCTGCTTATCGCTACTTCCTCCCCCAGTGACAAGGCTCCCGCTGCCTGGGGGCAGGGCAGGCCCAGGCCCCTGCAGGGAAGGCTAATCCACAACTTAGGGTGCTCACTGGGGGTGGAAAAAAGCAGGGTTAAATTCCCTGCTCTGCCACAGACCCCCTGTTTGAGCTGAGAAGGTCACTTAGTTGCTCAATGCCTCAGTTTCCCCAACTGTGCAATGGGGATAACAACACTGCCCTGCCTCCCAGGGGTGGTGGTGATGAGCCTAAATATATTAATGATTGTGACAGGCACAGGTACTGAGGTAATAGGGGGTAGATAAGTACCTTAGGTACATACACTTGTTTGTCTCCTTGGCAAAGCTCCCTAAAATATTCTCTCTTGTCTCTGAGCCCATAGGGGGTGTGTAGCAAAGCAATGACTCACCACCACAGCGCCTCCTACTGGTCATCTCAGGAATTAGCTCTCCAGCATATGGAGCGCCTCCTCCTGGCCAGTGTCTCACCTGCTGCTGGCCACCCATGTCCATCCCAGACCCCAGTGCCCTTTACTTTGGGGTGCTGCCCCCTAACAGTGCCCCCACACTCTGGGTCTCCCCTCCCAGGGGAACCCCCAACCCTCTATCCCCACCTTACCCTAGTGTCTACTGCCAGTCATCATCTAGCCCCCACTCACTGGGGCAGGCTGCAGTCTGTAAACCACGCATCACTTGCAGGGGGGGGTTGGACCTGCTGCCTTTCCCTGCAGCCTAGTACCTCTCTGGGGCCTTGCACAGGGCCTGGAGAGTTGCCAGGCTGGAGCTCCCCAGCTCCTCTTGCCTTCCCCTAGCACTTCTCTACCTCTGGTACCCTGCTCCCAGACAGCCAGATCCTTCTCTCTCCACTGCCTGGCTCACAGCCCTTTTATAGGGCCAGCTGTGGGCTGATTGGGGCTTGGCCCCAGCCATGGCTGCTTCCCCATCAGCCTAGGCTTTTCTCTCAGGAGCCAGGTAACGGCCCCGCTACAGGGCGCTACGTCCTGCTCTCTGTGGCGCGATGCCAGGCGTCCTGCCTCCAGCTCTGCGCTAGACAAAGTGTCCAGACAGACCAGGTGTCAGCATGAACCGTTCAGCCTGTTCACACCAGCCCTTGCTGAATCTGTTTGGGAACCCTGGCACTTTTGCCCCATATCCACATCAGCGCTGTCCTGAGACGCGTCAGCTGCAATGCCCTCTGCTCACCTATCCCAGCGTTCTCGGCTCGGCTCCTGGGAGATTTCAGGCAGCCACTCTGGTGCACTGCGGAAGAGTCGCGGGTGGACGAGTTTAACCGTTTCCGCTTGTCTGTGTCTGGGGCTTACTCCGTTCACAATAAACCAGTTTAGACTGAGCTGGTTCTCAACCTGACTGACAGGATCGACGCCAGCCGGCTCTGAGCAGGCCTGTAAACTGTGGCTTGTGGCTGCTCTTTTGTGGGTGGACGCAACATGTGTTACAAGAAGTGTGAGGAGGTGACTAAAGACAAAGCCTTGGACCACAATCCTGCCATCTGCTCCACATAGGCAGACCTTGTGTATATTCAGAGTCCCGCTGGTTAAAACTGAAACAGCTTTTTCACATGATTTAGTTAAACGAGTGCACACCCCTCTGTTCACGCTCTTATTTTTGGTTTTAAAAGTGGCTTATTGCAGTGTAGCTTAAACTGGTTAGGAAACAACTTAAGCCAAATTGCCACAAAGCACTTTGAAACCGGCATAGGAATTCCACGCACAAGTCTGCGCGGCTTTCACTCAATTGTTGTCAAAATACTCCTAGAGCTAAATGGTTGCAAGTTTGGGCAGACAATTGCTTAGAGCCCCTAAACAGTTTCACTGTGACGGTTTTTTGGTGTTTTGTTTAGTTTTTTTGTGCACCAGCTCAGTGTTTGGGTTGCAGGAGGCACAGGGGAATGGTTACGTGTTTATATTAAAAATTTCATCCATTGCAACTTAATCCTTTTTAAAAAACTCAGGAAATCCTTCTAGTGGTTTTCGGTTTTGTAAAAGCTGATTTGAATAAACAAAAACTCCACTTCCACCAGCTCTGAAAGGCCTTTGTTATGCCTTACACCAACCAGCTGCCTTTCCTGGAAATCAGCCCTTTTACATTGGGCTGGGGCTCCTGCTGGGAAGCACAGTAAAATGGCAGCTGTTACAGAAAGAAACCCCCAGTGCCACTGGCAATTGTGGCGAGAAACAGACAGGTGTTCTAAAAAGAAAAACTTTTGAAAAATAACTTTTCATCGTGTGTATCGGCACTGCTCTCTGCGGGATGGATCAGCTGTGTTTCATAGATCCTATACTGCTAGTAGCTAATGGAGATTCTCTTTTAGCTCCAGCAGTAATGCAGGATCTGAGTTCTATTTTTGCTCTTTCTAGGAAGTTCCAGGGTGCAGCACCACCATGAGTGCCTAGGATCTGTTGCAGTATCTTAGACTTGGTCGACATTTACAAAACTTGCTACGTGGCTGCATCAGTCAGGGGTGTGCTTTTTTTGCCCCCGTCCACCATGGCTAAAGCAACAAATCCTGTAGTGTAGACACAGTTATAGCAACAAAAGCTTCTTTTGTGGGTAGAGTTTACTCCATGCAGGGAACTGGTTTAAGATATACTGGCAAAAGAACTAGTATATCCCTACTATGTCTCTAGTATAGATCTATGAAGGCAAACAGTGTAGACATGGCCTTACTTAGTAAATATCTAACTGCCTACAGTTTGATAACTAGTCCTGCAGTTTTCCTTTAAAAGAGCTTGAATGAATCAGTTAAAAGGAAAGAGACCTGGCCTCTTGGTTTGCCAATCACACATTCACCAGACAAAACAGCCCCATTGCATTTGCCTCTGCTTAGCCCAGGAGCTCCGCCCAGTCCTGCCATCTGCCACTGTGATATCTAGGCCCACACACGCACACACTTCCCCTCTGCCTATTTCAAAGAAGCCCAAGGCTGCTTGAAATTCTCATCAGGGAGCCAGTGTGCGGGAAAGCCTCTGACCACGCTCCCTGCAGTGCAACAACCTTGCCACAGTGCCACAAAATGAGGACACATCAGTGTCCCCTAGGGTGACTAGATAGCCCAATTTTATAGGGACAGTCCCGATTTTGGGGGGCTTTGTTTTATATAGGTGCCTATTACCCCCTACACTTTGTCCCAATTTTTCACTATTGCTGTCTGGTCACTCTAGTGTCCCCCCAACACACACTCGCACTCAAACAACAGACTGAAAGCAACAGAGTCTTTCCAAATCTGGGGGCTGTTTTCAGTGTGATGTGCCCAGCTCCAAGGACAGTGGCAGCTGACACATGGCAGACTTTACTTTGGGAGCGTTGCGGGCCTGTATGGCCCATGAAGCAAACAGTGGGAGATCATTCTCCATAGTCTGACCCAACTAAGATAGAAGGGGAGAAATTGTGATGCAATCGGAATACAGACAACGCACTGGGTCCTGGAGCCTGAAATAATGAGGCCTAACTCCCTGGATCCTCCTTATGGAGTCTCCTCTCAGCTTCCTCCTATGTAAAATGGGAACAATAATACATGCCACTTGTCAATATTATTATTTGTGTCCCAGTTGCACCCACAATGTGCTAGGTGCTGTCCATATCTGAAGGGCCCTGCCCACAAGAGCTTGTAACCTTGAGCTACAGGAGAATCATTATTAGCACTCCGTAGTATAGGGCCTATGACTCATGGTTGAGCAGCTCCAGTTCCATCCAGTAGATGGCACTCGGAACACATACACATCACCCAGCTCAAGATTCTGGAGTGAGGTGAGTTAGAGGGATTAATTAGTTAATGTCTGTAGAGTGCTTTGAAGGTGGAAGGTATAATGCTCTGTAAGCGCTACTTATTCAATATCCTACCAGGAGTGTTTCTGCTGGGTGTGATCATGGCATGGGCATTGTAAGAGAAAGTCCAGATAACAGAAGCACAGCATGCATGAGAATCTGCTCTCCTAGGGATGGTCCACAGTAGAAAATTAGATTGACCCGGCTACATTGCTCAGAGGTGTGGTAAATCCACATCCCCGAGGGATGTAGTTAAGACAACCTAACCCCCAGTGTAGACAGCCCTAAAATTCTTCCTTCGACCTAGCTACCGCTCGCAGGGAGGTGGATTAGCTGCGGTGACGTAGAACCCCTCCTGTTTGAGTGGGTCGTGTCTACACTGAAGCACTACAACAGCGCTGTGCCGTGCCCCGTTTCAAGTGAAGACAAGCCCCTCGTCTGCCTGGGAACTGGAAAGTGAAACTGACTACAAACAAAAGTGAAGCTGACCAGTCTAGCTAGCAAAGAGCACACAGCAAACAAATGGCCCCTGTGCTTTTTAAAGGAATGGGGATTTTTCCAGTGATGGGAGTTGCATCAATGCAAGATAGTCTCTGTAACTAGAGCAAGGACAGCTGTTGGCAAGGAACCATTCGGCACACTCAGTCACTTTTCCCATGTGTGGATCATCCAGTAACAGATTTAAATGTTCACACACGGTGGAAGCAAAGTGATTCCAGCCTCCTGGGTCACTCGCAAACAATTTACCAGGACTATTGCTCTGAATTGTCGCGATCAATAATGTGCTATTCACGCGGCCCACCTAAGTCACCTGGCATTGTTTCCACTCTCTGGGTGGATGACCCCCAAACCTACAAGGAGTCTTCAAACTGGCTGCCTGAAGACTTCCCATGTGAACACTCATGAGAATACAGGTTTGCACAAGCATTCATGGGCCAAATGCATTTGCACAAGTATCCGCCGCACCTTCCCTGTCCTTGAAACAAATGTTTGCTTGTGCCAACGTTCCTGGAAAGTGAATGACAGGGGATCACAATTTATTACTTCACGGCTACTTTTTACAGTACGTGTTCAACTCTGCAAACAAGGAAAGTTACTATGAGAATTAAATACAGGATTTTTACCCTGAGTCTCAGCCACTGTCCTGCTGAGTGAACTTGGGCAAGTCATTTCACCACCGTGTGCCTCAGTTTCCCCATCTGTGAAATGGAGATAATGCTACTGACCTGCTTTGTGAAGTGCTTTGATACCTGCTGATGACACATGGTCTACAAGAGAGAAGTGTTCTTGTTATTATCAGTGGGTATGCTGTTCAGCATGGCTGTGTTCGTAAAGTGGGTCACTGTCTGTCTGTCTTTCTCTCCGTCTCTCCATCTCAGGACCCATTTGCCCAGGTGTCCGTTAGCGCTCTGGCATGGAGGGCAACCAGCAGGTGGGCTGAGGGAGCTTCAGCCAAGTGGCCATGTTGGTTCTGTTAAGATACACATGCTCAGAGTGGAGAGGATGTGGGTTTGATCTGAAAGATCCACCCACAGCAAGTGCCTGGCGATCCATTAGCCCAGCGCAGAGGAAGACACAGTTGGGCTGGCCCTGCCGGGATTTCAATCCATGTGGGTTTCTTACCTGGCAGTTTGATGGCTGAGCCACCCCGTTTGGGAATGCGGAGGGACGAACCTTGCCCTAGTCTCTCCAGACAGGTGCTGGGCTGGAAGGCAGAAAATATTCCCAGGGCCCCATTGCCATTAATTAAACTAATTGTTATGGCAGCTCTCCCAGCGCAGCCATTAAAGTGAGACCAGCTCCCTCTGGACTGAGCCCCCTCCCTTCCCACTCTCCTGGTCTGCATTCCCGCGAGGAGGGCAAGGGAGGGTTCTGCCCTGACCCCATGGCCAGTGCAGTCAGGGAAGGGATCTGGACGCTGGGAGGGAGCAGGTGGGAAGCTCAGGGTTGCTGCGTGGGGATCCACCCCACACCCTCGGGGGCCCACTCTGCCCCTAGCCCCATTTCAGTGTGGGCTGGGCGACTGCTTCAAAAAATAACCTCAAACCCTATCCAGGGCTTGTTGGCTGATCCTGGTTCGTGGCCCAGCAAGTGTCTGAGCTTGGCTGCAAGCTGCTTCCTGTTGGCTGAGAGAGCTCTGTGGGGCTGAGAACTGGAGGCCTCCCAGGCATGTCTCCCCCGTATCTCTGCCTTGCATGGGGCACGGCCCAGTCTCCCCCTCCTCCCACTGGAGCTCCTCCATCCAGTCCTTTCTCAGCTGCCCAGCCGAGTTCTGGACACACACAGAGCCTCTCCCCTATGCACACCCTGGAGCTGACCTGGTGCAGGGGTGCAGGCCTTTCCGGAGGCCCCTGGCTTTGCTCGAATCAATCCTGCTCGCACCCATCCCCAGCTGAGTTAACTATAAATCAGTCCTTTGATCTAGGTCCTCATCTGGCCCCCAGTCAGTGCCACAGTATCTGAGCACGTCGCAGGCGTTAGTGCATTTATCCCCACGTGCCTCCGGGAGGCAGGGCCATGCTGTCCGCCCTGATTTACAGATGGGGGACTGTGGCCCAGAGAGGTTACATGATTTGCCCCAGGTCACACAGGGTGTCTGGGGCAGAACTAGGACCTGAGCCTTGCTCTCGCCAGCCACGGGCTAGCACCCAAATTGCTGGACCGGCCTCGCTCCCTGACCGGGCCGGGTCTGAGTTCTTTGGACGTGAACATCACAAAGTGAGACACCGCCATGGAGCGGCCCATCCCCTGGGAGCAGCCGGATGGGCAGCAGCCTGGCAGCAACTGCTCTCCAGGAGCACATCCCGGGGACCCCAGGAGGGGAAGGCCCCCTGGTTTTGTGGTTGTTTATGGACACCAGGGAGCGGACCGGACCGAGACCTCCCCCATCTCAGCTCCTGGGGGTGGCGGAATGGCGCCTGGACCAGGGCAGCTTTCGGTCCCTCCCGAGCAGCACCGGAAGTGGAAGCGGTGGCCTCCGGGCGAAGGCGCCTTCTCTCATCCCATCCCCCCATCAAGCTTTTGTTTATTAAACTGGAAGTAATTAAACCCCTCGCCAGCAGAATGAGAATGCAGCCAGCTGGCTCCAGCGAGTTTTAAGGACCCTGGGAGGCCTTAGCCCTGGCACGGCAGCCCTGTTGGATGGGGCCAGGCAGCGTGCCGGGGACAGAGCTCTGTTTGCTTGGCTCTGAGTTTTGACCATGGAAGGCCCCCGCCATCCCAAGTCACCTTTGGTGGCCAGTGCTGCTTGGGAATGCAGCGGAGGCTTCTTGCACTGGAAAGTATGGTGCAAAGCCTTCTGGTGCTTTCTGCTCTCGCTTCTCTGGGCCAGATCCTCCAAGCGGCGTCAACTTGACTGGAGCTGCACTCATTGGTGCCAGCTGGGGGTCTGGCCCCCAGGGCTTTCTGGCTGGCTGGACTACAAGAGGGGCCAATCAGGAAGGGCAGATGCAGGGCCAGGGCAGTATAATTCATCACATCCTGCTAAGTGCCCAACGGGTGCCTGGCCTTGCGATAAACGAGGGCCGTGCGCCCCAGTGTCCGAGGGGCTCCCGACCAGTAGTTAAGTCAGTTCCACTCCGATCTTGCTGCTATCGGGAGTGATGAACCACGTCCCTGCTGCCAGGGAGATGGCCTATGCTGGGGGACTACATTACTTATGTTCCTCCCTCGCCAGGGTTGCTCCGGCTCCCACCAGCCAAGCACCTGCCACCCTGTGCATAGCCTCCACCAACTCCACACTGGGGCTGGTCGGTGTCGAGTGGGGTTTCATCAGCGGCCCCGCTGCCTGTCACCGCGGCAGAGCCTCAGAATAAGAAGCCTCCCTGCGATGTTCCCTGCTCGAGCACGAACGTCCTTCCAGCGAGCCGGTGGAGTGCCATGATCCGGCACTCGCTAGTCACGGATGTGGCAGGAAGCTGGGTGAGGACAAGACCAGGAGACACCAGGGGTGCTGGGGAGGGGAGGGCGGAAGGAATCAGTGACAGCCTGACTCCTTCGGGAAATGGGGAAGGTGTTGGCATATTACTGAATTTTAATATTCAAACCTAGCTCAATGTGTTAGGTAAGCAAGGTCCTGTCCTCGTGGCTCCTGGCACACAGAGTCTGTCTGGCTCCAGCCCTGCTCCCAGGAGTAATAAAGAAACTGGGCCAGATTTCAGTGACGCTGGTGTCAATCCAAAGTGTCCCCCTGGGCTTGAGTTTCTCTGGAGTTAGGGCCGATCCCTGGCCCTATCCAAGTTAATGACTTGAGAGCAGAATCTGGCCTTTACCCCATGTCCCTGATCGAATTTGGCCCACTGTCTGTTCCCCGCGGAGCAAGTGATCTCACTGACCTCTCTGTCTCCTTCCAACCTCCCCCGCTCATCTTGGTGAGCTGAGAGGTTCCCCTGTGGTCTGTCAACCCAGCTTGCTGGTCCCATCCTCCATTCACAAGCACTCGGCTCCCCACTCCTGGCCCCAGCACAAAGCAAGGCTCAGATCTCCTGGGCAAAGGCAAAACAGATCCCGCCCCTCTGTTCCCCTTTGGGTCCCCCCCTCGAAAAGAAAGAATGAAGCCCTCCCTGACACTGGCTTGAAAGGAATGCCACCCCCAGCCCTGGGGAGCCCTCGGAGAGCCGGGGTCAGGGCAGTGGAATGCTGATAACAGCTGCTTTACATGAGAAAGCTCCACACCATTCAGCCCTGGAAACCTCCCAAGTCACACAAGCTCTGGCTGGCGTTGACAGGTGGGCCCCGTCCACACTAATCCCAAAAGCTTTGCAAACGATAAGGCTGTGTCTTCACTTACACCGCAGCAGCAGCAGGGCTGCAAGAATTCTTCCGTCAGCCTGGTGCTGGCTGCACCGGGGTTTAGGTTGGCTTAACTCTGTCGCTCAGGGGTAAGGATTTTTCACCCCCCCGAGCGCCGTAGCTGGCTTGACCTAACTTTTTAGTACAGACCTGGCCCAACCCCGCAGCTTGGAAGGTCTTGAGCTTGCAGGAGGCCTGGGCCTGTCCTCACACAGAGAGCATCAGAGGCATTTGGACAAGGGATTGCCAGTCATAAGGATGGCGTAAAAGGGTGTCCAGTGAAAGTAAAGGGCAACAAACTCAGGCCCTGATCCTGAACTCGGTTCCATGTGTTTAGACCCCTGCAATGGGGCTCCACACAGGCCCGGGGTCCTCCTGCATGGGTTCACCTGCAAGATCGGGGCCATAGAACTGATAAAAGGAAATATTGCATTACATGCAACAGCCATTAGACTGTCAGCTCTTTCGGGCAGGGACTGTCTCTTACTCTATGTCTGTCCAGCACCTAGCACAATGATTGAGACACAGATAATAACAGTAATTAACAAGAATTGTCCTATGGAACCCATCGCCACAAGATATTCCTGAGACAAGAGCTTTGCAGGGGTCCAAAAAAGGATGGATAGTGGGAACACCCAGAGTCACGCTCGATGGGGTTACAAACTTTCCTACTCTGGGGCTGAAGCTACCCACTAGGGCGCCATCTGTAAAGGGGTTTTTGCACCCGTGTAGTTCCCCCAGTGCAAATCCCTGGTGTAAAATGTGCTGCAGCTGGCGGAAAGCAAAGCCTGCAGAGAGGTGCGCCTCACTCTGCTGTCAGAGCGGCCGTGGGAAAGCTCCGTGTCAGCAACATATCCAGATTAGGGGTTTGCACCAATATATCACTAGCACCACCATGTTGGTGCAGCTACACTAGTGTGAAAACCCCCTGGCTAGATGGGGCCTCACTGGTGGGGGGTGAGGAAATTTGCCCGGTAGGCGGGTTATTGTCCTCTTTCAAGCCTGTAATGGTCCACAAATGGGTTTCTTTGCACCTTCCTCTGAAGCAGCCGGGACTGGCTGGTGGCCTGATCAGATACAGCAGTTGCTCTGTTCCTATGCTGATTGCACTCATTGGCCTGCACTGGGGTTGTTAGCTCAGGCCCCACTCAACCGGTGTCACCTGCAACAACTCCCCTTTTGTGGGGTCTGGATGCAGAAGAGCAGGAGCGGCACCAGTTCAGCCGGGCCAGGCTGCCCAGCTCCCCAACAGGACTCGGTACTTTCTATGCTAGCCTAGGTAGGTTTTCATACCACGCTCAGCGCCGTAGGATGAGCCTTGCAGTCGTGCTCAGCCACATGACCACACATCGGTCACGTGCTGTTTGCTCTCCCATCCTCTCCAGAGAGAGAGGCGTGTGCCGCGGACTGTCTGGTTTTGGTAGAATGTGTCTCCTGGCGATTTTGTTTAATATAAATATACCTGTTGCTACCTGTTGATAGTAGAGAGGGCAGGTCAAAGAAAGGTGACTTGCACTTGGAGCGAGAGGAGATGAGGTTTGTGATAGTCCTTAGCTCCTGGGGGAGTTCATGCCACAATCTCAGCCCACCCCGGAGGAGGTTCTGTCTCCTGCACAGACAAGCTTTGCCCTCATGGTAAAGTTCTGCTGAGCCAGAGGAGCAGAGCTGTCAACCACCTTCGACCCAGACCTTTGGAAAGTCTTTTAGGTATCCTGAGCCCAGGCCATGGAGCGCCTTGCAGATAAGGGCCGAGATCTTGAACTTGAGCAGAGGACAGGTCTGATGCGCCCACGGTATCCCGTGTTGCTGAGGAGACAAGCCGCAGCGTTCTGTTCTAGCTTGGACTTTCCTAAGCACTGCGGGTTTCATGCTCAGGTATATGACGTTCCTGGAGCCCAGCTGCGAGGTGGTGAAGGTGTGAGTAACTGAGGCCAGGTCATTGTCCACCAGGGTGGGATGGAGTCTCTGAGCAACCGGAGATGTTGTAAAGCGTAACTCAAGGATGCTGCTATGTGCAAGCTCAGCGTCAGCGAGGAATCCAAGAGTACTCCTAGACTCTGGACTGAACTGATCAATTCCGGGGGTGTATCTTCAGCAGCAACTGCAGCGTGGCCGTGAGCTCTTCCAAATACTTCCCTCTGCCCGTCAGCATTGCCTCTGTCTTGGTTAGGTCGGCTTCAGCCAAGAGCTGGTCTCATGCAAGCACCGGGCCATCTTGGTGGCAGTGGCGTGGTCGGACGTGGTGAAGGATAGGTAGAGCTGCGCACCATCTGCATATTGCTGGCACGTTAGTCTTTGTCCTCTGAATAGTTCACCTAGCGGTTCCGTGTAGATGATGAATAGGACTGTGGAGAGAAAGGATCCTTCCGTGGTGGAAGTGCAGTTTCCCGTAACTTCTCTTTGGGTGTGTCCCTGCAAAAAGGGCTCAAACTATTTTAACGCATTATCCTAGACCCCGGCCACCTCCCTCAGGCAGGTCAGCAGCGTCCAATGCTGCAGAGATGTCCAGCGGGGCGGGAATGGATATCTGCCCTGTCTATTGAGAGCAGGAGAGCATCCCTCAGTGTCACGGAAGCCGTTTCAGTTCTGTGTCCTGGCCTGACTCCTGACCGTGCTGTTGGAAGTGTTTGGAGTTGGCCTTTCTGGCTTCTCCAGGAGGTTAGACACAGGGTGGCAGTGGCCTAGGACTGAAGTGTCCAGGGTGGGTTTCTCCAGTGGTATTTGGATGGTTGTGTGTTCGAAGAAGGAAGGGAGGATTGGCTCCTTGGCTGTCCCGGTCAGGACCGGCACCAGTCGTTACGTGACTCTCTTTCACCAGCCAGGCAGGGCGTGTGTGGGAGGCGCACGTCTTAGGCCAGGCCTCCTTTAGCGCATGCCGAAATCCCTCAGGAGCCGGAGGGTTGAGCTCTGGGAGCTCAGGCAGGCAGGTGGTTGGTGGGGAATCATAGAATCATAGAATCATAGAATATCAGGGTTGGAAGGGACCCCTGAAGGTCATCTAGTCCAACCCCCTGCTCGAAGCAGGACCAATTCCCAGTTAAATCATCCCAGCCAGGGCTTTGTCAAGCCTGACCTTAAAAACTTCCAAGGAAGGAGATTCCACCACCTCCCTAGGCAACGCATTCCAGTGTTTCACCACCCTCTTAGTGAAAAAGTTTTTCCTAATATCCAATCTAAACCTCCCCCACTGCAACTTGAAGCCATTACTCCTCATTCTGTCATCTGCTACCATTGAGAACAGTCTAGAGCCATCCTCTTTGGAACCCCCTTTCAGGTAGTTGAAAGCAGCTATCAAATCCCCCCTCATTCTTCTCTTCTGCAGGCTAAACAATCCCAGCTCCCTCAGCCTCTCCTCATAAGTCATGTGTTCTAGACCCCTAATCATTTTTGTTGCCCTTCGCTGGACTCTCTCCAATTTATCCACATCTAATAGAGAGTCAGGACGGATCCCGGCTGGTTGAGGCGGCTTCTCAAGCGTGCATGATCTTTCCCAGCATCTTTTCCTTAGCCTTTGGGAACTTGCCTCCACAGCCCTGCTCTCGGCACCAGCGCTCGGCCTTGTGGGATAGCTGCTCCAGGAGCCCCACAATGCACGGGGGCAGTCGCCCATGTTGGGGCCAGATTTGTACCAGTATTTTGGTGCCTGAAGAGGCAGTTTGGTGGGATTTTCAAAAGCCGCTGGGCACCTAACTCCCCTGATTTCCCAGTTCGCTGTGGGTGCGTGTGAGGCACTGAGCAGCGGAAGGATGAACGCCACAGCCAGCCGCGTCATGCAGTGTCCCCATAGGCGTCCTCATGAGGGCCTGATCCCACGCGCATTGATGCCGGTGGGAGCTTTGCCATTGATCTCAGTGAGCTTTGGATCAGGCCCTGGGTGCAGGCGTATCCACAAACAGATCACCCAGCACCCTGAGGACAGGACACTGATACATCCCAGCTCAGACACCACAGCGACGGACACGGTAGAGATAGATAGCGGGGTGTGGATGGATGGATGGATGGATGGATACAGACTCAGTTTTTAGCTCAGTCCTTACTCATTAAATACAATAATAATTAATAACACCTTGCTCTTATATAGCGATTTCTATCAGTAGATCTCAACATGCTTTACATGGGGGTGGTCAGTATCATTAGCCTCATTTTACAGATGAGGAAACTGAGGCACTGGGAGGGGAAGCGACTTGCACAAGGCCACCCAGTGAGCCAGTTATAATTTATTGTTATTGTTAATTGTTATAATGTATTTGTATTACAGTAGCACCTACGAGCCCTGGTCATGGCCCAAGCCCCATTGCGCTAGTCGCTGTACAAACAGAATAAAAAGACAGTCCCTGCCTACAGTCAGCCGGTCGCATCTCTTTATGTCCCTGGCCCCTGGATCCCCTCTGGAAACTGCAATCCTGGGCACAGTCTGTTCCCTGAGAGAGCTGGGTTTACCCCTGGGTCCTTTCTCACTCTAGTTACCTCCAGACCCTGGGGCCGCACCTCAAGTCCACCTGCAGGGGACTGACAGAGCCAAGGTCCAGAGCCCCTCTCAGGGCTGTGGCATACGTCTGCCTACGCAAGGGAGGGAAGGCGAGTGGGCTGGGCTGGGCTCTCTTGCAGCCTCTCTTCCTGAGCAAATTTCTCTCCAACTCTGGGCCAGCTTCACCTTCTCAAGCTCCCCTTCTCCTGATGCAGCACGCTCTGCGGGTGCGCCGAATTGGCACGGCCAGAGTGCAAGGATGCTCCTTGGATGGCTGGCTGTCAGGCACGGGGGCGTGTCCCACCACGCTGCCCCCAGCAGCTGACAAGCTAAGTACAAGACAAGAGGCGACAGATGGAGACAGCCAGACAGGGGAGTGCAAGGAAACCATGAGACAATACAGCTCAGCATGATCAGCCGGGGTCTCAGCACAGCCGCAGCCTAATCGGTGCCAGTGTTTTTGTTGGCGTGGCGGCAAAGGAGAGTTTTAAGGAAGGGTTTGGAGGAGGACGATTAGCATTGTGAATGTTTACAGGGAGCTCCTCCCAAGCGTGAGGGTCCTGTGGGAGGAAGCGTGAAGGGGCTTGTTTGAAAATGTAACAAGTGGGCGATGGAGGCGGATCAGAGGTGAGGATCCACAGCTTGACAGCGAATGAGGGATGATAGGTACGGTGCGAATAGACTGTGAAGTGCCCTGAAAACATAGTCTCCTTGTGATCTAGGTTCAGTGCCCTATCCACTAGGCTATACTGCCTATAAGAGCGTTTGCCTGTGCACTTCAGGCTCTGACCCTATGCGGCGGAGAGGTGTCTACACTAGGCTTTTTGACCCCCCGCAAAGTCTCATCACTGCTACCACCAAGTTCAGCTCCACTGGTGACTGCAATTTAGGTCTCTGGGTGGCCTCAGCGGTTTCAGGCACCATGCCATTTAACCCCGCTCAGACTAGGCCGGTGTGATGTGGCGGTTCGAACACCAGCAGCCACCTGAGCCCCCCGCCTACACTGGAACTGCCATCCCTCTTGCTGTCACGGGTGGAGTTGAACTGGTGGTAGCAGTCGTGGGATATTCAAGCAAAGACCTCCTAGTGCAGGAATGGCCTGGAGTGTTGTCTGAGTAACGACTGGGTAAAAATGAAAGGAGGACTCACTCCTAATTTGTAGGATTTTGTCTACACTGGGAGTTGTGCCCAGATATCAGTCACCAGTGCAGCTGCACTGGTGCATCCATCAGTGCAGACAGGCAAAGCCACTATTTGCACAGCTGCAGGACAGGTTACCCCCTATTTCAAGAAGGACTAAGCACCATCAGTGCAAATCGTCGCTTTGCCTGTCTACACTGATGCTTGCACTGGGGCAGCTATACTGACGGCTGAGATCCACGTAACCCAGTGTAGACAAGGCCTAACTCAGGGTGCATAGGTTGTTAGAGGCTACAGAAATGTCAGGGGGTCAGGCAGACTTGGACTCTGGTGGCTAGCCCGAGCCAGTGCCCAGGCCACGGTGTCCACACGGCTGTTGTTAGCACGCTAACACTAGCTGAGCTAGTACCAGTCTGTCTACCCTTGCTGGGAATCACACCTGTGAGCTGCCGCATAGACATGCCCTCTGCGCCCAATCCAAACCTCACCCAAGTCAATGGGAGCCTTTCAATTGATTCCAGCAAGCAGCTGATCTAGAACTGTCTGGACACTGCAATCACCCCAGCTCTGCAGAACAGTCATGATTAGATCACTCTGCCCTGGGAGGCTTGGACCAGGGCTCAGCCCAATTCTCTTCATAGGTTCAAGTCACAGCTGGGCAGTCCTTGATTTGTGATAACGATGTTTCTTAAGTGTTCATTCACTGGGCAACTGCCTCCACTTTATGAGGAACGTAAATTTCCTGAAAACTGGTTGCAAAATGCAGCTATTATCCCTTGAGATTCAATCTGCAGGCGCATTTGAGCAAAGATAAATTCAGGGGGATGGTGTGAAAACTTTCCAGTTGGACAAACCATGTAGAAAGGCCAGCTGTCTTCTGAGCTCCTTCATTAGAAAAATAATCTTCAGCCTTTCTACAGCACTTGCCATCAAAGCACTTCTCACATGTTAATTAATCAGTCTCCAGATTTGCCCTGTGGGATGGGTCAGCATCATGATCCCCATTTTACAGCTGGGGAAACTGAGCTCACCCTGAGGTGCCTGAGCTCACCCAGCAGCTGGACCATATAAACCCACCCATCAAAGGGGAAGTGGCGTGGAACAACAAATCAGACACAGCTGCAGTCTAGGGTTTATCTTCTTTTAGACTATAAGCACTTCATGTCCTATATGTTTATACAGCACCCAGTACGCTGGGGCTCAATACAGACAAAACCCCTATGCATTACTGTAATATACAATATATACAGTATTGCCAATGTCAAAGGCTCAAAAATCAGAGTAAGGACCCCACAAAATCAGGTTTTTTTACAAAAATGAACATTGGGTCTTTTTATTTGCCTGTGGGTTTTTGAACCTTTGGGGTAGGTGTGGGACTGGTCATGTTTTCGAGCTTTTATTTGCAACCATGACTCCAGAAACTCACATTTTAAAAAGTAAAAGCTGAGACTCGGTTAACCCCATGACTACAGGAGCTGGGGATTTAAGAAAACCATGACAAGACTTTAGAAAATGATTCAGCAAAACATCCAGATATCATGGGAGTCACAACGAAATCACGAGAGCTGCTGATGAGACAAACGCTCTAGCTCGAGCTGAATCCCAAAGGAGTGGAAGCACTGGGAAAATATCAGCAGTGTTGTGGCAGTGTGCACACTCCCGCTTTGTCACACGCACCCAGCCCACCCACCGTACATTGTTCCGTGGGGTTATTTTTTTAATCAGACACGTTTTAAAGCAAATTCACTCCCAACACAGCTGAAAACTCTAACACTTTAGCATATTGCTACTAACTTTGAATGAAGTGGGGTGTTTTCACCCTCTTCTTGTCTTTTGAAGACTAGAATTTGCCTTCACCATGCTTTCCCTAATCAAGATTACCTTCCCCCCCCGTCCCCTCCCAAGATTCCTATTTTGAGGACAAACAAATAACTGAAAGCAGGCACTGGAGAGAACATTACACTAACTGCATTTAAAATGTCCAGCCTCCTTTCCCCCCTGCTCCCTGCCGTGGCTTCTCCTTCCAAAGGAATCCAAATGCTCTGGGATATAGCGCAGGCCCTGAGCTCAGCATGAGTGATTTCAGGGTGATGCTTGCTCTGGCTGAAAGAGCTAGTGGGATCCTTACGTGTATAAGAAGTAGAAAGGAGGGAAGAGACCTTGCCTCTGTACACTGTGCTGGTAAGACGGCTACTCGAATGCAGCGTCCAGTTCTGGTGTTCAGGCTTCAAGAAGGATGGGGAGAGAGTTCAAAAGGAGAGCTGCAGACATTATCACAGGGCTGGAAAAGAAGCCTTGCAGTGGTGGAGGGACTCCATCTATTCGGTTTACGGAAGAGCGGTTGAGAGGTGATTTGATCCCTGGGTATATGGACTTGCACGTGGACAAGAGATCTGATAGTGGAGGGGCTTTGCAATCGTGTTGACAAAGGCATAACAAGAGCCAATGGCTGGAAGCTGAAGTTAAACAAATTCAGCCTTGAAATAAGATGCAATTTCCTAGCAGCGAGGGGTGATTAAACATTGGAACAGCTTATCGGGGCGTTGGTGCACTCACCATTGCTTTGGGGTCTTTAAAACAAGATTAGATATCTTTCTAATAGATAGGCTTTAATCCAGCTCCGGGAAGGATTCTCTGGCCTGCGTTATGCAGATTGGACTAGAAGACCACAGTGCTCCTTTCTAGCTTTAGAATCTACGACCATTGGGTGAATGTTTCTGCTAAAGTCGTCACTAGCGAAAAAGTACATTGATATTCAAATGGTCATCATTATGTTTCAGAGTCAACACCCCAACTGATGTGGATGGGGAAGTAGATCACATTTCCCTTAGCTTCCCTGGGACTGGTGGCCTACTAATTGATTGATACTAATGTCAATCGGGAGTAACTCCACTGACGTCAATGGGATTTCAATGCTATAAAATTGGCATAACTGAAAGGAGAATCCGCAGACCTATAGACTCTGTCTTAAAACTCCAGGGAGCGCCAGAGACCTGTCTACACTAGCACTCCCACCATTGGTGCCCAAGGGTAGCAAAGATTGAGATGTCTGGCAAAAAAGCCTTGTGTAGACAAAGCCCTGCACTAACAATCACCAAAACGGACCAGCCCTCCTTGGTTAGCATGGGATAAATGGGAGAGCTGATGGGGTTGAAAGGGCAGCCTGGCACCTCTGGGCCCTGGCAGTTGACAGCTGTAGCTCCCTGGTGAAGCTCACGCTTGCTGTGTGACTCTGCTAACGTGGATGGAGTCACACCAGGGGCGGATATGACCCGGCGTAGCACTCTGCCCCTCCCAGCTCCAGCTGAGCCTCTCAAAGCACTTCTCGCACATTCATGAATTTGTTCTGGGAGGTGAGTCAACTTCATCATTCCCAGAAGGGGAAACTGAGGTACAGAGAGAGGAAGTGGCTCAGCAGGACAGTGGCAGAGCCAGGAATAGACTCCAAGTCTCCTGACTCCCAATCTGTGTTGAATCCCCTCTACGCTAATCCACTAGACCCCACTCCCTTTTCAGAACTGGGACTATAGCCCAGGAGTCCTGATTCTTAGCCCTCCCCGCCCTCCATCTCTGGCCACTAGACCCCACCCCCAGAACTGGCATTAGAACCCAGGAGTCCTGACTCCCAGCCTCTCTCTGCCCTAGCCACAAAACTACACTTCCTGCCTAGAGCCCTTCCTGAAATAACACCCAGTAGATTTGTAGATTTCCTGTTGAAGAAACCACCATGAAACAGACTTATGAAACAATTTAGGCCCCTGTGACCTCCGTCTGTGGCTGCTGCAACTCCACGGAATACAACAGCCCTTACACCAGGGTGAATTTGGCCCAGAATGCTCATCTTAAATCAGAGGTGTTTTTCAGCAGTAATTAACTCATCCTAGGACACAATCTGCCTCCCACCCTCCACCATTGCCTTCTCTGCTGTGCCATGCACAGCTGAATGGATAACCCCGGGACGGACAAGGCCTTGGTTGTTACCAGTCCATATTCACCCTTCTGGGTGCAAAATTCAGCCGGCCCAGGGGAAGTGAAAGGGGAGTGAAAGGGGGCAAATGCCCACTCGCAGGCTTGCTCCTTGATAACTGCTGATCCTGTGGGTGGCAAAGGATGGTTGGGGGGCCCCTTTGTCGGGATCCACAATATGATCCCCTGTGCCCCCGCAACCCTACTGCGATACCAGGCTGAGCCTGTCCAACTGCTGTTGGAGTTTGCATGGGATGGAGCTATGGGGAGAGCCCCTAGGGACCTGGGGAGCTGGGAGGCAGGGTGGAGATGGCCCTGGCATGATCTCGGAAGCTCTGAGGTTGTGGAAGGTTGAACCCATTGCTAGTTCCGGGTTGGAGGGGACACGCCAGATTACAAAGTGAACTGGAAACAGGAGGCAATTTAACCAAGGAGGGTAACTTTACTGGAGATTGCCCAGGGGTATGGCGCAGTCTCCACACGCTCTAGCCGCAGCACAGGTGATGGGGCTGGACGCTGGAATCTCTCGGGGTGGGTCTCTGGCCTGTGCTACGCAGGTGCTCAGACTGGATGCTTATAACAGTCCCTGCTGGCCTCAACATCCTTGACTACGAAAGGACCCAGGTCAAAAGGTCCAGCTGCAACGTGCTACAACCATAACCACGTTCTCGAACGGGGTCTGTGTGTCCAAAGCATGGCACAGCCATGTTCTTAGTGTGCCATCATCACGGGAGCCTCCCAACATGTCTGGGGCTAATATGAGTGTGAAGGAGCTGGGTGTTACAGGCGGGGAGACTGCTGATGGGGGAGGCTGGATTGGGGGGATCCTGGGGGAGGGTAAGATGAGGAACGGCTGGAACTGCAGGAGCATATCACAGGATGATGAGTGGGGATCCCGGGAACTTCCACATGGGAATGTGGCTTCAGGGTGTCTGCAGCAATCCTGGCTATTTAATGCTTCCCACAATCCACGCTGTCACGGTAAAAATACACACAGGTGTTATTTGGATTTATTATTTGTATTATCACAGTGCCGAGGAGCCAGGACCCCACCGTGCGGGTGCCGGACAAACACAAACCAAAGGGCAGCCCTGTCTGCTTGCAAAGGTAAGGCCACCCGGGTAGTGCAGGTGGGGAGAAAGCCCAACACAATATCTCTAGGGAGAAGGTGTGAACCGAAGGGCAACAAAAATGATTAGGGGTCTAGAACACATGACTTATGAGGAGAGGCTGAGGGAGCTGGGATTGTTTAGCCTGCAGAAGAGAAGAATGAGGGGGGATTTGATAGCTGCTTTCAACTACCTGAAAGGGGGTTCCAAAGAGGATGGCTCTAGACTGTTCTCAATGGTAGCAGATGACAGAACGAGGAGTAATGGCCTCAAGTTGCAGTGGGGGAGGTTTAGATTGGATATTAGGAAAAACTTTTTCACTAAGAGGGTGGTGAAACACTGGAATGCGTTGCCTAGGGAGGTGGTGGAATCTCCTTCCTTGGAAGTTTTTAAGGTAAGGCTTGACAAAGCCCTGGCTGGGATGATTTAACTGGGAATTGGTCCTGCTTCGAGCAGGGGGTTGGACTAGATGACCTTCAGGGGTCCCTTCCAACCCTGATATTCTATGATTCTATGATTCTATGACCCGTTCAGTTCAATGGGGTGTTGGGGCAAAAATGACCATTTCAGTGTCAGCCTTGTTAAGTCCCTCACTGCTAATTGGTCTCAGCGGAAACATCCACCTAATGTGAAGTGCTAACCCAGCAGGGGCTGGGTAGACCATTGCACAGGGTGAAAAGAACAACTCTGAAAGAATGCAAATATTCTCTTTACTTCTAATAGGATTACTGGTGCAGGAGTGTAGGAGGAGCCCTACTCATGGGACTAGCTGCTGTACAAACCCAGGACAAAAAGATGGTCCCTGCCCCGAGCAGCTTCAAATCTAAGTAATAATTTGTTCTGGGTTTGTACCGCACCTAGCACAATCCTAATCCATAACTGGGGCTCCTATCTGCTACATAATACAAATATCTAATCTAATCTATCTATCCCCATCCACCCCCTGTATCATCATCTATCTATCTATCTATCTATCTAATCTCTTTAAACTAGGAGCCTGAGAAATACCTCAAAACCTTTCTTTAGGGGGCAGATCATTCTCAGGGATGTGGTGTGAGGGAGTTTGATTTTTAACAAGGCTGGGTGAAATAAAAAAGCAGCTTTTAAACAAACGACTAAGGAAAGTCACAAACAATGTCCGTATGCCATTTATGAGTGTTTTCAGATGTAGTACAAGGGAATTGCCTTTGGGCGGGTGGGGAGGAGGAGGGATCTCACCGTTTTCCCAGGGAATCTATGGAATAAATCCTTCAAACTATGTGGTAAAATGTACCTGGTTTTGTTTATGGCTGTGTGGAAATTCCCCATAGCATGCCTGAGTCTGAAAATTGCGGTGGGTTTAATATTTAGGTCGGAGGCAGGGAGGCAAAAAGATAAAGAACATGTTGTGGGCTTTTGTGGGCTTTGGATTGAACAGAAGAAAAAAGAAAGAAAAACAGAAAACAGCCAAGGAGCAGAATTCCCCTTTCTCTGCACATGCAGGAACCCCGGGAAGGCCTCATGCTTTGAAATGGCACCTTTAACCTTGCTTCCTTTAGCTGTTTGCATCCGCTGTTACCTTCAGAATAGCTCTTCTAGCCCGGGTCTTTCCCTGAATACTTAGGGGCTCATTCTGCACCGAGGGGCTGCAGTCTCCAAAGGGTTAATGGACGGTGCACTGGAGTATGAGTTCTTACTCCTGGCGGGTATCCATGGCAAAAACCCCATTGATTTCAACGGGGGCAGGGCTAGGCCTTCACTGCACAACTTCCTGGTTCATTTTTTGCTTGAGAAAATAAACAACCAGTTTTCTCAGCCACCGTGCAGGGGTCTGGCCCCTGAATCTGCACGGTCACGGAGCCCATGGACACTCCCCGAACTTTCCCTTGACCTGCCTGACCCAACTGGCCTCCTTGGATCCAGCCAGGATCCTTGCTCCGTGGTGGGCTGGCTGGGTGGCTCGGAATGGTGCCCTTGTGTTAAATTCACCCTGGTGCAGGCCCCATGCAGGACCTTCGGGGTCTCGTAAGCCCTGAGATGTGGCTTTGGGGATGGAGGGAAAGAGCAGGTAAAGACGGGTACCTGAGCCCAGCAGATGCTCTCTGTGGCAAGCCCAAGTAGCCCAGCCCAGGGAGCTGCAAAGCTGGGCCACAGATTAGCATTTAGGTGGAGCAGCCACACAACCCCGTCCCCCTGCTCGTGGGGTGGGGTGGGGGCAGGATGCAGGAGGGGGGCTGAGGCTGCTGCTCTAGCCCTTAAGCAATGGGATGGGGTGAACTGAGACATTTCAGGCCCAGACCCTGTCAGCTGCTCCGTGCACGCTGCAGGGGCTTCGGCAGCATGGACCTGCTGGCAGGATCAGGGTCTAAGACGTCCCCCTCTCCCCAGGCCCCCGTCACTCAGACCATTAGACCCCTGTCCCAATAGGGAGCATCTAATTTACTTCCAGGCATTTCTCTTTGCTTTTACTCTTGGCAACGATAATAGGCCCTGCAGCTTTCGCTTTTGCTCTAAGCCAGTTTCACATTCAGCTTCTCCCAGCCCCAGCGGTTCCCCCCCACCTCAAGAAACTCCCCCCCCCCCATCTCCTTAGGATCAAGCTGCAACATGTGGGCTGCAAACATTGCGGGAAGGGGGGTGGGCAGAGAGGATTTAATCCCAAACAGCCTCCCCTGGGATTGCACCATTTAAATAAAAAAAACCCCTCGAACATTTCTAGCCACCCAAGTTCTTTTCAAGGCCCCGGACAGAGAGGCTCCTGGCTTTGTGGGACTTCACCTCTCTGGGGCCGAAGCTGCAGGGGGTTTAACATTTAGGTTGCGGAAGCAAAAAAAAAACAAAAAAACAAAAAAGGAGGGGGGGGATCAGACTTTTGGTGGCTCGATCCCCGTCCCAGGCGGTAGGAGAGGGCGTGGAGGAGGCTTGGATTGGGGTTAGTGCGGGGAGCAAAGATGGGGGGACTCCTGGGATGAGGCGAGGGGGCTCCCCTATTCCAGGGCGCCCCCAAGCGCTGTAAACTGCAACCCCCCCGCCCCGCTGCCGTTTGCTCCAGCGAGCCGCTTTCCCAGCACCGCACGCTCCCCCCCTTGCAGCCTGACCCCTCCCCGGCTGGGGGCTGGGGGTCCCCCCCCGGCTGGCGGGGCTGGCTCTGCCGGGCGGCCCGTGCGATTGGCTGCCCGCTCCCCGCCCGCCCGTGTTATTTTTCGAATATAAGGACAGGCCCGGGGCTGGGGCGCGCTGTAGCCCGGAGAGAGCCGGAGAGAGCGAAGCGGGGAGCCCGGCTCAGCGCCCCGAGTCCTGCCCGGCGCTCGCTGCCCTCCGAGGGGCGCTTCCCCGCCGCCTCGCTGGATGCTCGCCCCGCAGCGCCCGGCCCCGCATGCCCCGAGCCGCAGCGCAGAGCCGCCCCCGGGGTCCCCGTAACAGCCCGAGCCCGGCCCCGCCGCGACCGCCCCGCGCCGCTCCGCATGGACGGCCAGGGCGTCCCGGGCGGCTGCAGCCCTGCCCGGGGCAGGAGCGCGGCGGTGAGACCGTCCCGGCTCCCCGGGCTCTCCGGCGGCTTCCCCCGGGGGGCCAGCGGCCTCTTGTCGCCGGGGGTCCTGTCTCCAGTCACCAACCTGACCCTCAATCTGAACAACCTGGCCGGGCTGGGAAGGTGAGTGCCGCGGCGGCGTGCAAGGGTGGCTGGCTGCCGTGCGGGGTGGGTGCATTGTGTGTGTGTGGATATATTGCATGCCCTGCGTGCGTGGATGGTGTGGATGCATTGTATGAAGTGGAGGGGAAGGAGAGGATTGCATGCACTTTGTGAGTATGATGTGGGTGCATTGTATGCAGTGTGGGGGTGGGTTGCATGTATATTCCGTGTATTGTATGTGTATCACATGCAGACTATGTTGGTGTGAGGAGGAAGGTGACCCGGCTGCTGAATCTGTGGCGGGGGGGGGGGGGCTATAATGTATTGGGGGGGGGTGAGGGGCTGGGGTTGCCTCCCGTACTTCATATAACCCATGCAGAGGGTGCATGATCAAAACCCCAAACTGCAAAATATTCCCCTCACCCCAAGAGCAGCCCCTGGCCCTGATCCCCAGCTGGGCAGGCCCCAGGGCTTAGCTGGTGCATGTGTTCCCCTTCCCCGCTCCCAAAGAGAGGGTTCCAGAACCGGGCAGAGCTGGGCTGTCAGCCCTACCTGCCCTGGGGGAAGGGCAAATCGCCATGCGGCTCATCCGGGAAGAGCGTGGCTGGAAGTTAACGAGGCAAGCCTGATCCTGACCCCGCTCCAGAACCAGCGAAGCTGCCCCCGGTGTGTCTGAGGGCAGAGCCGGGGATGGCAGTGCCCGCTCTGGCAGTGAACGTACAGCCCTAGACCAGGGTGCACGCACAATTGAGCCCCATTAGTGGTGTCCCGATTCATAAGGAGGGACCATCGTGATCACCTAGCCTGACCCGCTGCGTTCCCCAGGTCGGAGATAATTCCCAGAGCAAATCAGGTAGAAAACCAGCCAGTCTTATTTTCTCTTGCTCAGTGTCCCAATTCTCCAGCTGCGGAGACCTGTTTTAAGAGCCGGGCCTAAACAACCAACCATGGCAGCCCTGCTGTGAGGCACCCTAGGCCCTGCTTTTCCTGAACTCAGTGGCAATGTGCAATCTCCCTTGCACCCGTGTTGAGGCAATACCTTCTGAGAGCTGGGCCTCGGGGAACAGATTTTTTCCAAGCTGGCTTTGAGGCCAGGGCGGGGGAAGTTACATGCGGTGTAGTGCATGTTATTTCCATGCCTTTGTTCAAGGCCCAAATGCAGGGGGAACAGAGCTGCTTATGTCCCTTGCTGTAGAATAACTGCTGGAGTGGGATCTGGGTGGGAGCAGCCCGCTACCAAAGCTCAGAATGACTCTGCGCAGGAAGCCGCTGGCTCTCTGCGAGCCGTGCCTGTCCTAGCTTCATTTTGCCTGCTTGCTTCCGAGCTTTCTTCTACCATCAGCTGCAGTCTCGACCACATAGTGCGGTGCTAAGGGGCCCAATCCTGCTCTCCCCGGAGGCACGGGTGCAAAGTTCCCCTTGGTTTCGCTGGCAGACCACGCAAGCTGTGTCCCCAAACCGATGAGTGAACTGAGTTCTCTGCGCTGGTTTCCATGCGTGCAGTTGGTAGGGACGTACAGCCACATACCTGGGAGCAACCTTTGGCCCTTCTCCATTGAGCAGGAGGGCGGGTGTCCAGGATCCTGCTCCACACAGCAGAATAATTTTTTTCACCTCCGGGGGGGTTGGGGAGGAGAGTTTGGGAAAGGAAGGGGTGAAATCCTGGCCCTGTTGAAACCTCTGGCAGTATTGCTTATGGGTTTCTGGATAACTGCGCCGTGGACCAGATCCTGATTCCAGTGATACTACAGGCAATCCCCCCTTGGCTTTGTTGGGTCAGGATTTGACCCTAACTCTCGTGGCATCCCCCCCCATAGATCTGAGCCTGTGATGGTTGAATGTGGGTGGTGAGATGATTCTGTTCTGTATGGCTGGGAGTTTGGGGGATTTGTTGTTTCTCATAGGGGCAGGTTGATCAGCGGTATGTGCCCCGGGATGCTGTCTTCCCTTGGAGGCTGGCAGGGCTGTACTTTTCAGGGAAGAGAAAGGGGGGTTTTTTCTTGCAGCCTGAGCCGCTGTGTCTAAGCACATGGCCTAGTACAGAGAGCCTCCTCCAGAGCGGCAGGGTGAGCGGAGACACTGGGCCAGCTGCCTCCTGCAGGTTTCGCAGGAGGAAGCCTGCGTTTGTGCCAGCCCCTCGGACAGAGAAGCCAGTGGTGGTGAGGGACTGGGAGACTTTTTCACAAGCCCCTGAGGTTCCTACTCCTCCTCATTTCAGCCCTCTGCACTCAAAGAACTCCTGTTCTTCCAGAACTACGCAGTGGGTCTAATGCACTCCTGGTGCTAGCCCGGCCCCGGCAGTGGCCTTAGACTGAACAACCATATTCACTCAGCTGTTTCTGAAAATCCACCTTCCTTAATGGCTATTGTGAGGCTTCGTTAACATGTGTAAAGGGCTTTGTACATAGATGTACAGTGCCCTGCTCAAGCAGTTCTAACAGGGCAGGTCCCAGTAAGGCATTTCCAAGTGGAAGGTGCTGTGGAAATGTTGGACCAGACCCTTCAGGGGGTATAAACTAGTGTCCAGCTCCATGGACGTCTTTGATATCCAGTTTACGCAGCTGAGGATCTGCCCTGTTTTAATCCTCTGGAGATGGACGCTCTGCCGCAGAGTCCATCTCTGACTTTGAGCAAATCACTTCCTCTCTGCCCCCTGGCTTCGCATATCTAAGTGGAGATAAGGGGCCTGCTGCAGGATTATAAAACACTTGGAGGTCCCTGGAGGAAGGGCGCTAAACACCATTATCTCTGGCTCATAGCTAACGATCCTTTCAAGCTCCCCCCGTCCTCCACCGCCTCTCTCTGGGGATCTCCAGGCTCTGCAGGTGTGAGTGACTGAGCCTGGGATGGCTGGCGACAGCTTTATGCCCATTTTACCAATGAGGTGGGGCTGGTGTCCAAGATTTTCAGTTGCCTTGGGGTGGGCAGGCGGGGCCTCTTTTTGTTTTTTTTGTTGTGTTGCCCACCTGAGGACTCAGCACCTCCTGAAAACCAACCACTGGGTGTCTCAAGTTGGGCACCCAAAATCAGTGGACACCTATGAAACCGTAGGCCTGAGAGACTCACCCAAGATCCAGGGACTCTGTGGCCGGGGTAGCATAAGAGAAACCCAGGAGTCCTGAACCTCGGTGCCTTGCCAAACTGCTGTGTCCCCCCCCCGCCTCAGCCTAGGTGGGTCATCGTGCCTCTTGCTTTGGCTTCTTAGTAATTGTGTTCTCTGCCCCCCCTCCAGTCCATATGACACCCCAAAGAGGAAGAAGCTGGGGATCGGCTTCAAGAGCGAATGGTCTTCGGTGTCGCAGGACTCCGTCTCGTCTGAGTCGTCGCAGGACTCCGGGTGGTCCGAGTCTTTGGATTCAGGTCAGCACTGCTGTGGTGTGGGGCCTCTCCCTTGGCTTTTGTCCCTGGACACTGGGGCAGGGCCAGGTGCAGTTGACTTTTGGAGAGTGTAAGGGGGAGGTCTCCCATGTCTTTGTACCACTTCCCCACCATGCAGTTTGCTGTCCTGGGCCTCTCAGGCCAAGCATGCCGAGGCCTGGAATAGCGTGGAGGGGGTACCGTGCTGCAGACCGGGTGTGAGGAGCGAGCGGCGTGGGCCCAGGGGGAGGCCCGGGGGAGGCCCAGGACTGGCCCTGCAGGGGGCTGTGGGTCAGGGACACTGGGAAGCGTGCTTACACACTGCCTGCCTCTGGTCCGTGCTGTCCGCAGCTCACTTCCACGTGAACTAAATTCCCTCCCCTTTAAACAGATCCCGGCTGTGTCTGGGCTCTGCCTTTGCTGTCCCCGTCGTGGGGGGAACGTCTGCTAAAGAGACACTCTTCCATTTGGCCCTCTCTCCTCCCTATGGGGAGAGCCTTCACTTCCCTTCGGGAGCTTCCCGCAATGCTTCCTAAGGCCCAGAGCGTAGCTAGGGTCCCAGGTCCCCAGCCAGCGAGGGATGCTCTGAGTGCAGGGGAAAGGATGCCTAGGAATCCAGCCCTTGCCTGATTGAATTACGATGTATGGACTAGGGACGGACAGTTAATTCCCCCCCCCGCCCCCCGCTGGGTTTTGTTTACACTATTATCACTAAAAATGATCTGGGTTGAGTGACCTGCCCCCTGTTTGAAATCTCCTCTAAAGTCCCGCCTACATTTAAGCCATCTGTCTGGAATGGGAGCACTGTGTGTGTGTGGGGGAGAAGTGAGGCTGACTTGCCTTTAAGTTATTGGCCATCTCCAGATAAGGGAAACCTTTTATGTGGTGGAGGGGTGTGTGTGATTAAATCAATCCCTCTGGGAAAAGGCAGCAGCTTCTGGCACCTCCTGCACTGTGGGCTCTGGGGGGGAGCTGCAGTCCAGCACCGTTGGCCCAGGGCGGAGTTTGGGGCGGGCAGGGCTTGGAATCTGGGAAGCCTTCGTTCTGTGCCCTGGGGAGAGCGAGAAGCAACTGTATGGAACAAGTTTCTTATTCCCTATGTGGAGGGCAGTGACTGCTGCAGAGCACAGGGCATCAGGACTCCTGGGTTCAACTCCTGTTTCCGGGAGGCAGTGGGTCTTGTGGCTGCCCATGGGGACTGGGAGATAAGACTCCTGAATTCTGTTCTCAGCTTGCCACTGACTTGCTGTGGGCAAGTCGCTTCCCCTGTCTATAAAATGGAGATGAACCGGGGGAGGCTTAATTTAACCTTGGAAAGAACGGCAAGGGCTTGTGAGCTTGGTTCCCCTAATCACAATGAACTTTAAATCCATCTCTGCTTGGCTTGTGGGCAGCTTGGTGGAGAAGTCGGCAGACCTGGCAGTATCTGCCTTTCATCCTGCCGCCATTCACCTCTCCCCAAGAGATGAAATGTATGTGAAGGAAGCTGAGGTTTTGCACCCTTGCTGCTGCTAGGCCCCCACCTCCGTTTTCCTAGGGACTTATCCATGGGTGTTTCATTTGCACAGGAGTTGGGCTGGATTCCCCTGGACAGCTGGACCCAGAACCCTTTGAAGACGTGTAAGTTAATGTCTCCTTTTCCTTGTCACTTGGCCTGTTGGATTCCACTTAACCCTGGAAAACAGGGAGCTACAGTATAGCTGGAGTTTTAAGGGTTAATGTGGGAGTTTGGGTACATCTACCTTGTGTGGTGATCCTAGGAAGCCTTGCTAAGCAGGGACAGGCCAGGTTAATTCTTGGATGGGAGACACCCAAGCAAACTTAGATGCTGCCCAAGATGGTGTCAGTGACTCGGGACTGGTGCTTTTCTCTGGAAGGAGCACTGAATCAGCGCATCGCTTGGGGGTGCTGTGCTGCTGGAGATGCCTGTTGTCAAATCAGAGGTGAATTTGCTCATGGCCTTTCAAGTCAGGGCACTTTTTGCAAACCCTGTTTTGAAGTAATTCCGTTCTGCCTCCCAGTATCTCCCCCCCTCCTGCATCAATTCCTGTCCCAAACAATTGTGTGAAGTGTTGCTGTACACTGTTAAACAGCTTCTGTGCTCCAGCCCAGAGGTGGCTGAATTTCAGTAGTGGGGGAATTGACTCCTGTAATCCAGTATAAAATGAAATTGTAATTGGATCTACTTTTCCAAGGATTGTCCACAAGTGAGCTTAATCCATTTTTTGGAGAGCGGGGGAAGAAGCCAGGGAGGAGGAAGGGGTGGATTGTTTATCTGAGTCCAGTGCAGTAGCAGTGACTAGCTCCTGAAATTTCATGCCCTGTGAGGTGTAACTAAGCCGACCTAAGCCCTGGTGTAGACACTGCTAGGTCAGCAGAATAAGTCTATGGCCTCTTGGAGAGGTGGATTAACACCAGCGATGGAAGAACCCTCCTGGTGCTGAAGAAAGTGTCTATGCGACCACGGTTGTCGTGTTCCTAGCGTAGACATACCCACAGACAGAACTGGTGTTGGCTTCACTTCTGAGGCTGCATCCCCAGGCCTTGCTGCCAACTCACCCTGGCCACCAGCGATCAACACAAGGAATCTGTGCACAGACGAGGCCGTTAAGGGACAGCTGGCATCTCTCCAGAGCCATCTGGCACCTGCGGTTCAAAACGCTGCATCGGCACAGCTGGGCTGCTGCAGCATTTTAGTGAAGACACTCTACGCCGACGGGAGAGCGTAGTTAATCCCCCTCCCCGAGAGGAAGTAGCTGTTCTGGTGAGAGAAACTCTCGATCCACATAGCGCTGTCTACACGGCGGGGTTAGGTTGGTGTAACTACATTGCTCAGGGGGGTGGATTTTCACATCCCTGAGTGATGTAGATAGACTGCTATTGGTCTGCAGTGTAGAGCAGGCCCCAGGGGCTCCCGGGCACTGTTGAATCTGGAGCTCAGGCTTTCAATAGATGTATATGGGCAGAGGGTTCTTTCTAGTCCCTTTGAGATTTGAGCCTGGAAATCGGTGTTAGTTATTCCATTCTGGACATAGGCTTTTGTTTTCAAGTTGAGCTTAAAGATCTCTGTGCCGGATGGCCATCTGTTACTTCACTGGAGTTGCATCAGCTGAATACTGGGATGAAGGTATTGAGCAATTAGGCCCTCTGGGCTGTGGCTATTGGGGTCTGAAATCTTTCTTGGAGTTCAGAAACCAGCTAGCTGTAGATAGACCACGGGCCAGGTTCACCCCTTGTGCAACTCCCCCAACAGACTGAATCGGCCTCTGCTTCAAACAGAACTCGGCAGAATCGATTGCAAACAGGAAATCGAAGGCAGCGCTCACGAAGGTGCTTTATGTCACCGTTGCTGGGCCAGATTCTGGTTACATGGGTGTAAATGTGGAGTAACTGCTCTCCCAGGTGCAAATCCATTGACCTCCAGAGTCCTGGACAGCATCTCCAAAATTCCTTCCCGGCTGGGTTCAGGTGTGAAGGCAGTAGAAGCGGGAGGGGATCTTAAACCCATCACCCCAGCCAGATCAAGGAGCTGTGGTGGTCTCTGTGGTCTGCTCTTTCTTGCACTGCAGTTTGCTGCTGTGTGGGGCTGCCTGAGTTCCTGTTAACAATTGTCTTGGGCGTGGGGTGCCACCGAAGATTCTTGGTAGTTTTGCATTTGCTCTCAAAAGTCCTTCCCCTTGAATGGCTCAGGATTCCTGTTGTGGGTGGGGGCCGTTCTGAACGGGGCCACTGGAGATCTGGCAGCAAGCGCTAGATGCTGCGTGCAGGGAGAATCCTAGACTTTAAGGTCAGAAGGGACCATTATGATCGTCTAGTCTGACCTCCTGCACAACGCAGGCCACAGAGCCTCAGCCACCCACTCCTGTAAACTCTCAGGTGTTAGAGCGGGGGTGGGGAGGGTGTTTAATCCTGCTTGAAACAAGTGCCAAATGCTTCAGTCTGAAACTGGTTTGCACTGGGGTCAACAGCTGCACACGCTGCAGGCCACGGGCGAGTCAGGCCGAGCCGGGCGATTGGGGACCCTCCTGGGCTCTTGGAAGCTCTATTGTTGATTTTGATTGACATCTGACATTTTAAAAAAAGGCGGTTGCATCTGGGCGAGCGGCTGCTCTCCTCCCGCGATCCCTCACTCGCCCTCCTCGCACCTGCTCTGACGGTTTGGGAGGCGTTTCCCTCCCCCAGCTCCCCCCGGCAGATGTGCTGGAGAATGTGTAACTTTGGGGTGGAGGTGAACAGATGGTTCCTGGCTCCTCTGCCCACATGCCTGCACTCCCTAAGTGGGCTAACACGAGCTCCCTTCCAGCGGGAGCCCCCTGGGTCACCAGGTGATGGGGGGGGGCGGGAAGGTTGCTAGGCAGGCTGGAGGATTGAATTCCACAAGGGAGAGAGTCCAAAGGTTGCAGCCCCCCCACTCCTCCTGTCCGGAGTGAATTGGAGCTGGGCACATTCTTCCATCTGCCTAGCATTGGGGGGGCCCCCCTCACCCACGTGCTGAGGGGCAGCCCCCTCCCATTGTGCTGCCACACTTCACCCCCCCCCCCCCGACCAGCTGCTGAGCCCTGGCAACCTCCCCTCCCACCGCGGGGCCCATTTACATACAGGTGGAAAGCAGCCGCTTCGGGCCAGTTGCTATAGAAATGCCCCCGCTATCTGGAGCCTGGCTCTGCAGCCCGGCTCACAAAAGGCGCTTTTATTGGCTTCCTTTCTGGGAGAGCTTTGTCCCCGGCTGGCTTTAGGGAGCCCCCCGCCCGCGCCCCGCCCAGCCAAGCTTTGATTTAACTTCATGGGAATCAGAACTAGGTCAGCAGCAGCAACTGCGGCTTCTTGGATTGTTGTTTTCCAAGACCACCCTGTTGTTCAGAGGGCGTTTAATTAATCCGCGCTCCTTCACTCAAGTGGCACGACACGGCTCGTGCACGCAGGGAGCCAGCGTTCCTTTAAGACCCTGCCGGCACAAGGGTTTAAACCTGGCTGACCTCAGCCGTATTCAAACACGGCTTAGCCCCACATGCGACCAGGGCCCTAGTCTGTATGTTGGGGCTTTGAGATCTTGCAGGCTGACAGGCACAATGCAGGACGTGGCCTCAAATTTTGCGGGCTTCTGTTTTTAGGATGCACAACTTGGGACAGCCTGGGTCTGATTTCCTCCCCCATCCCCCCACATAAATATGCAAACAGTCTTTGGGGTGCCTGATTTCCCCCCGAACTCCGTCTGAAGTCACTGGGTGCACAGCATCCCGCAGGCCCAGATTCAGAGACACTTGCAATCAGTAGCCACTCTCAACAACCTTGGCTGTTATGACCTTGAGCAGCGTGGGACTGGAACCCAGGCGTCCGGCCTGTGCCATACTCTAAACACATCACCATCCTTCTGTTATGCAGCTTCCTTGGCTTGCTTGTGGGGCAGGAGGCGTTTGAGGGGATGAAGGGAAGCAGGGTGGTGGAGGTCTGACCCATGGACCTGATCGCTTCTCAGTTACTTTGTTGCTTTTTGGAGCTGTCCGGAGTGACCGGAGACCCACTGTCTCCTCTCCTTTCACCAGCTGGGAAGCCGTGTTGGGCCAGATGGCTTAGTCTCTGGGTGCGTGGAGTATAGCGCTGCTCCCTAGGCTCCTGCTTGTGGAGTGAGCTGCTGAGTGTGCGGAAGGGTGGCCAAATTGGGCCCGGGAGTTAAAACGCCTCCTTAACCTCTCCCTGGGCAGTCAGTGCCACTGTAAGTTGGCTGAGATGCAGGCCCTTTGCTCATGTGAATGTGAACTAACACGCGGCTCTCCTCCCTCTCCTCCTGCAGCTTTGAGAAAGCAATTCTGGAATCAGGAAGAGTTGTCAAAGGGTAAGTGCACTGACCTTTCTTTCCCTCTTTGTAAAGGCTGAATTTTATCCTTCGCAGTCTCCTCCCTGTGCTGCACCCCTACATGCATGCTGAACCCAGGGAAGGGAAGAGCCAAGCTCCTCTGTGCAGATGAGGCCGTTTGGATTTTATTTCCCACTTGTGGTAGGATTGATCGGGTCCTGAACAAACCTTTGGCAGCGTCCAGCTGCCGACGTAGAGCCCACATCCATTGCTGTCCTTTGCAGTGGCTGTTTGCCCTCTCAAGAGCTTTTCTCCCATCTTGCCATGTTCAGAGCATCAGTCGCTACAGGGAGAGGCCTTAATGCCGTGTCCAGACCGCTGAGCGGGTCGGGGAGCAGAGCTGTACTCACAAAGGCGGTGCCCGTCAGCACGGAGCCCGGTTCTCATTCACGCTAAGGCCACTTTCTGCTGCTCCCTTCACGGAAATACTGAGTGTGACTGCAACCCCATTCTGTTCTGAGAGGCCTTTACGCTGCCGGAAGGGTGTAAAGCAGCCTTAATTCGTGCTTAGGAGAATCAAACCTACCTGTGTAGATTACCCCTAGCGCTGCCCCTCCTGTATAACAACCTGCACAGAGATTTGCTTCCGCTGCCCTCACTTGTGGGAGGGTCACTTGTGAGAGCTAGTTAGCTGTGGGGTTGCCTGCACCGGTCATTTCTTGCAGGGTCTCTTGGTGGCTTTTGGGGCCTGAGTGGGAAGGAGAGGGTGGGTTCAGGATGGCACAGCCTCTGGCAGGGGTCGCTGACCAACACTTTTTCCTGCTTTGTCTTTTTAGCAACCGATTCCCCGTCCGGAGGATCCACTCCCTGCCGGTGAGTGCCCGTCTGCCCTCTGCGGATCTGATCACACGGCCGGAAGTGCCGGCTTCGGGGAAACCCTAGGGTGACAGCTACTGACCTGCTGCGGCCAGGGTGGCTGGGGCTGGCTGGATGCTGTGTTGGCCAAGGAGATCTGGCCAGGGAGGAGCCCACGGCTGCTGGCCCATGACAGAGGGGAGGGATTCAGCGTTTTGGGGGTGCAGCTCATCCATTAGGGGGTGAGTGCATTGCTACTTCCCCGACCCCCCCGTTTTCCTGTGTCTGGGCTAGAAGTGTCTGTAATGGGCTCTGAAGGGAGCAGCATCCAGCACACATAATGGGTCAGTCCCCTGTCACGTGCTTGAGTGGGGGTAGAAAGAGCCCCCAGGTGCTGCATTGAAGTGGGGAAATAGGTGACCCACGGATGGCAAACCTGTGTCAGAACCGTGGACCCTGGAGAGACCACAAGAATGGCCAGACTGAGGCAGACCAATGGTCCATCAAGCCCAGTATTCTGGCTTTTGACAGTGGCCAGTGCCAGGTGCCCTAGAGGGAATGAACAGAACAGGGCAATTATCAAGTGATCCACCCCCTGTCAGCCAGTCTCCGCTTGTAGGGAAGGGCCCTGAATGGTGGCGGGAGCCTGAGTGGCAGCAGGTTTGATGATCTCTCCCCCCTCTCGTCCAGGAGAGGCTCCTGGGCACCAGTCCTGCCCTGAAACACATTTCCAACGGCAAGGAGTTCAGCAGCCCGGAGACACATGAATGGCCCTCGCGCCGGAACGAGAACAAGGAGAATGTGAGTCGGGAGGCAGAGAAGGGGTGGACTGGGGATGTGATGGGGGAGCAGATTTCAAGAGCTGTCCCAGCCCCACCACTGAAGAAAGGAGCAGGGTGGACTTGTCCCTTACAGCCCATTTCTTGGGGCCGTGCCCCATCTAGTTCCTGCTGGATTATGAAGGGGTCTCGCCTTCTGGAGATGTTCCTAGATACTGAGCCTGAATTCTCTGCTCAGTTTCATCCTAAGCCTCTTAGCTCCAGTCCCTTCAGCCCTCCAGCGGCTGCCCCTTTCTGATCAGCCTGACCCTCCCATCTCGCGAGCCCAGAAAAGGGCTGGTCTCAGGCAGGTGGGACTTAGCCCTGGGCTTGTGTTGGCTCTGTCCTTGGCAAACCATCGTGCCTTGGCCCGGGGAGAGCCGGTGTGAGTGGCACAAGCCCTTCAGTGTTGGTGACTGAGTCATGCCCACTTAAGCCAGGGCTGCGTCCTGCTCAGATGGCGTGTTGCTGGCAAGCAGTCCAAGCGTGGGTGGCCCAGAAGGGCTGGGCAAAATGCCTGTGAAGTGCATCCCCGGTCGGGTAACGTTCAGGCCTTTGGCCTTCGCAGGCGGGGTTTGTATTTAAGATACCGCTGAGGCCCACGAATCACAGCCGGCTTCACCCCTTCGATGGGAGCAGCGAGAAGGACCCTTTTGCACAGAGACCAAACTCCGCCCCGGACCTCCTGGTGAGCGCGGGTCTGGGGCGGGATAGGGTGTGGGGGGGTGTGCATGGCCATAGTGGGGAGATCTGGAGCATAGCATGGTACCAGCTGCATGTAACACCTGCTGTTAATATGGTGATGCCAGGACCCGGGAGCCTGTGCCCATGAAGCTGATGTAGGGTCCCTCTTCATGTTAATCCCTATCATCTGCATAGCACCTGGGCTGCCGTATGGACCGGGGTGGAGATGTGTAAATACAGAAGCTACCCGTGGCTGAAATGCACCTGCTTCTGGGGCAGGGTACAGTCGGTGTCTAATAGTGACTGACTGTCCGGGACAGGAGGTGAAGGAGGGACCAGGCCAGGGTCTGTCCCTTGCTCTGGTTACTGTGCACTGGTCTGGAAGCACCCGGCAGGCAGCAAGCTAGCTCAGTGCTTTGGGATCCCTAATTGCTACAGGTGGCCGTGACTTTGGGTCCACGTCTCGTGCCATGGCTTTGCACTTCCTGGTGGCTTGTCCCCCAGTTGCACGCCTCCTTTGTCAGAGGAGGCCTCCCTCAGAGCCCCGCATCACGGCAGGTCCCGCAGCCAGACGGCTCCTGCTCGGTCTGCGGCCCCCAGGCACACTCTAACCCCTCCCCCTTCGCTGTGTCCTCCCCAGTGTGGCACCCCCGAGAAGGAGAACATGGGGGTGGAAGCCGAGAGCCCGGTGAGCCTGCGCCGCTCCTCCCTGACCTCCTTCGTGACCGACGAGGAGGATGATGGGTTTATGATGATCCTGGACGAGGAGGAGCTGAAGGTACAGCATGTGCGGGGTCATCCCTCGCGGCCCCCTAACATCCTGCACCCCAGCTGCTCCTGCAGGCTGCTGGATCGTAGCTTGGGGAGCGCTGGCTTTGGGAGCTAAGCCTCGAGCCTGTGCTCCCATCCTGCTCCGAAATGGAGCACAACCCCATCCCCCTGGCTCATGCGTTGCCACCCAGCCCCTCGCTCCTTCCTGGCCTCCCTCGAGCAGGGGATGTGCTGCCCTCTTCCCCGGGCTGTCTGACGATCCACCACACTCAGTCTGGATGACCTGCCAGTCCCTCCCCTGTACCTGGGTGGTCTCTGACTCCAGAATCACAAATGAATGTTCATGGGGCAAATATAGCTAGCAATCTGCAGAGCGCAGGTCTTAGGGAAACTCTCCGGCCCATGCTGAGAGCCAGAGAGAACCACGGGGTCTGTCTGGCTCCTGCAGCCCCTCAGTAGCTTGTGATTTGCCAACTCCTGTCTCGGTCTCCCTGCCAAGAGGGGAGGATGGGATGGGGCTGGTGGGAATCCATTGCCTCATTCTTGGTGTGCATTGCCCTGATCCCGCTGCCTCTTCCTCAGAGCGATGCAGACGTGCCGCCGGGGATGGAGAACCTGCTGACTGCCCCACTGGTGAAAAAGGAAGGCGCTGATCTGGTATGTGGAAGCCTGGTGCAGGGTTGGGGCCTCTCCTTCCAGGGAGCTTGCAATGGGGAAAGGTGCCGGGCGAGCCAGCCCAGAGACCGTGCTCCCCTTGTTCTGAAGGGGTGCCCGTGTGCTCTCTGCCAACGACTGGCCTTCGTGCTGGGGTCAGTCTGAGGCAGGCCTGCTGGGAGACCTTTCTAGAAAGGCAATTGATGTGCAAGGAGCAAAGGGCCAAGCGGTGGGGGGCGGGGTTCTGCACCTCATTCTCCTCCCTGAGCCCCACTGACGCCAAATCGGAGTCGCTCCCCCTCCCGGGTGTGGCTGGGAGCAGAATTGGGCCCATGGCCTCTTAGTGTCTCCTAAACCAAGCGTGAAGCCAAAATCGGCGTGTCTGGGTCAAACTGCCCCCCCGGGATGTGAAATGGGGCAGACAAGACCTGTCCCTCCCAGGCCGCAGCAAACGGCTGCCCTGCCCTCCATGCCCATGGGGGAGCGAGAGGCCAGAATGAGGCTCTAACCACGTCTCACTTTTGTCTCTGCAGAGGTTGGTGAGACGCAGCAAATGTCGCCAGCTCTTCCGGTCCCCCTCCATGCCCAGCAGCGTGATCCGGCCCATCCTGAAGCGTCTGGACAGGCCGCAGGACAAAGACACTCCGGTCAAAACCAAGAGGCGGAAGAGCGTGGCTGGCACGCCGATCGAGGAGAAGGCGGAGGAGCCGGTAGGTGATACAGAGACGGACTTGGGGCCAGGGACATCTCCCTCTCCATTCCCTGGCTCCAGAACCTCCCAGCCCAGGGAGGGCTGGCTACTAGACATACTGGGGTATGCTTCGAGATCTCCCTTCTCCTCTGCCCCGCCAAAGCCTTCAGCAGGAAATCACTGGCTAGGGCTGTACTGTAGGCATCTGGAATGGCCCAGCCGGCCATCGGAAATCAGTGGATGGTAGGGGAAGCCTCTTGGCTAGCTCCGCCATGTCATACGTCCTTCTCTCCCAGCGCTGGAACATGGGCCCCAGCACTTTGGCAGTCGAGGGGCGCTGTCCCTTTAAAGGGGAGGTGTTTTCCCCATGCCCTGCTCCTCCCAAATCCGTTTTTCTTCATTCTTCCCTCCTCCTGCTGTCCTGGGAGGAGCAAGCGATTCTCTGCTGTAACCCAGCTGGAAGCTCCCACCTCTGCATAGCTCGCAGGTGCACCAGCCTGTCGCCCACAGACCGCAACGCGAGCTGAGCCCCCACAAGGGGCAAGGAGCCACTAGGAAAATGGGGCGGGTGAGACCTAAGAGTTATGGCCGAGAGGAGTCTCTGTCAAGCGCTGTTGCAGCCCTTGTGAGCCTGATACTTGGCTGCCGTGTGTCCTCCCTGGCACTCCCGCGAAGCGGCTGTGAGATGCTCCTGCATCAGAACCCTGCTGTCCCTGTCTCTTGCTCCTGGTGCAGAGTCTAAGGAACTACACCACATTCAAGGCACTGGAGGAGAGGGATCCAGACCCACAGACTTGGATAGGGCTGATAACATGAGTTAAAGGCTGCAGGCTTCTTGCCTCTTTAGATTCTGGCACCCCCATGTGGTAAAACCAAGATGGACAAAAGTGAATTAACCATATAGCTGCAAAATCTGGCCAGGATTGGTGATCCATGTGTCTGTGCTGGGAGCATAAATGTCAGTGATCATAGTCTTTAGGGCCAGATTGAACAATTACCAGGGTTGTGGTCGATTTTTCCATCACTGACAATTTTTGAATCAAGATGGGATGTTTGCCTAAAAGCTCGGCTCTAGGGATTATGGTGGGGCAGGTCTCTGGCCTGGGCTAGGCAGGAGGTCTGACGAGATGATCATGATGGTCGCTTCTGCTTTGCAGTCTGCGGAAGCATTCTCGTCCTCTTGTCTGGCCTCCTGGCTAGCGCAAGCCGGAGACCTCCACCCCGGGTTCCTCCGCCCAGAGCTGCTAGCTGCATTCTCATAGAGAAGGCTCTCTGGTGTGGATTTGACATGCAGCCTTGGTTTCCTCCTAGAAAGCACGGCTGTTGCGCTCCAGGTCCTTCTGCCATGATGAGATTGAGAACATCTTGGATAATGACCACCGAGAACTCATCGGGGACTTCTCAAAGGTATTGGGGCTGGGGTGGGGGAGAAGGAAAACCCCTTCATACTAAATCGACCAAAATGAACCTCCCCCACTCCCAAAAGCTATTGAAACCTTCCCCGGGCTGTGTTGGAAACCCAGTAGCCGCCTGCCCTTGTGTGGGCCGTGAAACGGACTAGACGCCGACGTGAAACAGACCAGTCGAATGTCCTTGTCCAAACGGAAGGGAATGCCTGTTTGTTTGTGAATCATGCCTGGCATGTTACAGACAACACAAGGGTGGTGGATTCTTCTGTCTTGCCCCCTTCCTTCCACCTATGCCAACTTTATAAAAGCGACAAGATCAAAATGGTAGCTGCTCATGCCAGCTCCTCCCCAGCTGTACAATTACAACAGGAGAGAGGGCAGAACTGGTCCCACTTTGGGATTTCCAACCCCACAGATGAACGATTGGTTTGAAAGAACTGTCTGCCTTGGGGTGGTAAAGGAATGATTTCTTTTGGTCTTACTGAGTCTTATTAAAACTCTTCTAAAAATGTAACCTTTGCCCCCCAAGTGAATTCATAGTGCCCCTTTATAAAGTTCTGATCTGAGGTATTGGTAATGCAGGGAAATGCTCTAAAAACCATCACCCCAGCTCCGGATACATTCCACAAGGAAAGAGCTTAACTGCAGGCGCTAACTGCTCCTTTGTTGTAGGCCTATCTTCTACAGACTGTGGAGGGGAAACATCAGGACTTGAAATACATCTCCCCAGAAATGGTAAGGAGGCAACTGATCGTGACTAGGGCTGCAGGTTTATCACAGTGCAGTAAAAAGTTAGACACTGTGATTTCTTGTTTCGTCTGACTTCTGTCTGACTTCCTGCAGGAAGGCTTGGAGTGGGTCCCCTGCCCTGTGTGGAGGGGAGCCCCTGGGGTGGTGGGGCAGATGGTTCCACTGTGTCCTGCAGGGATGGGCTCCTCTCTTCACTCTGGGCATTACAACCTGGCGCACGGGGCTGCAGCATCACTCACTCAATCTCGCATGCGTCACTGTCTTGGCCTTAATGGAGGAGTAGCAGGGCCAAGCTTGAGTGGTGCTGTGATCCCGTGCTGTAGCTTGGAATGGCCAGAGCAGGGAGCCAGGTCCGGGGTGAGTGGGGGAGGTTTACTTTCCAGCCTCTCCCTGCCCCAGCCTCTCGTCCTCCAACAGGCTGGGATTAGGGTAAAGGTGCCGGGGCAGAGGGTGCTGCTGTGGCTGGCTGGTGCCCCCTCATTTGCAATATACCTGTGACTTGTACTAAATCTGGTGCGTGACTTCGCCGTGACCCCCTGCAGCCCTCACTGTGACCATCAGCTGCTTAGGCCTGATTCTGCAGCCCAGAGTCTGAACTCCAGCTGTTTAGCCTGCGCGGGGGCAGCAGGGCCAGGCCCCAGGGAAGCGGGGGCTTGTTTAGACTAGTGGAACAGCACAGTCCTGTGTCAAGCGACCGTGTGCTTTTCTTCTCTCCGCTGCAGATGGTGGCCGTGCTGAACGGCCAGTTCAACAGCCTCCTTGAGAACTGTGTGATCGTGGACTGCCGGTATCCCTATGAATATGAAGGAGGTCACATCAAGGTCAGAACCGCTGCCTTGTTTGTCTCTGTTTAACCTTGACAGGCAGCATGGCCCAGTGGTGTGAGCACAGGAGCCAGTGCCGGGGAGTTCTGCTCTCCTCCGTGACCCCGGGGTCAGTCCTTCAAGCAAAAACAGTAAAATGTTTGGGTGCCTAGAGTCTGGCACCCAAACAAGTGGGATGATTCTCTTCAAGATGCTGAGCTCATAGGAACAGCCATACTGGGTCAGACCAAAGGTCCATCAAGCCCAGTATCCTGTCCTCTGACAGTGGCCAATGGCAGGTGCCCCAAAGGGAATGAACAGACAGGTTATCAAGTGATCCATGCCCTGTCACCCAATCCCAGCTTCTGGCAAGCAGAGGCTAGGGACATCATTCCTGCCCATTCTGGCTAATAGCCATTGATGGACCTATCTTCCATGAATCTATCTAACTCCCTTTTGAACCCCATTATAGTATTGGCTTTCACAACACCCTCTGGCAAGGAGTTCCAGAGGTCGACAGTGCATTGCATGAAAAAATACTTTCTTGTGTGTGTTTTAAACCTGCTATCTGTTTCATTTGGTGGCCCCTTGTTTTTATATTATGAGAAGGAGTAAATAACATTTCCTTATTTACTTTCTATATACCGCTCATGAGTTTATAGACCTCTATCATATCCCCCTTAGTTGCCTCTTTTCCAAGCTGAAAAGTCCCAGTCTTATTAATCTCTCTCCTCATACGGAAGCTGTTCCATATCCCTAATCATTTTTGTTGTCCTTTTCTGAACCTTTTCCTATTCCAATATATCTTTTTTTGAGATGGGGCGACCATATCAGCACGCAGTATTCAAGGTGTGGGCATACCATGGATTTATACAGAGGCAATTGTGATCTTTTCTGTCTTATTATCTATCCCTTTCTTGATGATTCCCAACGTTCTGTTTGCTTTTTGGACGGCTGCTGCACACTGAGTGGATGATTTCAGAGAACTATCCACAATGACTCCAAGATCTTTCTTGAGTGGTAACAGCTAATTTAGACTCCATCATTATATATGTAGAGTTAGGATTGTTTTCCAATGTGCATTACTTTGCATTTATCAATATTCAATTTCATCTGCCATTTTGTTGCCCAGTCACCCAGTTTTGTGAGATCCTTTTGTAGCTCTTCACAGTCTGCCTGGGACTTGAAGTTGTGAAGGCTAGGGCTATAACCAGGTTTAAAAGAGAACTGGATAAATTCATGGAGGTTAAGTCCGTTAATGGCTATTAGCCAGGATGGGTAAGGAATAGTGTCCCGAGCCTCTGTTTGTCAGAGGGTGGAGAGGGATGGCAGGAGAGAGATCACTAGCTCATTACCTGTTAAGTTCACTCCCTCTGGGGCACCTGGCATTGGCCACTGTCGGTAGACAGGATACTGGGCTGGATGGACCCTTGGTCTGACCCAGTATAGCCATTCTTATGTTCTTATGTAACTATCTTGAGTAGTTTTGTATCATTTGCAAATTTTGCCACCTCACTGTTTACCCTCTTTTCCAGATCATTTATGAATATGTTAAATAGGACTGGGCTCAGTACAGATCCCTGGGGGACACCACTATTTACTGCCCTCCATTCTGAAAACTGACCATTTATTCCTACCCTTTGTTTCCTATCTTTTAACCAGTTACCAATCTGTGAGAGGACCTTGCCTCTTATCCCATGACTGCTTATTTTGCTTAAGAGCCTTTGGTGAGGGATCTTGTCAAAGGCTTTCTGAAAATCTCTAAATATACTATATCCACTGGATCTCCTTTGTCCGCATGCTTGTTGACCCCCTCAAAGAATTCTAGTAGATTGGTGGGGCATGATTTCCCTTTACAAAAACCATGCTGACTATCTCCTAACAAATTATGTTCATCTTTGTGTCTGACAATTTTGTTCTTTACTATAGTTTCAACCAGTTTGCCCAGTACTGAAGTGAGGCTTACTGGCTTGTAGTTGCCAGGGTCACCTCTGGAGCCCTTTTTTAAAAATTGGTGTCACATTAGCTATCCTCCAGTCATTTGGTACAGACACTGATTTCAATGATGGGTTACAGACTACAGTTAGTAGTCCTGCAATTTCACATTTGAGTTCCTTCAGAACTCTTGGGTGAACCATCAGGTCCTGGAGACTTATTACTGTTTAGTTTATCAATTTGTTCCAAAACCTCCTCTACTGACACCTCAATTTGGAACAGTTCCTCAGATCTGTCACCCAAAAAATGGCTCAGGTTTGGGAATCTCCCTCACATCCTCAACAATGAAGACCGATGCAAAGAATTCATTTGCTCCTGCAAATTCCCTTCACTTGAATGGGGGTACAGGTGCTTAGTGGGTTTGTGGGCACTGGACAGAGATCCCAGGAGCATACAACAATGGTGGATGCGAACACTGCTGTTGGCAATGGGTCGGGGAGGGGAAATGCTGGTTGTGTAGCATAGTTCACCCATTGCACATGCTGAGTGATGAGCAGTGGCGCAGAGAATCAGGCCCTTAAACCCTCTCGTTTCTTAAGACCTCAGTGGTCCTGTAGGGTGTTACACCTCCTGCTGCTTCTCTGGGTCAGTGAGAAAGGGGAGGGTCTTTCCTGCTGCCTCTGACTTGGAAATGCCGTTTCCTCCAGGGGGCTGTGAACCTGCCTCTGGAGCAGGACGTAGAGGACTTCCTGCTGAAGAACCCCATCGTCCCGTTCGACGTGCAGAAGAGGGTGATAGTGATATTCCACTGTGAATTTTCTTCGGAGAGGGGTCCCAGAATGTAAGTGGGCCACAAGCTGTGTGGGAGCTACACGTCCTCCCAACACCCTTGTCTACCGGCCACAGAGGAGGGGTCTCTGTTTAGACACTAGTGTACTTAAAAGAGCTTGAAACGATGTAGCTGCAGGAGGTGGTTAAGGACCCAGTTTGACTGTACCAGTCAGGAATTGTTTGAACGATCCCTGGCATAGTGATGCCATCCCACCAAATTATAGATCCCAAGATGTTGGGACGGGTACAAAGCGGTTAATCCGTCCCTGAGCCATTGGGTCCCAAAGAAACTTGTGTGTTGACAGATCAACCTACAAGACTAAATGATAGACAGTTGCCTCCTGGATCTAAGCTTCTGGAGGACTTTGTTGTCCATTGACTCGCTCTGTCTGGCTTATGGTCCTGTAAGCACTCCAGCACTGCGGTCTTTCTGTCTGAGTGCAACAGCCTGTCTTGTTGGGAGAGAACCGAAAGAATCCACGCTCTTGACCACTCATGGCCTGGGTGAATCCCAACTCTAGGGTTCTCCCTGCAGCTTCCACATCAGGCTAAATCCTCCCTTCCGGACACTGGGCCTGACCCTTCTCTAACCAGCAGAAACCCGGAGCGATGCCACCGAGGTCTGTAGCTGATTGAGGGATCGTGCAGTGCTGCTGTCTCATTCAGGCTATGAAATGCAGCCACCTCTAGGGTGGAATGTATTTGGGCCAAAGGTGCTATGGAAAATGGTGGGCCAGATCCTTAGCCCAACGTACATTGGCCCAGCTCTGACTTCAGAGCAACTAGGTAAGGATCTGGCCCAATCATTCCATGGCACAATGGCATTCAGCGCAGTCCCTTGTGTGCGCAAAATTAAACAGGGTCAGATGATCTTTAACCTCATGCTTCTGTGTCTTGAAGGTGCCGGTTTGTCAGGGAAAAAGATCGGGCACGCAATGAGTACCCCAACCTACACTATCCGGAACTGTACATCTTGAAAGGAGGATACAAAGAATTCTTCCCGCAGTACCAAGTAAGTCATGGCGGAGTCTTCCTGTCAGTGAAGTGTGTGTCTGTCTGTCCATCCCAGAAGCCCTGCCTTTGACTGGGGGCACCCACTGGTGCAATGGGAAGCATAGCCGAGTGTGTTACTAAGGCTTGTGTTACCCGCTCCGAGGTTGGCAGATGCCAGGTGGCAATGGCATGCACCAAAATACCTTCCCTGCCCCAGCGCATTCACCCTCTGGAATGGGGACAGCGGGTATCCTGGAAGCAAGAGGTTCCAGGGTCTGTGTAAAACCTCCAGATTTTGAGCCTTTGCAGAACCTGCAGCTGAGTGCCGCGTAACGGCAGAATAAGGGGACCCAGAGAGCGGGACGGGTCTTAAAGTGAGACTTAGAGAAGGGAAGTGGCTCATTGTACACAGACTGGGGGAGCTTGAGACACAAGAGAGCTGCATTTTCCCCTCCCTGGGGACTGGGGCATGATGGGGTGTGAGGTCATGGTTGAAGGAGAGGCCTTGTGAGCGGGGCTGGTGGTGACTGAGTCCATGGCAAGTTTAAAAACCAAATAGGGGGATTTCCAGGTGGCTGCAGGAAGCCAGCAAAGGGGCCAGTGTCTCTGGGTAGGGTTTGTTGATTAGCCTGTGAAGGGGACCAAGGACAGGGCCAAGAGCAGTCTGGCTGCAGTGCCTTGGGCCCTCCTGGCATTGTCACCGGTTTTAGACACTGCTGTACGTCTGGCCGCTCTTAGCAGGTAAACCAACAGCTGTTCCAAAGGGCTCTTGACTGTAGCAGAGTTGTGGGTGGGAAGGGGCTCAGGCCCTGCTTGGGGTCACCCTGGGGGCGGTTGGCCATTCTGTTAACACGAGCCCTGTGCGTCTGTCCCCAGGCGCACTGTGAACCTCGGGACTACCGTCCCATGCACCACGAGGACTTCAAGGAGGACCTGCGGAAGTTCCGCCAGAAGAGCCGCACGTGGGCAGGAGAAAAGAGCAAGCGGGAGCTGTACAGCCGCCTCAAGAACTTCTGAAGGGGGACAGGGTGGGGGGCCACAGGGCGACTGCCACATGCATTGAAGAGAGACTTGACACACCTTGCCGCAAGGCTCGGGCTGGTTCCCAAGGTGAGAACCGTTCTGCTGAGCCAGTTTCTTTGGACACGGTTGGAGATCCATCTACTCCTTGGCCAGGAAGCCATGGGACAGAGTAACACACGCACATACCTCCCGTAACCGCACATACCTCCCATAACGACAGAACTGTGTGGCGCTCAAGGGCTTCCGAATCCCCTGGGCTAGTTGCCCTCTCCATGCTGTGAAACTCCTACCGGGGGTAGGATTTGTAGCTCTGACATTGACCCAGATCCTCCATGAACGTGTGGTTGCACTGGACATAGAAGCTAGGCTGGATATTTCAGGTACCATGTGAGGATCGGTTGACGCTGTCCAAGTCTGCGTGTTTCAAGTGCCGACTGTTCTCTGACCTGGTTGGTGGGATCATCTTTCAGTATCTGCAGCGGCACCTGCCCTGCCTTGAGGAGGTGAAAACCAGTGTGCTGTCGAGCATCCACCAATGGCCGCAAGAGGTGTGAGTGTTGCATCAGCCCCCTGCAAGCTGTTCTGAGTGTGGATGTGTGTGTCCACAAGCTTCAGGCTCTGGAAAGGTTAAACAAACCAAATGCAATCGGAAGCTGACTCGGGGGAAGGTCGTGCTTGACCGAGATCTTCATTTTGGCCCAGCTCAGTGTCTTAGGGCCTCCTGGAGCCGCATGGCCCTTGGGTGCAGTGTGGATTGCTGTCTTAGCCAGGGACGTTGTTTGTCCTTTTAATCTTACATGCATTGTTTAAATCATGGCCAAGAGTGGGAATGCTCCAGGGGCGGGGTGGGGGTGTTAAAAAAGGGCCTCAGGGTCTGGGGGAAAGCTCCAGGATTTGCCAAATTCAGTGCTGAAAAAAGCTCTGCTAGACAGGCACCCCAGTGCCTTTTTTAATCTGCTCTTGAGGTCAGAGACCGTTCCCCTAACGCCTTCCAGGTCACACCTGGAGTGCCTGTTTGTGGCACAAGGTGGAAATACCAACTTCTGCCTGAGGCAATGCTGCTGGGCAGGACTTGTGACATGACTGAAAGCAAATCCCGTGAGGCGCCTAGATCAGAGGGTAGCGAAGCATCCAACCTCTGGACTGCGGCGGTCCTGCTAGGCTGCAAAATTGCTTGCTTCAGGGGACCTTGGTTAGCCTAAACTGGCCACTTTGTCTCCCTCCTAGGGGAGGTGGGGAAGGCTCTGCAGCCTGAGGATTGGCTTTGCTTTCTCCCTCTACATCACAATGCTCAGTTCAGGGAGGCAGCAGAGTCTGGTGGTTAGAGCTGAGCCTGGGGAAGTCAGGGCTTGGTTTCTTGAGTTAGGCTCTGGGCCGGAGTCTCCTCTTAATTACAGGTGTGTAAACCCAGTTTAGCTCCGTTGACTTCAGTGGGGTCAATCCAGATTTGCATCAGGGTAAAACCGATTAGGGCTTTAACCGCTCGCTGCCTCAGTTTCCCCATCTACGTGTTTTAGGATTTGACACTGCTGCCCATCACTGTAGTATGTGACCGCCTTCCACAAATACTGACCTGTCTTTGCACAAGTGGGCGAGGGGTAAAAACGCCATCCGGGGAGCTTGTTGTTGTGCAAATGTATCTTTTGTAGGCTAGCTTGTGTTCTTCTCTGTGACCGGTGGAATTCTGGGGCCTGATTCACCATTGCGATGCTCAATGAGTGTAATTGCACTGAAACAGTAGGAACCTGACTTCAGGGCTATCCCAGGGGTGTATCTAATGGGTAATAACTAGTGTGAATTGACCCGATGAAACCAAACAGGCTGTGAAACCGAGAATCCTGCAGCCTATCCGAATAGCCATGTACTAAAACCACCTGGGAGAAACTCTTCCATCACGTGTTCTGTGATCATCCTGGGCAGCTAGGGCTGTGTTGGCCCCTCTGGCGCTTCCTAAGTGAAGGCGACCGCAAGGATTGAATCTAACTTAATAGCAAGAAACTAGAAGCACTGGGATGCCCACACCGGGGCTCAGTTAGCAGCGATGTGGGAAAAGCACTTAAACCTAATTTGCAGCTAAAGAGCAAGACTGGCTGTAGCTTTGTGCCTGTGTAAGGGCCTGATGCTCTGCTTGCTCTGGCGTAAATCAGGAGTAACTGCATTGGAGTCAGAGTGAGGACGGTGTCCTGTGAAAGGGGAGGCGAGATCAGGCGGTGCCTCTGGCACCAATCCGAGTTCTGAATCATTGGGAACATTAACTCTTCGATTGCATCTGACGCAAGGTGTGTGTTGGGTTTTTTAATTATTTAACAGATTTTGTATTTTAATAATACTATTTCCGGATACGTTCAGCGATTTTTATGTGGTGTGGGGGGAGGGTTTCCAGGGTTATCTTTCATGTATATTTATGACCCAAAATTTTCCAATGTGTTCCAATGTCTATTTTTACAAATGATCAAATCAGTCACTCGTGGATGCAACCAGAATAAAACCCCCTATGTAGCTGGAGGCTTAAACGATGTACCGCTTGTAGCCCACACAGTGGGCTGGATTCTGAGCTTGCATCTTCCAGCGTAAGTATGGAGCAATGCCATTGACTTAAGTGGTGGTAACTCGAGCTTTAAACCAGTCTGGCCCGCACAATGGAAATGCTACCCGATCCGAACTTACACTGGTGTAAATGACACCATGAGGTGCAAGGCAGCAGAGAATCAGGCTAAACTACCCTCCAGTGTAAATTTCCTGCCTTTAACATAGGGGTGCTCTGCCTCTACCGCGGCCTGTGTTGTACATGAAACTCATTGGACTGAAGCTGATTGCCAGGGTTGGGTATTGTGAGCTGCGTGATTGCTTTGTTTTCTTTGTCTGTACATTTGTGTTAAAAGATTTACACCCCCGTCATGACTTATTTCCCAAGGCATCTCCTTGTTTCCTCTGCAGTGATGTGTAACCAAGAGAAAAATAAACTTCTGGGTCAAAAGTACGCCTTGTGCAATCAGTGTTTTTGAGCTTTAACTGTATCCACTACCAAGGGAAGAGGCTTGTCAGGTCAGGTTCCTTGAGTTTGTTCTTCAATCCACTTGACTTTCCTGGTTTTATACCAGGAGAATCCAGCTCCACATGTGCGAACTCTTGTGAAAACTGCACTGATGTAGCCACACCCAGAGCAAACTTACACTACGGCCCTCCTGCACAGGTACAAAATAGCTTGCCCCCGTAAGTCCCTGCTGTTCTGAACTGCTAGCATTTCACATCCACTTTGCACACACCCAGTGCGACAATGGCATGAGCCTTCAGGTTGCCATTCATTTCTGTGGTGCTGCAGGGCACCTTATGGCCTAGGGAGGTGTAGCAGCCTCTCCGGCCGGGTCAAGCCTGTGAATTCCTTGCAATCCTGCAGGGAGGCAGTCAGAGACCATAAAAGCTTCCAACATACTTTCCAAGCTCCACACACCACTTTTCCCCACAACAATTTCTGGGATGAGCAGAGCCCCCAAGGAAGGGAATTCTGGGCGAGGACAGTGGGGCCCTGGGCTCTTTAAGAGGAATTTGCAAAGGATCCTGCTAGGTGCACGAGCACGGATCGCAAGCTGTGGTTGTGTAACTGGCACAAGCCTAACTCTGCTCCCTTTGCCCATGCAATGGCCCAGTCGGCAGGTGCAACCCCATCCGAGCTCAGCAGGCCCAAGACTCAGTAGGCAGGTCTCCACCAGATAATGGTGGAATGACATTTGTACAGCTGGGTGCAGATTCATTGTAGACACAGGGCTAATATTAGTGCCTGGGCTTTGTGCTGGGCTTCTGCGTGGGGTGATGGGGGGGATGCAGGAAATCTAAAACCTGCTGCTGTAAGGGCCTCGTCTTCCAAACATCTGGGCTATTTAAGGCCTGATTCGCACCCACTCTGCCTTAGTGACTCTCCCAGTCTCCATACAAACTGCGACAGGCTTGGATTCCTGGGCTGTAATGTTTAAAGGATATAAGTGTGGGGGAGGGGGGAAATTCCTGCCTAGCTTTAATGTGGAGGCAGCTACGTTAAATCCCAACGCTTGAGTGATTTTTTAAAAAAAGTTTTAAATCACAGCAGCAAGCCAACTACTTATAAATACCCTGGCCCTGCTGCATCTCTGGTGGTGTCTTACATGCTTAGCCAAATGAGCCAGGATTTCACGTGGTTCCATGAACCAGCCCCACCCATCACGTGTACAGTTTTGGCTTCCTCAAAGGGGCGAGAAAAATGAAACTCTCTTTCCACTCCCCAGGGCCTGTTTTGGAAGCAACTTGCTAATCTCTGGAAAAGTTCTGCCCACATGCCCGGGAGGGGCTGGCAAGCACTTCGCAGGCTGCTCACGTGGCAGCTGAGTTTAAAATAACTCTGGCAGAGTCGCTTGTAGGTCAGTGCTTTTGGTGTGTGGCGTTTCCTGCCGGGGCTCAGCAAGGCTTGAGACTCAGCAATGGGGCTGAGAAAACATGCTGGTTTCCTGTTCACCAATTCTCAATGCGGCTGCTAGCGGGACGGCTGTGTTTCACCCTAGAGGTGGCTGCATTGCAACACAGGGTGAAGCACCAGGTTTAAGTAAACGGTCTCACCTATAACGGGAAAGATTGGAACCCTGGCACATTTATAGCGCTCTCCTGAGCATCTTGGATCGCTTTTGCAAACCAACCGCCCCCTTCCACCCGCCGCTTTGAGATGGGGAAACTGAGGCACGCAGTGGCAAACCCCGTTAAAACAAACAGTTCAGTGGCTGCCACGCCTTAACCCCGTTCTCAAAGAGGCCTTTGAGACCTGGCCCTGCTGCAGCTGCTAAGCAGTTAGTGCAGCGCTGGCCCATGGGTGCCTTTCTGTGATTGTGCAGGACAATGCCATTTAGATGCATGGCCTTGCTATGCCTCTGCCAGTGGTTTGGCTTGGCCTCCTTCCTCCCAGCGCTCTGTGCAGTGGAGATTTTGGGAGGGCGTCGTTCCCTGGGTGTGTTCGCTGCGGGCTGTGTCCTGTGCTGGGCACTGGGGGGATTTTCCACTGGGCCGAAGAGACGGCAGGGCAGAGGGACTCTCACACCCAGCGGGCACGTGGCTGTTGTGCTAATGGGCACCGCTCACTGGCGTTGGTTGTAATAGGGCTGATGAGAGTGTCGTGAGGAGGTTCTAGACAACACAGCTTAGCACTCCAGCACAGATCTGCAAGTCCTTCGCCAGGGTGGGGAATGTGATTAACCGCCATTATAGAGGAGCGAGGGGATGTGAGTTAGCCAGGGGCACCCGGCAGAGCCAGGAACAGAACCCAGGGCTCCTGCCGCACTGTTCAATGCACACCGCATCGGACCATGCTGCAGGGATCGTGCAAACCTGCCCCACTGCGATTTCTCCTCCCTCGCCTACCCAGCCCGGATTCTGGGCCTCCTGGCAGCAGGTCGCGGTGTGATGTGGAATCCGGATGCAGCAGCCGTGAGCCAAAACTGGATTTCAGCAAGTTTGTCTTGAACATGCAAACACTTCCGTCAGCCCCAGAGCTGACAGGGCTCTTAGGGCCAGCTGAGCTGGGTTTCTAATTGTCCAGAGCATGCTCCCTGGCCTGGCCCAGCAGCCCCGGGTCACTGCATGCCATGCTCGCCAGTGCTTCCTAACCGCCCTTTTGTCTCCTCCCTCCACCCTTGGCTTCCTGCCATCCCACGTTGCCCTTCTGCTAAAGGAAGACTGGCTGTGATTACATACAGGCCTGGAACGCAGGAGATCTGCCCTCAGTTCCCTGCTCGGTGACAGCCTCCCTGTGTGTGATCCCAGGCAAGTCACTTACTCGCTCCGTGCCTCAGTTTCCCATCCATAAAATGGGGGTAAAATTATTTTTGACCTCACAGATTCTGCTCTTAACATAATCAACTCACCTGTGTTCTCAGACTGAAAGGAATGAGCCCCACTTTTTGCACATGGTCCCCCTGCATGGCCAGCCTGGCTCTGGGGGAGGGAGCCAGGGTCTGTCCCTGGTTGCCCGGCAGATCCAGCCTGGCTCTGGGGGAAGGCTGGGGTCTGTCCCCGTTAGCCCTGCTGGGCCAGGTTGGCTCCCTCTTTGATGTTTGTGAAGTGCTGTGAGGTGTAATAGTTGTGTACACACACACTCTCCCTCGCCTCACACATTCCACATGGGGGTGTGTGTCCCAGGGAACAGTCCTTGAGCTGATGCTTAACTACCAGGCAGTGCTTTAAGATGAGACTCAGGAAGTGGGTTCTCTGGCCTAGCCCATCTGTGGTACTGAGCGGCCAGGCCTGTCCCAGTGGGTGTTTTGCCATTGTTTTCAGTGGAAGTGAGATGGCGGACGGGCGTTTGACTTTATGCAAAGCAGGGATAGGGCTGTATCTTGCTTTATCCACTCACCCACCTCAGGATTTTCTGATGAGCCTAGTGCTCGCTGGGTCTGATCCTGCACCTCTTCCTCCTATGAGTAAAGCACTGGCTTTGTGGGTCTGAGAGGGCGAGCCAGGTCTCCGGGGGTTGCCCAGGGAGAGGATAAGGGACCTGGCCCTGCTAAGGTAACATCCCTTTAGTTCAGAGGTGACCTCATTGACTCACACCCATACGGGCTTGCAGGCTTGGGCCCTGACTGCGTTCAACAGACCGTAACTACATTTGCCGTTTCTCAGGTGCAGCCCTTCACCCAGCTCATCCATCCGGCTACTTAGAGACCCCCAGCCCCTGAGTCCTGCCCCTACCCCTGGGAGGGGAGAGGTATTACCACGGACTTTGGAAGGGTCATTGTGAAAGTGACTGTGCTCACCTAGCAATATAGGGAGTGCCAGACTGAATCAGACCCGCGGTCCAGCCAATCTCTTATCCTGTCTCTGACCGTACTAGATTCTGCAGAGGAAGGAGCAAGAACGCTGCCATAGGCAGGTAGGGGATAATCTGCTCCCCAACCCCCTATGAAGGTCGCAGCCTAGGGCATTGCTTTTGGGGATGTCACAGAGGCAGCTGTTTACATTCAAAAAGCAGCCCTTCCCCTACGGGCACGGACAGAGCAGGGCCTCCAGCTTGGGCACCGCGGCCTCCCACGGGCACGGCCCCTCTCCGTGCGAACGCTGCCAAGGCAGGAGGCCAAGTGCTCTGTCTCTCCTGTGTCACCGCAGAAGTCGTGGCACCGACTGGCTGCCAACTAGTTCTGAGCCTGAGTCACCAGGTTGCTGAATTCCACTGTCCCACTGGGCCCAGAGAAGGGAATGTCGATTTCACATGGCTGGGCCCCGTGACGGCTCTGCCCCCTTTGCTCACAGCCACGCCCCCGCTGGGTTTCCTCTATGTGCTGTTTAAAATTACGAATCACATTCCACGACAAGCCCATCCCCCACCCACCTTGAATTCTCCCTGCACGTGTTTGCACTGTCCGGCTACACGTCCCATGCCGGAGCAGCTGCAAAGGCAAAGAATGACAAAACGGCACAGGCTTCTCTCAGGGCGTGGGCTTCTTTTTAAAAACCCAAGCTCTACGGCTAGAATTTATGGAGGGCGATGGGAGCTGGCGGGAAAGATTTAATTTTGCAAGAAGAAGAAGAATTTGGGCTAGATTCACTGGGCTGCTCCAGCTGTTTAGCTGAAATGGCCCAAAGCAGCCGGGATGTGCTGGTGAACATAGCTCAAATGCTACTATTCTTTGTAATGTTCACCTCAAAGACAACGGCAAAATGGAGAGTAACAGTGGGGCTCTGTGCTCCTCTTTTTATCACTCTTGATGGCATCTAAAAAGACCAGATTTTTCAAAAATGTTCATGTTGCTTTTTATTGATCTTGCCTTTTCCAAAGGCCTTATAAAGGATGAATACCTGTTTCAGTGAATGGTGGATCAACTGTTAAAGTATCCATTACTATGGCTTATTAAAACACCTTCTAATGATGTGCTTTATTAATTGAGTCCCATAGCAGCCGCTCCATTATCTTGTCCAGTATCAATGTCAGACCAAGCAGCCTATAATTACCCAAGACATCCTGTTTAGTCTCTAAATACTGGCACAACATAAGCTTCCTTCAAATCTGCTGGATCTTCCCCAGTGTTTCAAGGAGTAAGAACTATAGTCTTAAGCTCAATTATTTAATAGTTCTGTCACAACTGTCAGCTAGTTGTATCCCACACTTTACCGTTTGTAAAATCTCACAAACACTCATTACAGAAGCAGTCGCAGTGCTTGTGTATTAAGGTACCTTAATCACATCAATCCTTACTGAAATGCAGCCTCCTCTGGGGTGAAATGCAACCTCTAACAGCCCACAGCAACACTACACAGTTTAGAATAATAAATAAATATATTCTCTCTAGTGCACACACAAACACAAATCACTCTTGGGGAAGGAGGTGGCCATGGAGGGGCCAGACTGCTGGGGTTCTACCCTCCCATGTCACCCCAAAGATCTCACTTCTGCAGGCTTTATGCTGCGTGTCTGATTAAACCTCCCCCAGATGCCTGAGTGTGACAGATGATTTATCCACCATGGTATTGACTGCAAATGCTTGCCTTTGGGCATTCAGGACAGGAATCATTAAGGTTGACGAGGCAGGCTTCACATTTACTATTCATGGGTTTGCTTTACACCGTGGAGTTGCTGTTATCACTATTAATATTGTACTAAGTGCTGTGCAAGCCACAAAAATGAGATCTGTGCCTGGGAGCACTTACAGGCTAACCTTGAGAAGGCAGGATACGAGGGGGGATCCCAGAGGAAGGAAGAATTAAGGCTTTACGTAGACTAGGAAATTTATAGTGGTGTAATTTCATTGTTGCAGTTACCTGCCGCAGTGCAATGCTAATGCACTGGAGGTTTGCACTGATGCAGCTTTCCTGGTGGCAAAGACCCCAGTACATCCAGGCCCTTATAGCTTGTCTACACAGAGTTACTCTGGAATAGCTATTCTGCTTTAAATTCACACCCTGCCTTCACCCGAATTAGCTTTCAGGAGCAGGCAAGCCCCCTGGCCGAGAGGGGCCACTTCATTACCTTCGGAAAACACGGCTGGGCTGACTTAACCCCCCGAGTGGAGACGTGACTAGGTCAACAGAAGAATGTTTCCGTGGAGCCAGCTACCTCGCTTGGGGCAGCAGGGTTGCTTTCCATGGGGAAACCAGCTGGGCCTATGCTTCGGGGTTATGCCGGCAGACCTAGGGCGCCGCAGCTGTGCCGGTTGAGTCCCTGGAGTGTAGCCAGATCCTAGGATGGTTTTGATCCATCTCCACCAATTCCCAACACAAGCCCAGTTCACCCGGGAGTTTTTAAAGTGAATGCGTTTAGCGCTGATGAAAAGGGCCAGCGAGCAGCCCTGGAAACCGAAGCCCTGGGCTTTCCTACGCAACAGGCAGCGGCAGGGCAAGCCAAGCACCAGGTGACCCGGCCTTAAGCTGGAGGGCGGCTGGGCTCAGTTTCCATTGCCCTTTCTGGCCCTTGCTATGCTGCTGGGGCTGTTCGTTTTTGGATGCAAACACTGGCCGGCTAAGGGACTCGGCTGAGACCCACCCAACCCGCGTCAGGCAGGCCAAAAACCAGGCAGCAGAGGGGACCAGCGGCTGCCGGCCCAGGCTGCGTTCCGCTGGCGACAGGCTCTGCGGGGCGACGCCCGCAGCAAAGGATTAAACCCCCGGGCAGCCTTCGGGCGGCGCTGGGCGCGGGGCCGGAACGGGCCGCCCGGCAGCACGGGCCAGGGAGAGTCTCGGCACGCCAGCGCCGCCGTCCGAGCCCGGGGCGCCCCGTCCGAGCCCGGCCGCCCCGTCCGAGCCCGGGGCGCCCCGTCCGAGCCCCCCGCCACCGGTCTGACGCCGGGACCGGCCCTGCTGCCGCTGCGCTCCCGCGGGCCTGGCACACCGCTGCGGCCTTTCTCAACCAGCCGGGGGCGTTGGGGTAACCGCCCCCCCCGGCCTTTCTCGCCCCCCGGGGACACGGCCCGGGACACCCGGTCCCTCGAGCCTTGTCCCCGGCAGCCCTGCCCGCCGCCCGGTCTGCTCCGGGGGCGTCAGCGCGGGACAGGGACTGCTCCCTGCTCCCCGTGGGGCCCGGAGCGGGCAGGGCGCGGCCCGGAGCCCAGCCAGGCGCCCCGCCCGCCGGACCCGGGGCCAGGCGTGTCCCTGGCGCGGCTCCCCGCCCCGGCCGGCGCTGGCCACTAGCCCCGCCCCCCAAGCGATCCCGCCCCTTTGCCGGCGAGAGCCAATCCCCGCAGGGCTCTGCCCCGCCCCACCCAGCGAGAGCCAATCCCCGCAGAGCTCTGCCCGCCCCTTTGCCGGGGGCAGCCAATCCCCGCAGGGCTCTGCCCGCCCCTTTGCCGGGGGCAGCCAATCCCCGCAGAGCTCTGCCCCGCCCCACCCAGCGAGAGCCAATCCCAGGAGGGTTCTGCCGCTGGGTTCGGCCGCTCTAGGCCCTGCCCCTGCGGAAACGCGCCCTGCGAGGAGCGGCGGTGAGTGCGGGCAGGGGGCTCCCGGGAGCTGCCGGCCCCGCGCGGCCACCGGACTACATTTCCCAGCATGCACCCGGGCGGGCGCGGGCGCGGGCTTAGAGCTACGTCCTCGCGTGCCCGTGCGGCCCGAGCGCCTCTGGGTCCTCTCCGGGCACCGCCGAGCCCCCCCGTCCCGGTGCCTCCCCCTCCCCCGCCGGCACCGCCCTGCAGCTCCCCGCCCCGGACCCCCAGGGCACCGCCTGCCTCTCCCGCCGAGACCTCTCTCGGAGCCCCCCCATGCAACCCCCCTTCTCAGTGCCACCCCCCACATCCCCCCCCCGAGACCCCAGTGTGCCCCACATGCCCAGGGCCTCTGTCCTCTCTCGGAGCCCCCCCATGCAACCCCCCCTTCTTAGTGCCACCCCCCACATCCCCCCCCCGAGACCCCAGTGTGCCCCACATGCCCTGGGCCTCTGTCCTCTCTCGGAGCCCCCCCGTGCCACCCCCCACATCCCCCCCCCCCGAGACCCCAGTGTGCCCCACACGCCCTGGGCCTCTGTCCTCTCCCTGCAGCCCCCCCATGCAACCCCCCTTCTCAGTGTCACCCCCCACATCCCCCCCCCCGAGACCCCAGTGTGCCCCACACGCCCTGGGCCTCTGTCCTCTCTCTGAGCCCCCCCATGCAACCCCCCTTCTCAGTGCCACCCCCCACATCCCCCCCCCGAGACCCCAGTGTGCCCCACACGCCCTGGGCCTCTGTCCTCTCTCTGAGCCCCCCCATGCAACCCCCCTTCTCAGTGCCACCCCCTGCACCCTCCCCCCGAGACCCCAGTGTGCCCCACACGCCCTGGGCCTCTGTCCTCTCCCTGCAGCCCCCCCATGCAACCCCCCTTCTCAGTGCCACCCCCCACATCCCCCCCGAGACCCCAGTGTGCCCCACACACCCTGGGCCTCTGTCCTCTCTCGGAGCCCCCCCATGCAACCCCCCCCTTCTCAGTGCCACCCCCCACATCCCCCCCGAGACCCCAGTGTGCCCCACACGCCCTGGGCCTCTGTCCTCTCCCTGCAGCCCCCCCATGCAACCCCCCCTTCTCAGTGCCACCCCCTACATTCCCCCCGAGACCCCAGTGTGCCCCACACCCCCTGGGCCTTTGTCCTCTCCCTGCAGCCCCCCTATGCAACCCCCCCTTCTTAGTGCCACCCCCCACATCCCCCCCCCGAGACCCCAGTGTGCCCCACACGCCCTGGGCCTCTGTCCTCTCCCTGCAGCCCCCCCATGCAACCCCCCTTCTCAGTGCCACCCCCCACATCCCCCCCCCGAGACCCCAGTGTGCCCCACACGCCCTGGGCCTCTGTCCTCTCTCTGAGCCCCCCCATGCAACCCCCCTTCTCAGTGCCACCCCCCACATCCCCCCCCCGAGACCCCAGTGTGCCCCACACGCCCTGGGCCTCTGTCCTCTCTCTGAGCCCCCCCATGCAACCCCCCTTCTCAGTGCCACCCCCTGCACCCTCCCCCCGAGACCCCAGTGTGCCCCACACGCCCTGGGCCTCTGTCCTCTCCCTGCAGCCCCCCCATGCAACCCCCCTTCTCAGTGCCACCCCCCACATCCCCCCCCCGAGACCCCAGTGTGCCCCACACACCCTGGGCCTCTGTCCTCTCTCGGAGCCCCCCCATGCAACCCCCCCCTTCTCAGTGCCACCCCCCACATCCCCCCCCGAGACCCCAGTGTGCCCCACACGCCCTGGGCCTCTGTCCTCTCCCTGCAGCCCCCCCATGCAACCCCCCCTTCTCAGTGCCACCCCCTACATTCCCCCCGAGACCCCAGTGTGCCCCACACCCCCTGGGCCTTTGTCCTCTCCCTGCAGCCCCCCTATGCAACCCCCCTATCTTAGTGCCACCCCCTGCATCCCCCCCGAGACCCCAGTGTGCCCCACACCCCCTGGGCCTCTGTCCTCTCCCTGCAGCCCCCCCATGCAACCCCCCTTCTTAGTGCCACCCCCTGCATTCCCCCCCCAAGACTCCAGTGTGCCCCACATGCCCTGAGCCTCGGTCCTCTCCCTGCAGCCCCCCCATGCAACCCCCCCTTCTCAGTGCCACCCCCCACATCCCCCCCGAGACCCCAGTGTGCCCCACACGCCCTGGGCCTCTGTCCTCTCTCTGAGCCCCCCCATGCAACCCCCCTTCTTAGTGCCACCCCCTGCATCCCCCCCGAGACCCCAGTGTGCCCCACACGCCCTGGGCCTCTGTCCTCTCTCTGAGCCCCCCCATGCAACCCCCCCAATCTTAGCGCCACCCCCTGCGACCCACCAGCTCTGACCCCGCCAGCTCTGAGCAGGGGTGTGGTGCTGCAGCGGCCTGGAGTGTCCCTCGGGCATCTGAGGTGCAGGACCGAGCTCTGCGCCCGCCCGTCAGAAAGCCGCGCTCTGGCAGCTCTGCCTGGCCATGGTCTGAGCCGCCCCATGCACCTGCCCAGCTCGGCAGGTGAAGCCCAGTGCCTGGGGGCACCGGGCAAGGAAGAGGGCAGGGCATTGGGGGAGAAGCGGAGCGAGCACCGTCTGTCATTGCCCACCCAGATTTCCCCTCCTAGCTATGCCGCTGCCCCCCATGGGCCTCAGTGCATTCCCTGCACTCCTCCTTCAGCTGCTCCATCATTCCTGCCCACAGCTCCTCCCTCAGCCCCTGAGCCACCCCCTGTGACTTCCCTTACATCATCTGTGCATCGCCCCAAGGGCCTGCTTCCTTGACACACCTGGGACCTCGCCAGTCCCACCATACTGACCCAGCATAGTCAGAGTGCCATGCCTCCCTGCTATGCCCTGGCAACGCTGTGCCATGTCTTGCTCTCAGAACATCCTGCAGTGCAGTCAGGTTGCCGCCATGTGCTTCTATGGCGACTCCATGCCATCCCCGGACCATGTGAGCCTGTCACGCCTGGCTGCAGGGGGCTCTTGTGCCCACATCTTCTTTCCCAGCCTCAACTGCCCCTCCTGGGGATGGGGAAAGGAGCCCCACCCCCAAATGCCCTGCTCTGAGGGGCACGGGGAATGAGAGGCTGGGGTTGATGGTGCCTCTCATTTCCCTCCTATTCCTGTTATTCCAAAGCTTTGGGAAGAGGGGAATGCCCCTCCCAGCTGGCTGTAGAGGGGCCCTGGTACCCCTGAACCTCATGCTCCGATACCCTGTGATGATCACTCACCGCTTGCGTGTCCTTCCTTAGGATGCAGCATTATGGTTCACGCATTCCTCATCCATACACTGCACCCTCGGCCTGGGGAAGAGGCTGGGCTCTGCCGGGTGCTGTATTCCAGGGTCTTTGGCTCTGAGAGCCTGGACCAGTCACCAGAGGAGTCCAGGCCACATGATCTCGAGAAGGAGAGACTGGGCAGGAAGGAGCAGATTTTGGCTGTGGCAAGGTAAAAGATTCACCCCCATCTGAATGTGACAGCGCTGGGGGGCCCAGCACTGGGGAGGGGAGTTAGTGTTCTAGAATCTAGCGTACGTCTACACTGCAAAGAAAAAGACCTGTGGCAGCAAGACTCAGAGCCCAGGAGCTCATGCTGCTGGGCTAAAGATAGCAGTGGAGACCTTCGGGCGAGCAAAGGGGAAAGTTAGGAACCATAAGGAAAGGGATAAAGAATAAGACAGAAAATATCATCTTGCCCCTAGATAAATCCATAGTACGCCCCACCTTGAACACTGTGTGCAGAGCTGGTCGTCCCAATAGCTATATTAGAATTGGAAAAGGTTCAGAAAAGGGCAACAAAAATGATGAGGGGTATGGAACGGCTTCCATAGGAGGAGAGATTAATAAGACTGGGACTTTTCAGCTTGGAAAAGAGACGACTAAGTGGGGAGATGACTTAGGTCTATACAGTCATGACTGGTGTGGAGAAAGTGAGTAAGGACGTGTTATTTACTCCTCATAACACAAGAATCGGGGTCAGCCAATGAAATTACTAGGCAGTAGATTTAAAACATACAAAAGGAAGTATTTCTTCACACAATGCACAGTCAACCTGAGGAACTCATGCCAGGGGATGATGTGAAGGCCAAAAGTATAACTGGGTTCAAAAGTTCATGGAGGATGGGTCCACCAATGGCTATTAGCCAAGATTTTCAGGGATGCAACCCCATGCTCTGCGTGTCCCTACCCTCTGTTTGCCAGAAGCTGGGACTGGGTGACCGGCGATGGATCGCTCACTAATTGTCCTGTTCTGTTCATTCCCTCTGGGGCACCTGGCATTGGCCGCTGTCGGAAGACAGGAGACTGGGCTAGATGGACCTTTGGTCTGACCCAGTCTGGCCGTTCTTACGTCTTAGAGCCCTGGCTCCAGCCCGATCCTGAATGTCTGAGCTACTCTTTTTAGCCTCATAACGTGAGCCCCGTGAGTCTGAGTCAGTTGACTCAGCTTCTGAGACCTGCTACCATGGGTCTTTTTTGGTAGGGTAGATGTACCCTTAAACTCTAGAACAGGGTCCCTTATTCCCTGCTGGGGAGAGGAGGGAATGTGTACGTCCCAGGGAGCTCTTTATAAAGTAAAATACCCCAGCTGTTCTCTGTGCTTCATCCCAGAGAGAAAGGCTTGGTACGTCCCTTCCAGCCCACCCACGGCCCAGAGCAGGCTTGTTCTGTGGGGCTTTGTTTTGTCTGGTTTTAAACTTCCCAAGCGATGGGGCTCCCACATGTTCCCCTTGGGGGATGAATCTGCAGCCTGCGTCATCTTGCTGTCAGGCAGGCCTTCCAGAGATGTTCAGGTCCCTTTTTCTTTTCTTAATCCCATCCTCTTATAAAATGACTTGTGATTCTGCCTCTCTCTCTGTTTCTGGCCTTTCCCAGGCAGGTGGATTCAACATGTAAACTGCTGCACCAGGCGTCAGGGCGCCCTGCCTCTGACTTCCCCATCCAGCTGCCCGACGAGCCAATTTCCCTCCAGGATGCCCCATCCGGGGTGTTCCGCCTCCCTCCCGGGGATCCCTTCCGTGAGAACAAGATGGTGCTCTGGCTAGGGGTCCTGTCTCTGGGCTTTGCTCTGGTGTGCGATCCCCAGGAGAACCTGATGCTGGCTGAGAACACCCTGCGGCTGGTGGTGAAGTATCTCCTGGAGCATCTGAAGCTGCTAAGCCAGGGCAGCAACGTGGTCCTCAAGGCAGACAAGACCGAGATCATCCTGAGCAAATTCCTGCCCCATGGGCAGTTGCTCTTCCTGAATGATCAGTTTGTCCAGGGACTGGAAAAGGAGCTGGTTGCCTGTCTGTCCAAGTAGAAGGCTCTTAGTGGAACGCGCCATCCAGGCAGCATGAACACTGGGAGGGGCGGAGGGTGCACTGTCGTTTAAAGGAGACACATCAAGGTTGGTAACTGTGGCCCTAGTAGGTTTTATTATCATCGTCCTGGCCATGCAGCACGTCCCTCTGGCTGCATCCCCCCAAGGGACCCACTGAAATCTCCTGTCCCACAGTGGAGGCAGTTGCAGCCGTTAGAGGGAGGGGGAGATGTGCGTGCGGTTGGGTGATCTGTACTTGTCCCCCGCTTGAAACGATTGCTCAGTTCCTATTTTCAATAAACTAGGCTCGGCTGGGAGAAACCCGCCTGCGTCACGCACTGCGCAAGCGAGTCCTGTTTCCTTGTCAGTGTGAGCTGAGGAATGGGGCGAGGAGCTGGCCTCTTGGATCTTTGGCGGATGGGTGGAGCCCCACCCTCGGGAACAATAGCCACCCTCCTCCACAGGGGAAAGGGCCACACAAACAAAGGGCCACACAAACAAATGGGGGATGTCTTGGGGCAAATGTAAAGCAGGGCTAGGAGTGCGGTCAGCCAAGGTGGGATGCCTGACAAAGCACCCCAAACAACGCTCACTGCTCTGGGAGGATGGGGAGGGAGCAGCTGATGCTCCCCAGAGGAGCTCTGGGCAGATTGTGACTCAGAAAAGGCCTCATAATCCCTGAGCACCTCCTTGTCCAGATGGGCGGCCATCTTGGCCAGCACTAAGAGGGGGCTGAGGAGGCCTCTGGCCGTAGTGGAGCTGCAGATGAGGGGCAGGGGTAGAAGACAACAGAGTCTGCACAGCAGAACCAAGCTCAGAAAGTGGCTTTGATTCTCCACTGAGACAATAACATTCTTTTATCTGGGAAATGTGGTCACCCGACTCAAAATACAACCAATTTCCAATAATTCCTGGCCCTTTAAGGAAACTAGTCCCTCCCGGGTCCTGAAGCAAAGCAATTACTGCTGCAACTCTGAGCACATCCTCAAGAAAGAAGAATTTCCAAGGGATGCAGAAGACTCACTCTGCTGTCAAGATACAGTCATGATGGCTTTGGAACTGGGCTATTACTGTGAAAAGCGAGGGCTGGATTCCAGTCTCACACCAGTCTGATTCTATTGTCTTGAGTTACTCCTGTGTATGAGAGACCAGAATCAGACCCCGAGAGTATAAACCCAGCTCAGGATTCTTTTCCCTATCTAATTGCAGCCTGGCATGAGGGTTGCAGCCTTAAGAAGTGTGTCATGACACTGTCCCTTCCAAAAATCGTAGGGATGCTTTTAATGGCCTTCTGGCTATTGGGGAAGGTTCTGGGCAGATTCTGCATAGCTGGGTTGAGGGTGAGCCCAATTTAGAATAACTTCTTTCCTCTCAAAAGTGTCTGAAATGGGCAATTCTTAATTTATTGGAGAGTTTTTGGTACCTGTGCTTCACTTGCTGTTCTGTTTTCCTTTAATATGGGCACACTAGCAAAAATACGTGATTATTTTAAAGAACTCTGACTCTGAGTCTGTCATCTCAGAGCTTAGTTAATGCTTAATATTGAGAAGCAATTAACCATTGGGACAACTTACTGAGGAATGTGGTGGATTCTCCATCTCTTGATGTCTTTAAATCAAGATTGGATGGCTTTTTAGAATTCATGCTGTAGCTCAACCACAAGCTATGGGCTCGATGCATGGGTAACTGGGTGACCGTCTCTGGCTGGTGTTATACAGGAGGACAGACTAGATGATCACAGTGATTCTAGCCTTGGGATCTATGTAAAACACATTACCAAGAGCAGGGCGACTAACGCAGGGCCAGGCTGCTTTGAGCAAGTGGTAACTGACTCGAGCATTTCACAGCTAGGTCAACAATTTAAATCCACTCCAGTGGGTAGTGGCTGAAGGTTGTTGCCAGCTGGTTGCTGTTCATCATCTTCTGTGGAAATAATTTTGTGGTCCCGGTAGAGAGGTGCCCCCAAACCAGCACCATGATTGGTAGCTATTTGTTAAGAACTGAGTGGGTCTCAGAGATGGAGCTACCCCATCTCCGGTGAGGAGCTACCCCATCTCGTGTTGGTAGAGGTCCATCAGCAGAGCTACTTGCTGTAGAGATCAATCCTAAGAGCTGTCATCTTTCTCCCAGTATTAAATGCCCTTGGAAATAAATATTACACATGTTTGAAGGAAGAGCAGCCTAAGATGCAGAAAAATAACAGATTGGGTCCTTCCAAGGAAGTGACAGGTTTGGGAGGGACTGCTCCTGTTGGGTTGGAATGGACAGACACGTTTTGATACGTGGCACAGCGGCGCAGGGATTGGAGAATTTGAACAGCTGTTGAAGCTGGTCTCCTAGCTGAACCTGAATTTATCTCCTCAGTGGTCCACACATATTTGGTGACATATCTTGCTTACCATATACAACTGGACATTTTAAATGTGTATATAGATGGTTCTGACATCATCATAAAATCTCATTCAAAGGTGCAAAAATTAGAAATTCAAGTCAGGCAAATAATTATTTATTGGGTGATTATGAAACAATAACTCTATGATCCAAGGACTTTATTTTGTGACAGACCTGGAAACATACAAATCACAGAGCCATGCACACTGAGCGGCATAAGGGCAGCTGTCTCTGCTACAGCAGAAATATCACACCAAGACAAAGCGTCCCTGCAATACACATGCAGAGCGGCCCCTGCCAGTGCACAGGGCTCCTCATCAGCAGGTGGCTGGAAAACATGCTCCATAGCTTGGAAATTAAGGCACTTTCTGAGGTGCTGGGAACTGCATGTCACAGCTCAGCCTGTCCATAGGCCTGCTTACAAATCCACCTAGAAGGCAGAGTGCAGTTGGCATCATTCCACCACTTTAGCTCCATTGTGCGGATCTCCACACAGTCTTCTCTGCCTCCTGTCCCCTGATGCCAGTTGTCTGGCTGATTCTCCTCCCAGAACCTACAGATCAGAGTGTTAATGTCTCAGTGGAGAACCACAGCCAATTCCTGAGCTCAGTTCTGCTCTGTGGACTCTGTTGTTGGCAGGGGACCACGACACCCAGAAATGACGCGGTGACCCCTCAGAGTTCTCCACAGCACTCGTGGCCATGGTAACGAAGGGATTCTGAGGACAAGGGGTAGCAACTGCCCTGCGCCTGATGGGCCAGCAAAGAGCCAAAGTCAGTTTGTGGCTCCAAATGCTGAGCAGCAGCAGCTCAGATCTCAGTGCCCAGAACCAAAGCACGTGGCCCAGCACGTCCCAGGAACACCCCGAGGTGGGAACGCAGGAACAGAGAGAGAGGGCAGCAGGGGTCATTCATTAACTTCTCCATGGCCCTGGTTGTGGGACTCGTCCACAGCCCACTGAGGTCATTGCACCGACTGCAGCTGGCTCTGGCCAGGCCCCCGGGCCCTACAGCCTCCCCGTCCCCAGCCGGAGAGAGGGGAGAGCACAGAGCAATCCCAAGGAGAGCGCTGAACCCTGCCACCGGACTGACCTGGCTGTACTGAGTTGACTTGGGGCCAGATCCTCAGCTGGTGTAAATGGATGTGGTTCATTCAAGTCAATGCCAAGTTACCCCAGGTGAGGCTCTGGCCCTTGGTCTCAGTGGGCACTGAACACACACTCCGTGTTTAGGCTCCTGCTCTAAGCAAAGGGGCATTAGTAGAAATTCCTGAGAGGATTAATTGCTGTTGGGTGACAGCGCCCAGGGGCCTCCCTCAGGATCGGGCCCACTGTGCCGGGTGCTGCATAGACGCAAGGGGCCGTACAGACGCTGCCTGAAAGAGCTGGTGACCAAACGTGTAATAAATAATCACGTATCTCCAGCTTTACTCACCCCCTGCTTGCGTCTGCTCTGAATTCTGTGCCATCCACCCAGTGCCAGCTGCCTTCTGTCCCCCGGTCGGTGAGTCCAATCCAGTGACTTTCTCCCTTGCTCTCGTTGGAGAGAAACTCCTGCACGACACAGTTTGCAGCGTGTCCAGGTCACTCAAGAGAGGCTGCAGGATGCAGCCACAGCTGCCTGGGCTGAGCAGATTTTGGGCGAGAGGAAAGGGCGTCCGGTGGTGTGAACAGGGCACTGGGCAGCGGGAGACATGGTGTCCAGCCCCAAACGCTGACAGTGACTAGCTGGGCAACCCCGAGGGAGTCCTGGAGCAGCTCTGTGTCTGTGTCTGCATCTGTATCCGAATGGGGCTAACAACAGCGACCTGTCTCAGAACGCTCCCCACCACGGCCGCCTCAGAGCTGGGTGCGGGGGTTACTGACGGGCACCTCAGAGTTCACATTGGTCCCCTGCCCTTGGAGGCGGCAAAGCTAGGAGCAGAGAACTGGGTGCAAAGTCTGGCCCTGCAGGAGGGTGGGATTTTCCTCCTCAGCAAGTGCCCCAGAGGCCTGGAGTGAGAGCTACCATGGGCACGTGGGGAGAGAGGATTCTCTGAGAGGCGCATGGCCCCTTGCTCACAAGCCTTCCAGATACAGGCTTCTAGATTGTCCAGCATTAGCTCAGGACTGGGGAGAGGGATCAAAGTGAGTCCTCACTGAAAAAGTCATTGGGGTTGCAGAAAATGCTACATTGGAAGTAGGGAAAATCAGAAATGAGCCTGACCCCAAATCCCCCTCCCCTGGTACCCCAGACTCTGATCCTGGCACTGTTCCTCTGCCCATCTCTGCTTTTAAACTGATGGGTGAATCCCCTGAGTCAGGTTCCAAGGCTTGGCATCCTCTCCGATGGTTTGCCACAAGGCATGTTGCAGATTTGCTACCTCAGCTGCCACCTTCCACCTCCTTCTGGTACGAAACAAGGCACTGACCCATTATCCAAGCCCCGAGGAGGTTCCCTCACTCACCTGTTCCGCCTGGGAGGAGACAGAGGTCAGGTGCGAGTCCTGAGACACACAGAACCGCTCGGCCTCGTCCCACGGCTTTTTTTCTTGTGAAAAGTAATAGAGGTTCCCACCATAAAACCTCCAGCCTCTGGAGAGCTTTGTCAGCACATAACCTAGGAGCAGAGACTGAGGTGAGAAACCTGGGCTAAAGTCACAGGGACACACGCAGGGAGCTCAGGGATTCTAGTGCTGCATTCCCCTTCAACTGCCCCAAGCTCAGGGAACTTCTGAATCCTGATTCTCCAGCACCACAGTGGATAACTTTCATGGCCCTAGGAAGGATCCCAAAGAGCACTGCAGAAAGCAGACACCACGGGGTGCAGCTGCATCTGGGGTGGACTATGGGCACTGGTCCCAGTGCAGAGCAGCAGGGCTGTAATGGGAAAGGGGAGATTCATTGTTCAGCTGAGCTGGCAGGGGGAATTCAGGAGCGGGAATGTAGCTGCCCAAGGTGGAACACCCCCTGGTTCTGTATCAACAATTTTCAGTGATTGTAAGTGGTGAAGGTCTCGGGTCTTTCGCACTTGGGCACCTCCCCCCACACCCTGCAGGGGGCGCTGGCTTGGTGAAAGTAACGCCCCATACACTGAAATGCCAGCACCACTTTTCGCCTGTGACCGGACAGGTTTGGAGCATCTAAGAAGGGCTGGTAGCTGGGTGCTCCCGTTAGGCTAACGAGGCCCAGGGCGTAAGTGAACGGCACCCTGATCACCACGGTGTGGGCACAAGTGCAGCCACAGGTGATGTTCAATGAACGAGAACTCGGTGCTGGTGGAAGGCGCTGCGCTCACAGCCTTGGAGCTGAAATGCTCCGTTCATCCTCAGCACCAGGAGAGACGGCACCAGCCGGCTCTGCAGCTAGTACTTACTGCAGCGACCTTGCCCTGCTGCTTGCGCTGCGCTGACGTTGTCCAGACGGGCCTGGATTTCTCCATACGCTGCACTGACGTTACCCAGCTGGTCTTTCAGCATCCGGACTCCTGCCAGCGCTTCATCCAGGAGCTGCAGACCTAGCAGAAAGTCACAGCGACTTCAGTGGAGATGCAGAACTCTTGATTACCAGCACATGTAGCAGAGCAGCACCTGCAGGCCCCTGTGTGCCAGGCGCTGTACAGACAGGAGGGGACAGTCCCTGCTCTCAACAGCTCACAGTCAAAGTAGACTCTAGGTGGGAGAAATAAAATAAAGGATGATTTTCCTGCTGGGAAACTGAGGTGCAGGGAGCCCAAGATCACACAGGAAGTTTGCAGCAGAGCGGGGAATTGAACCCAGCTCTCCTGAACTCTAGCCCTGTACCCCCGATCTACCCAGCCTCCTCCTCCCCATTCGCTCCTACCTTGTGAGCTGTGAGTGGGTCGCATGTGGCAGAGCTGGGGCTGCAGGAACATCCACGGACCTGAGCATGGCACTGGGCTCCAGGCCGGGATTTTCAACAGCCCAGCTTTGGGGTGTGCTCTGTGCCGGGGTTTTAGTTCAGGCCCATCTTCTGATTGGACGCTGAATAACCTGATCCATAGCCCGGTTTGTATGTCCAGCCCTGTGCCCGATAGACAGACAGTTGTGACACGTGGCCACAAGAGGGCGCCCTGCCTCCAGCAATGAGACTGTGGCAGTTACCCGAATTATGGTAGCTGCATGGGAAGGGCTCGGGGACTGGGGTAGGGGACACGTTGAGACCCACGAGTACAGCTCCACGGGCGTCCTGCTTACCCCAGGGACTGAACTGGGCCCTGTGTGTCTCATGAGCTGCATCTGTCTTTCCCGCGAATGCAGTCCTGACAGTACGGGGGCCCTGGTGAAAACTATGGAGCGAAGGAAGCAACAGGGACAGGACGGAAGACGTTGACCACTAGGCAAACTGCTTAGGAGCATGGGACGGATGCAGCCAGCCTGCCACGGCCAGGGAGGGCGCTAGGAGGGAACCTGGAGCAGCCCCCCACCCCTGGGAACAGAGCCTCTGTTGGCAGAGGAATGTGCAGAGCAGCAGCTCATTAGACAGGGGGACAGGACCACCTGGCAGGGAAGTATATGGAGGGGAGTAGGAGGATGCCAGGCACCCACCATACCTCTCGGCAGGAGAGTGCTCAGCTTCCAGGCCAAGGGAGGGGAGCCGACCCTGATGCCTGAGACCCTCGTCCTGCGACTTACTGTCCGATTCCTTTGCTGACGTATCCGAGGCGTTGTCAGGCCGCAGAGAGACTTGGAGCTTCTGCACCGCTTCTTCAACCGCTTGCAGCTTGCTCTGTGCCTGGAAATCTAGAAATCACATGTCTGCAGGTCAGCGACCGAACTGAACTGTGGCTGGAGACCAGCCATATCCAGAGAAGGAATATGCTCCGAGTGCGAGCCTGTTCTCTAGGACTTCTTTTATTTTAATCTTGGAAAGCTTCCCTCCCGAGGAGGGACACGGGCAAAGCCAAGGCCCTGTTTGGGGCTCTCTCCTGGTGTATGTTACACTGTCTTAACATAGGGCATCAGTTCTCTGGAGCAGGGAGCTACAAACTCCAGCATCGCAGATTGAGATTAAATCTCAGGACAAACTTCCTGACTGTGAGACCAGCAGGACGATGGAATGGACACCTAGCGGGGTTATGGAAACTCCTTCATGGGAGGTTTCCAAAAGGAGGCTGGAGCCGTCTGTCTGGGATGGGTCGGACACAACAGCTCCTGCATCTTGGCAGGGGGTTAGACTGGAGGCCCTTGCGGTCCCTTCTGACCTTATGGTTCTGTGATTCTATGACCTCATTTTACTGTGTGTTTTTGCAGCACCTAGCGCTATGGAAAGCAGGACCTGGGTGCAGCTTCAGGGCACTGGCAGTCCAAGTGCTTATTAACAATCCTGACCACTCTGCTCCTGGTGTTTCTCAGGGGCCTGTCTGCTAACTTTAGGCCCAGACCCTTCAAGGTGTTCAAGCAAAAAACTCCCAGGGATTTCAATGGAAACCAGAAGCCCAAATGCCTCTGAGGATCTGGGCTTGCAAGACTGATGGCCAGCTGCTCAGATGGTGTAAATCTGACTTCAGAGGAGCTCCTTCAATTTATACCTGCAGAACATCTGTCCCTAAAAATCAGCCTTTCACTCCCCTGAGAGCTGCAGGGCCAACACAGCGATGCCCCAGGGCCAACCATCTTCTCTCCCAGCTCGTGCATCAACAGACTTGTGATCTAAGTGCTGTCTGCAGAATCTTTCCCGCAATCCATCGTACGTCTCTGGCTCCTTTCACTGCAGTATCTGAGCACCCCACAGTCTTTACTATATTATTTAATGTCACACAACACCCCTGTGAAGTAGGGAAGTCTCCTCCCCCAATTTTACAGGTGGAGAACTGAGGCAGAGACAGGTCTCAAAGACCTTACAGCCAGAAGGGCCCATCATGATCATAATCTGACCTCCTGCAGACTACAGAACCTCACCCACCCATTCCTGTAATAGGCCCTTAACCTCTGCCTGAGTTACTGATTTAAAGACTTCAAGTTACAGAGAATCCACCATTTACACTAGTTCAAACCTGCAAGTGACCCCCGTGTCCCATGCTGCAGAGGACGGCAAAAAACCTCAGGGTCTCTGCCAATCTGATTTGGGGGAAAATTCCTTCCCGACCCCATTGAAAGGTGGATCAGGACTCAGTTAAATGGGAGACTACAACGGGTCATGCTCAAAGGTGAACTGTCAGGCCGGAGGGAGGTTACTAGTGGAGTTTCTCAGGAATTGGTCTTGGGACAAATCTTATTTAAGGTTTTCATTGAAGACCTTGGCACAAAAAGCGGGAGTGCGCTAATGAACTCTGCAGATGACACCAAGTTGGGAGGTATTGCCATGATGGAGGAGCACCGGAATATCCTACGAGTGGAGCTGGACAACCTTGAAACCTGGAGTAGCAGAAATGGGATGAAATTCAGTAGTGCAAAGGGCAAGGTCATGCACATAGGGGTTAACAGCAATATTAATCCCCATCTTCTCCAATTTGACTCATAATTCCCCATGTGGAACTGTATCAAATGCCACTGAAATCCAGATAGATGAGATCTACTGCATTTCCTTTCTCTAAAAAATCAGTCCTCTTCTCAAAGAAAGAGAAGGCTGATCTGGCATGATCTATCTTTTGAAAAACCATGTTGTATTTTACCCCAATTACCGTTAACCTCTATGCCCCTAACTACTTTCTCCTTCCACATTCGTTCGAAGACCTAGCAGACAATTGAGGTCAAACTAAAAGGTCTGTAGTTTCCCAGATCACTTTTTTCCTCTTTCTGAAAAATAGGAACTCCATTAGCAATTCTCCAGTCACAGGGTCTGACCCCTGAGTTTATGGATTCACTAAAGATCCTTGCTGGTGGGCTTGCAATTTCACGTGTCACTTCCTTTAATATTCTTGGATGGAGATTATCCAGGCCCCCCCGTTTGGTCCTATTAAGCTGTTCGAGTTTGACTTCCACCTCAGATGTGGGAATTTCTACTTCCATATCCTCACTCCCATTAGTCAGCCTGCCACTACCCCTAAACTCCTAATTCCATTTATTAAAAATGGAGTCAAAGTATATGTTTAGGCATTTGCCCATGCCTAGATTATCTTCAGTCTCCAACACATCCTCCGTCTTTGGCAGTCCCTTCTTGTTTATATGCCTATAGAACCATTTGCTGTTGGTTTTAATTCCCTTTGCAAGGTCCAGATCTGCTTGGCTCTTGGCAGTTCTCTTTTCCCTGCACTTTCTGATCTCCAAGAGGTAGTTTTCCTTGCTGATCCATCCCATCTTCTATTCCTTGCAGGATTTTTGCTTTCTCTCAATCACCTGTGTGAGACGCTTCTTCATCCAGCCTGGCCTGCAACCCTTCCCGAGGAAGTTTTTCCCCTTGCTTGGGATGCGGGCTTCAGAGTGCTTCTGCAACTTTGACTTAAAGTAATGCCAAGCCTCCCCCACTTTCAGGTCCTTGAGTTCTTCAGCCCAGTCCACTCCCCTAGTTAATTGCCTTAATATTTTAAAGTTTGCCCTTTTGAAATCAAGGCCCCTAGTTGCAGACCTAGTTTTGTTTATCCTTCCATTTAATTGAAACTGAATTAGCTCATGATCACGTGAACCAATGTTGTCCCCTACAACCAGTTCTTCTCTGGATGTCCTCCCTACTCGCCAACACTCAATCTAAAATGGCATCACCTCCTCTTGGTTTGGTGACTATTTGGTGGAGAAAGCTGTCAGCTCTCACAGCCAGGAAAGCGTGGGCCCTACCATTATGATTAGCACTTGTCCTCCGATCTATACCTGGGAAATTAAAGTCCCTCCTAATCACACCGCTCCCAGGAGTATATATGTCATGACAGGTATTCCGGAGGTCTCTATCGATATCCAGATAGGATGCTGGGGGTCTGTAGCAGACCCCAAGCACTATCTGAGGGGAGCCTCTGGTAGCTTTCTTCCCCAAAGTGATTGTGACCCAAACAGACTCTGTTTTATCTGTTCCAGCACTTCTAATTTCTTTACAGTCAGTCTACCTCAGCATTAATGTACAATGCTACAGCACCGCCTTTACCTGCATTTCTCTCTTTCCTGAATGGCACATACTCTTCCTCGCCTGCACTCCAGGCCTGGCTTCTATTCCGCCCTGTTCCTGTTCTCCCTGTAACACCTGGTTTCATTTCCTGCACCAGTAGATCCACTTCCTCCATTTTGTCCCCGGGCTCCTTGCGCTGGGGTGCAGACACCTGCGGTGTTTCCGCTCGGCTCCGCCAGGGTTCCTCACGCGGTTAGGTAGAGTCATGCTACTGCCAGTATCACCTCCTACTTGGGTGTTAGCGTCATTGGTATGGGAACTGTCTTTCCTCTTGATGTCCATTCATCTCCCCTCTGCTGTTCCTTTCTCCATCGCTGCATCTGCTCTTACTTCTTTTTCTCCTGCTCAGGATTAGAATCAGAAGTGGGGATTGCATGAGCATCTCTCAACTGCCTCCCCTGAATTCCAAGCTTAACGCTCTGTTAATCAGTTGTGCCACCCTCCTTCCCAGAATCTATTTCCCTCCCTACTCAGGTGGAGTCTGTCCCATGAGAACAGTCCTATGTCCGTGAATGACTCCCAGTGGTCGGTCATCCCAGAGACCTCCTTACAGCTCCGCTGCCTGAGCCGTGGGTTGATCATCATCATCATCTTGTCTCACCTCCATTCTCCTCCTCTAGGGACAAGTAGAATCCCCTTGAAGATCACCTGAGCCTCCATTTCTTTAAGTGTCTTCCCCAGCCTGGCATCATCTCCCTTGGTACGTTCCAGCAAGAATCTAGCAGTATCATTTGTTCCCACATGAAGGACAATCAGTGGATTCTTTCCTGCTCCCATTAGGATCCTCTTCAGCCTCAGGTCCACATCCCATAACTTAGCTCCTGGCAGACAGCACGCCCTTGTGTTCTCTGGATCAGCTCTGGTGCCAGACCTGTCCATTCTTCTTAGTAAGGAGTCACCAATCACATAGACCTGCCTCTTCCTGGTGTTGGTGCCATTCTCCAGCCTTCCTCCCATTCCTTCTGCATGCAAGTCCTCTTGTCTTTTGCTTTCCCTTGCAATCTACTGCAAGTCATCCTCTGTCCTCCTGGGGCTCCGAACTCTGGGTATCTACATTGACTCTTCCCCTCTTCTTGTAGGACTAGCTGCTCTTCTCTTCTGCCTGGCCCTCCCACCTTTGGCTACTCCCTGCCACAAATCTTCTTCATTTTCCAATTCAGCAAACCTATTCCTGAGCTCTACTTCTCCTTCACTAGCTGGTCTTTTCCTCTGCCCAGTTCTCATAATCACATTTCCACTGGCCACTTTACTCACCTAGGAGTGTCCCCTCCCAGTTTTCCAGTCCAGCTTGGATCTGCCAATCTTGAGTTTTCCCTTCAGCCTCCTCTTGGCTTCCCTCCATCATCTGCTCGAATCCCCTTCCAAACTCAACCATACTTTTCACCTGCATCTCCAGACCTCAGCTCTTCTCTTCCATCAGCTCTCTCAGCCGGCACTTCATACAAACAAGCTCTTTTCAGGTACCCACTCCAGGATCATGTACCTCCTGCAGCTTCCACATCTGGTCATCTTCATTGTCTCCTCTAATGCTTGGGTCACTACCACTGCTGCCTCTGTGTCTGTCACACCCTTCCCGCCCAAGCGCCAGTCAAGGAGAAAGAAAACCCCACACGACACAAAAACAGAATGCCACCGCCCGTCCCACAAACTCTCCTTACAACCGTGCACTCTAACTCCCCTGTCTCCAGTTGTTTGCTGACTTCTTTGCCACTCCATTGCTTGCATTTATAGGCCTCCTAGTCAGGGAAACCCCGCCCTGATCTGATCTGATCAAAGGCTCTGCATCTCTCAGCGCACTGCCCGTACCAGCCTCTGCAAAGTGAACGCAACACACCAGCCAGCAAACTCTCAAGAACCCACTCTCCAGAGGCGACGCACAGGGGTGTGTGTGCAGGGTGAAGCACCCCCAAGATTTCTGCTTGGCATGCCGGGGGTGGGGAGGAGGAAGAGGGGCTCTGTCCTTCTCCTGCTGATACTGACCCCAGCGCGATCGGCCCCGTCCCTGGCAGCCGGGCCCGGGCAGGGAGTGGAAGGGGCAGGACCAGCCACTTCTCATGTCGGCCGCTCGGGGTCACTGCTCTGTGCGGCGCAGCATCTGCCTGAGACAGCCTGGTTGGGGAGGTGGCGGGGCTGCCCCACCAAGGCCAGGCTACCAGGGACAGGGGTCGAGCAAGCTGGAGTCCCCTCTCCCCCTGGCACGTTTCCGGCTCCCTCGGCGCCTGTCCCCAGCAGCCAGGCCATGGTGGGGGCGGCCTGGCGCCAGGCCCCCAGCCAGGTTCTCTCAGGCAGCTGCTGCACTGCCCAGAGCAGTGACCTGGAGCGACCAGCTTCAGCCGCATGAGAGGCGGCTCCCTCCTGCTCCCCGCCTGGGCCCGGGTGCCAGGGAGAGCGGCCGAATGTGCTGGCGGGAGGGGAGAGGCGCAGCGCGAAAAGGACAGACCCCCCCCACAGGTAACTCTGGTGGGGTGGGGACTGCAGGGAGGCCCTGGGCTGGGCGCAGGGGTCGCTGGGCAGAGGAGACACGTGGGGGGTCACGTGTCCTCCCCTTTAGATTGTGGACCCCCAGCATGGGGAGGCACCAGTCGTCGATGCCACTCACTGCCCCTAAGGAACAGGGGCTTGTCTCCCCTCTCCTCCAAGAGCTCTCCACTCAAACTCCCCTGTTTTCAGCTCTGTTTGCTGGCTCCAGGGCAGGGAATTAAACCCAGCAATCGGAGCCCCAGACAAGTGCCCGAAGCTCTGGGCCGTCCAGTCTCTCCGTAGGGCAGGCATTTCAATTGTGCCATGAGGACGCCGGGGGCTGAGGCTCATGCTGGTGCTATGTGGTCAGGAAAGGACCCAGCTTGACCCTCAGAGCGCAGGGTGAGCATGTGGGGCTGACACATGGGATCTGAAGTCACAGGGGTGAAGTTCAGGCAGGATGAAGTACACCTAGACCATCCCTGACAGGTGGTTGTCTAACCTCTTCTTAAAATCTCCAGTGATGGGGATTCCCTAGGTGACCTGGGCCAGTGCTTGACCATCGTTAGACTTGGAAGGTTTGTGCTCATATCAAACCAGTAGGGCAAGATCTTTCAACTCCATTCGAACTCCCTGGAGTAGGAGATTTATTTGGAGGGACAGACTGGAAACACAGTCGACATTCTGCTGAAATGTGGGGGTGCCCCGCCCCGCAGTTGAGCCAGCTGGCCTGTATGGAAGTTGGCCAACGTGGGCCTTGGAGCCGCAGCTGAACTTACATAGAAGCGTCACAGCAAGGAGGGAGCTGGCCAGGGCCACAAGCGTCACGAGCAGAAGGACAGCAGTGACGATCCGCCCTGCCCCGCGCCGCCAAGGGACAGATGTCTCGGTAGGATTTCCTTGAAGGAGAAGAAGAAACATATCCGTGGAAAGTGACAGCTCAAATGCCAGTGACCACGGAAACTCCATCCCCCAAATCTAATCACTGTTCAGCCTCCTGTTCCCTGACTGTGGTTAACAGCAACAGCAGAATCAGGCCAAATAAGGTCAGAACCGACCTGAACTTGAATCTGAAAAGCCACCCTCCCTACATCAGGGGTGACGGTAGCGCCAGGCAGGCGTCCTGTGAGAGAGAACTGGAAGCAGGCTTTTCCCCTGCCTCAGCCTTTCTTGAGAGGGAAGTTTAGGGCTTGTGAAGTCCATGCCCAAAGGAGAATTTTTAAATGAGAAAAGGAACCTGAAACAACTTACGAAATATCAAAACAAGGAGGCAGTGAAATGAGGGGAAATGATTCTTTGCAGGAGAAAAGTGGGGCTGACAGCAGCAGTGTGCTCAGAAGGGCCTTTCTACAGCATCCCTGTCTAATAACCCATCTCCAGGATGCTGGGCTCCTCACTGCAAGGCAGCCAAGGGGTGGCTCACAGGGCAAAGCCAGAAGACTGTGTCTCCCCTGCACATTAAAGGGAGAAGACTAGAGCTGCATTCGAGCCAGGATCTATGTGTCGACAGAAGTAAGTGTGCTCTGTGTGGTCTGGATTTGGTCTCCCCAAGCTGAACAGCAGCTGCTTGGAGACACAAGACTGTCAGATTCTCCTCTCCCTGAAAGTCTCAGCCTGCGGCACCCCCTCCCTGTCTGTGGGCCTCAGCCATTCGCTCGCAGTGCTCCCCCATGGGGTGTGGTTCCTGGAACCAGAAGACAACACTCAGGTGCCCAGATAATCCCCTTACATTGCAGAAGTGGCTTCTCTCACTCTAACCAAAGGGTGAAGGTGCCTCTCACTAATGTCCTTTGTTTACAGTTTACAGATGCAGGGACTCCCATCTCTCCTCCCTGTGCCCTTCTCCCGCTGGGGACTGGCAGGGGAGAGAATGACTGGGAAGGACTGACCGAGTACCCTCACCCACTGCCCGTGGTGCCGTCCAGCCAGCACAAGGCTGAGCTCTGGGCACGTGGTCAGTGGAGCGAACGCTGCCCAGAATGCTGATGCAGAGACCACAAAGCCAAGGAAAGGCCAGCGGGAGTCCAGGGTCCGGTGCAGCCTCTTGTGCTTACCTTTTGGCTGGGGAGCAGCTTCCATCACCTCCAGGTTCTCATAGTTATTCTGCCTCGCCATTCTCCTGCCTTCGCGCTGAGCCGAGCCCCGATCGCTGGCAGGTAGATCCTTTCAGCAGCCTGCTGGGTTAGAGCCGCCCTCTGACGCAGCCCTGGCCCAGAAATAGAAATGGGGAGGATGCCTGGTGGTGAGAGCCACCCTGTCACCAGCTGTGCGGTCAGGCCTCGTGGTGGAAGTGAGACTTCAGCTAACAGGCTCGAGCTGGGTCCAGCATGGGCAGCATCCAGGAAATGGGCCCAGGGTCAGAAGCCAAATGCCAGAGCCAGGGTTGGGGTACAGCAGAGTCCTCAGCCAGAGGCGGAGCCCAGGATCAGTACCAGAGAGAAAGAAGCCGAAGCCAGAAGTGAGGGGCGAAGTAGTGAGTGAGGCAGAGGCAGGGATGGGCATCAAACCAGATATCTGAAGGGAGCAGGGGCTGGAGCAGAGCAGGAGCAGGGCCTGGAAGCCGGCTGGAGCAGGGGCTGGACGACGGGGAAGCAGGGACTTTCAGGGACTTTCTCCCTGAAAGTCTCAGCCTGCTGCACCCCCTCCCTGTCTGTGGGCCTCAGCCATTCGCTCGCAGTGCTCCCCCATGGGGTGTGGTTCCTGGAACCAGAAGACAACACTCAGATGCCCAGATAATCCCCTTACATTGCAGAAGTGGTTTCTCTCACTCTAACCAAAGGGTGAAGCTGCCTCTCACTAATGTGCTAAGTTTACAGTTCTCAGCCTTTACTGAAACAGATTCTGGGAGGAGTTTCTCTGTCACCTAGCACAGGCTACATTTCCCCTTGGGTTTTCCTTTGCCGCTGCGGAGAGCCTAGCTGAGCTTGGTGGCTAGCTGCAGCTGCATATTGAACCTCACGTCCTCACCAGCACCCTCCACTTCCGTCAGCCCCATCTCCCTGCCTGTCTCTAGACCCTCCCTGGGCTTCTTTCATGTGTTCAAAACCAGAACAGCTGGCACATGGCATCTGGATTGCACTGAGACCAAAGGGGATAAGAAAGCCCCAGAGGAGGCCCTTGTTCAGCTGACACCTGTACCACCAAATAGAAGAACATAAGAACAGCCAGATTGGGTGAGACCAAGGGTCCATCTAGCCCAGTGTCCTGTCTTCCGACAGTGGCCATTGGCAGGTGCCCCAGAGGGAATGAGCAGAACAGGGAATCACCAAGTGATCCATCCCCTGTCGCCTGTTCCCAGCTTCTGGCAGACAGAGGCTGGGGACACCATCCCTGCCCAGCCTGGCTAATAGCCATTGATGGACCTATCGGCCATGAACTTATCTAGTTCTTTTTTGAACCCTGTTATAGTCTTGGACTTCACAACATCCTCTGACAAGAAGTTCCATAGGTTGACTGTGCGTTGTGGTAAGAATTTCTTCCTTTTGTGTGTTTTAAACCTGCTGCCTATTCATTTCACTTGGTGACCCCTAGTTCTTGTGTTATGAGAAGGAGTAAATATTTACTTTACTTTCTCCACACCAGTCACGACTTTATAGAACGCTATCATATCCCCCCTTAGTCGTCTCTTTTCCAAACTGAAAAGTCCCAGTCTTATTAATCTGTCCTCATACGGCAGCCGTTCTGTACCCCTAATCATTTTTGTTGCCCTTTTTTGAGATGGGGCAACCACATCTGCACACAGTATTCGAGATGTGGGCGTAGCATGGATTTATACAGAGGGAATACGATATTTTCTGTCTTCTTATCTCTCCCTTTCTTAATGATGCCCAACATTCTGTTTGCTTTTCTGACGGCCGCTGCACAGTGAGTGGATGTTTTCAGAGAACTCCCCACACTGACCCAAGATCTCTTGCTTGAGTGGTAACAGCTAATTTAGACCCCATCATTTTATAGGTATAATTGGGATTGTTTTCCAAGGTGCATCACTTTGCATTTATCAAGACTGAATTTCATCTGCCATTTTGTTGCCCAGTAACCCAGTTTTGTTAGATCCCTTTGTAGCTCTTCGCAGTCTGCCTGTGCTGGGAGCTTTAGGAAAACAGCTTGGTCCTTATCTCAGAACTTCCAGCTCCATTTGCTCCTTGGAGGTCCTTGGAGGAACAGGTTCCCTTCCCCCTGTCCCCGAGCCCTGGGGAAAACCCTTCTCTGCTAACACACCTAGCATCTCCCTACCCCTGCTCCTGGATAGAAGCACGTGCTCCGGGAGGCAAGGGGCAGAGGGTAAGGAAAGGAAGTGTCACTGTGAAATGGGGGGGATGAGAGGGAGCTGGTCCCCAGAAACAGGGGCTGTGCGGATTTGACCCAGGCGATCTCCTCCTGCGAGAGGCTGATGGTGGCAGTGGGCTGGGGTCGGGGAGCCTGGATGGCTTTTATGGCCAGCCCATGCCACTGCTCTGCCCAGCAGGAGGTTGGGATGCTGTGCAGGGACTCCCATCTCTCCTCCCTGTGCCCTTCTCCCATTGGGGACTGGCAGGGGAGAGAATGACTGGGAAGGACTGACCGAGTACCCTCGCCCACTGCCCGTGGTGCTGTCCAGCCAGCACAAGGCTGAGCTCTGGGGACGTGGTCAGTGGAGCGATCGCTGCCCAGAATGCTGATGCAGAGACCACAAAGCCAAGGAAAGGCCAGCGGGAGTCCAGGGTCCGGTGCAGCCTCTTGTGCTTACCTTTTGGCTGGGGAGCAGCTTCCATCACCTCCAGGTTCTCATAGATATTCTCCCTCGCCATTCTCCTGCCTTCGCGCTGAGCCAAGCCCCGATCGCTGGCAGGTAGATCCTTTCAGCAGCCTGCTGGGTTAGAGCCGCCCTCTGACGCAGCCCTGGCCCAGAAATAGAAATGGGGAGGAGGCCTGGTGGTGAGAGCCACCCTGTCACCAGCTGGGCCATGTGTGGTCAGGCCTCGTGGTGGAAGTGAGACTTCAGCTAACAGGCTCGAGCTGGGTCCAGCATGGGCAGCATCCAGGAAATGGGCCCAGGGTCAGAAGCCAAATGCCAGAGCCAGGGTGGGAGTACAGCAGAGTCCTCAGCCAGAGGTGGAGCCCGGGATCAGTACCAGAGAGACAGAAGCCGAAGCCTGAAGTGAGGGGCCAAGCAGTGAGTGAGGCAGAGGCAGGGCTGGGCATCAAACCAGACGTCTGAAGCCGAAGGGGAGCAGGGGCTGGAGCAGAGCAGGAGCAGGGCCTGGAAGCCGGCTGGAGCAGGGACTGGACGACAGGGAAGCACAGCTGCCATGGGCAAGATACACATTGAGCAGCCAGTGAGCTCATCTGGGTGCCAGGCGCCTAAGCAGGCCTGGTGAGCCGGCAGCCAGCCAGTGCTGTGGCTCCTCCGGCAGGTCCCAGGAACAGCAGGTGGCCTTATAGGTTGTCTAGCAGGGAGGTTATTCAGAGAGCCAGCCAGCCGCTGTCCCTGCTGGTCTGGTCCCTGACAAGACCTGGCAATAGGGACTCCTGGTTTCTATTCCTTCCTCTACTCCTGACTCACTGGGAGACCTTGGGCAAGTTACCTCACCTGTCTGTGCCTCAGTTTCCCGCATGTATTTACCATTTTAAGGAAATAGGAGGGGGATCAGGGTGGATCAGGGCTTTGGTAAAGGCCTACAGAGCCTTTCACTGAAGGCAGATGGGTAAAAGCCAACCAAAGTTGCCAAGTCTCACGAGATAAATATGCGACCCTGCCTTTCAAAAACAAGCCCAAGCCACCCCAAAACAAGCAGGTCGGTAAGAGGTGACTTAAGCTCCCCCAGGGTTGGCCAGCAACCCCCGCAGGTTCCTGGTTCATCTTCCCTGCTCAGCCAGCATCCCCTGTTGTTCTCCTCTGACAGCCCTGCACCCCCACCCTTTCGGGAACCATGGGGGAGGGGCAGAAGATGAGGTGAGGAAGGGTGGGAAGGATGAGGAGGAAGGATGTGGGTGTAGGGTAGAGGCGGTTGGAGGGGGAAGAAGTGGGTGTGGGAGGGGCGGTTGGAGGGGGAAGGAGAGGGAGGGAGTGGAGGGGAGAGGCGGTTGGTTGGAGAAGGAGGTGGTTGGAGGGGGAAGGAGGGGGAAGGGAGGGCAGAGGCGGTTGGATGGGGGAAGGGAGGGGAGGGGAGGTAATTGGATGGGGGACGGAGGGGGAAGGGAGGGAGGGGGTGGAGGGGAGAGGCGGTTGGATGGGGAAGCGGGAAGGGGAGGTGTCATAAATATAAAGGGAAGGGTAAACACCTTTAAAATCCCTCCTGGCCAGAGGAAAAACCCTTTCACCTGTAAAGGGGTAAGAAGCTAGGATAACCTCGCTGGCACCTGACCACAATGACCAATGAGGAGACAAGATACTTTCAAAAGCTGGAGGTGGCGAGAAACAAAGTGTCTCTCTGTCTGTGTGATGCTTTTGCCGGGAACAGAACAGGAATGGAGTCTGAGAACTTAGTAAGTGATCTAGCTAGATCGGCGTTAGATTCTGTTTGTTTAAATGGCTGAGAAAATAAGCTGTGCTGAATGGAATAGATATTCCTGTTTTTTTGTGTTTTTGTAGCTTAAGGTTTTGCCTAGAGGGATTCTCTATGTTTGAATCTGATTACCCTGTAAGGTATTCACCATCCTGATTTTATAGAGGTGATTATTTTACTTTTTCTTTAATTAAAATTCTTCTTTTAAGAACCTGATTGCTTTTTTATTGTTCTTAAGATCCAAGGGTTTGGGTCTGTGTTCACCTATGCAAATTGGTGAGGATTTTTATCAAGCCTTCCCCAGGAAAGGGGATGTAGGGTTTGGGGAGGTTTTGGGGGGAAAGACGTTTCCAAGCGGGCTCTTTCCCGGTTATATATCTGTTAGACGTTTGGTGGTGGCAGCGATAAAGTACAAGGGCAAAAGGTAAAATAGTTTGTACCTTGGGGAAGTTTTAACCTAAGCTGGTAAAAGTAAGCTTAGGGGGTTTTTCATGCAGGTCCCCACATCTGTACCCTAGAGTTCAGAGTGGGGAAGGAACCTTGACAGGAGGTGATAGGAGGGGGAAGAGAGGGGAACGGTAGTTGGAGGGGAAAGGACGGGGGGAGGCGAGAGATGGGTGGATGGAGAAGGAGGGGGACAGGGAGGGAGTGGAGAGGAGAGGTGGTTCGATGTGGGGAGGAGGTGTGAGGAAAGAGGAAGACAGTGCTCTGGGGTTGGATCTAGGGGAGCTGCCGCACCCCCTGGCTGGAAGCGGTTTCCATCACATGCAGGGTTTACAGTTGGGTCCAGTGGCTCTCAGCCCCCCACTATACACATTGTTCCAGCCCTCTGTGCCCAGCATTTTATGGCCCCCTCTTGTGGGTGGGGCTCTGGCGAGAGCGTAAAGGCATCACCCCCATGCGTCGCGTGTGCAGTTGGCTGTCGGAGGTCATGCAGCGGTGGGGCTGGGCCTGGGGAAGCCTGTGCCCTCTCCCCTCCTGGGATGCCCTCAGTTCCACCCCAGCCATGGCAGTCCTGCTCTGTGTCCTGGCCCCGCTTGTGTTGTGGGGCCTCCAGCGTCATCCCGCTGAAGCACGGTGAGGGGCAGGCTGGGGGCAGTGTGGGGGCCAGGCCTGTGTCCTGCTCCTTGACTCCGGACCATGGTGCCCTGGGCAGTCACCCATGCCACCCGCCCGAAGGCCGGCCCCATCCTATGGGCATCCACGACTGTTCACATCTGCATATTTTCCCTGTGTGTGATCATCCACAGGTGGGAGTTCTGCTGTCAAAAGAGACAGAACCTGCTCGCTGCTCCTGCGGTAACATGGGCTGACGGGGGCACTTGTGGAATCAAAGTTTAGTGGGTTACACAAGCACTCTGGTGAGTGTGAGCAGCACTGATGCAAGCAGCCAAGTGGGCACATGCCCAGCCATACACAAACTTTGGTGGCTGAACGCTGACATAACTTTGTAGCGGAGACACGGCCTTGGTAACCATCTCTGAGGCTGTACGGGAAGTTTCAGGAAGGGCAAGCAGCCTTGCAGGTTCCACACATTCCCCGAGAGCTGAGCCGGTCAGAGCTCAGGGGGGAAAGGTTCAGACCTGGGAGCTAGGGGCAGCCCTGGGGGCTTGGTGGCTGATCCATGCGGGACCAAGAGCTGTGAAGGCTGCATCCCAGTTCCCGAACCACCCTGGAAACGGGCTCTGGATTCCCCATCTCACTGAACGACGAGGAGACGGCTGTCTGGTTGTCTGTTAGCCGTGGGGCGGGAAGTGCTGCTGGCCGCACGCATCTTTGGACTGGTGTTTGCTGAGGAGATTCCGAGGCGCTGGGCGGGGATGGAGAGGCCGCCATTCTCCTCAGGCCCCGGAGACTCCCGCGGGGGGACAGATACGTTTGGAGCCCCCGCCCCCCCGGCCCCAGAGACTGAGAAATGATCTGCGAGAGCTCGGAGGGGAATGCTCTGAAGGTGTGGCCGAAACTACACAAGCGAGTGTTGTGCTGTAACCTTGCCCTGAAACACACGTAACAGCAACAGCACCGGGAGTCTCCGTAAGGAACCCCGCAGATTTATTGCCTACCCGTGCTGCTGAAGGGACTGAAGAGTATCCCAAATCCTGCCTGCGAGGGTCTGTGTGGCCCACCTTGATTTTCATACACATTTTAAAGAGAGTGGTCACTTTGGATGGGCTATTACCAGCAGGAGAGTGAGTTTGTGTGGGGGGGGGCAGAGGGTGAGAAAACCTGGATTTGTGCTGGAAATGGCCCAACTTGATGATCACTTTAGATAAGCTATTACCAGCAGGACAGTGGGGTGGGAGGAGGTATTGTTTCATATTCTCTGTGTATATATAAAGTCTGCTGCAGTTTCCACGGTATGCATCTGATGAAGTGAGCTGTAGCTCAGGAAAGCTCATGCTCAAATAAATTGGTTAGTCTCTAAGGTGCCACAAGTACTCCTTTTCTTTTTAAGAAATTGTCTGGGACTCTCTGAGCTGACTGGCCGCTGTCGTTAACCCCTTTAGGCAGGGGCTGCTCTGTGCAATACTTTTCTTTTTTGAAGTCCTGAGAAGACAGAGATCAGGCCAGCGCTTCAGCAGGGAGTTGTGCTGCGGGGGAGGGAAGGGGGTGTCACAGTTACACATAATCTGCTTCCACCCCTCCCCTAGCCCATTGCATCTCTGTGCACCGCTCCAGCATCACCCTGGTACAGCACTGCCTGACTCCTGGCAGCGGCTTCCCCGTCACCTGCCAGGTGGGTGCTGTCACGGGGTGGGCTGGCCCTTTTAGGGGATTTGGGCTCAGCCCCATCAATGTGCTGTTAGCCCCCACCTCTCCCCCACCCCCAGGTGATGGGTTTGGGATGCTGGCTGCCTCAGACATCACGTGATGGTAGCCTGGGGTAGGGGCAGGTGTAACGAGGCTGGTTCTGGTGGGACCCAGCGGAGAGGTGCCAACTGAGGACAAACTGCTTCGAGCAGGGCAGTTACAGCCCCAGGCTGGGGTTTCTGTGCACCCCAAGGCAAACCAAACCAGCCAGACAGAGAGGACTTCGGTCTCACCCCACTGGCTAACCACAAGTCACACAAGCAATTCCCTTAGACACCCCAGTTTCCCAGTATCCCCACCAGTGCCACTCGTTATGGGGACAGATGGTTATGAAAACCAAATACCCCAGTAAAAGAAAAAAAGTTCCCTCGACCCCAAAGGACCAAGCCCCAGACCCAGGTCAATATACAAATCAGATCTTACCCACAAATCACGCTGTTTCCAATCCTTTAGAATCTAAAATCTAAAGGTTTATTCATAAAAGGAAGAAGACAGAGATGACAGCGAGAATGGGTTCAATGGAATCAATGACAGACAGTGATGGCCAAGTTCTTGGTTCAGGCTTGCAGCAGTGATGGAATAAACAGCAGGTTCAAATCCCGTCTCTGGAGAACATCCCCAGCTGGGATAGGTCCTTCAGTCCTTGGTTCAGAGCTTCCGTGTAGCAAAGTCCCTCCAGAGGTAGGAAGCAGGATTGAAGACCAGATGGAGGAGCTGCCGCAGCTTTTTATAGTCTCTTGCCATGTGGTCTCTCTTTCTTTGTCCCAAAGACAAGCTGCCCATCCCATGGCCTGGAAACACCTCAGAGTTCTGTCCCTAGGCAGGTCCCTGCCTACCTGGCTGAGTCCCCAGGCGTGTCTGCCTTCTCTCAATGGGTCAGTGGTGTAGCTGATGGTCCTTAACGGGCCACCCTGCAGGCTAGGCAGAGCTGACACCAATTTGTCTGGGGTGTCACCCAGAAGCACAGCACGAGTTTCAGAGTAGCAGCCGTGTTAGTCTGTATTCGCAAAAAGAACAGGAGGACTTGTGGCACCTTAGAGACTAACCAATTTATTTGAGCATGAGCTTTCGTGAGCTACAGCTCACTTCATCGGATGCATAAAGTGGAAAATACAGTGAGGAGATTTCTATACACACAGACCATGAAATCTGTCTGTATCTGTACGAGTTTTTTCATGAAGTTGATAGATTTCCATTCCATACGGCTAAATGCAGTGCCTTGCATAATGACAGTTTCAGAGTAACAGCCGTGTTAGTCTGTATCCGCAAAAAGAAAAGGAGGACTCGTGGCACCTTAGAGACTAACCAAGTTTGGAATGCAGACAGCAGAGAGCCAATACTTATATCTTTAAATACAAAATGACACATGCAAACAGACAGCATAATCCTAACCATCAAACCATAACCTCATCTTAAACGCCCTATTTGACCCCCTTTATACACAATTTGGTGCCACTACAGGATCTTGGTTGCAACAATGTTCTATACGGTCCCAGTTCAAGTCAATAACGTCACAGCAGGGCTGCTTGTAAAATGGAGCCTGCTGTATCACAGAGGGGAGACAAGGGGCTCAGAAAGACATAGGGGGCTGGTGGGAGAGGCCCAGAGTCTTGCAAGGGGTTGGTAGAGCTCCCTCGCTCTGGGAGAGCTGGTGCCTGTGGCCCTGATAGAAGGGTAAAGGGCAGAAAGAGACCTGTGGAAGATCCAGAGAGGATCCAGGGTCAGGGAGGCATCAGGAAGCATCCTCCCCCACACCAGTCAGAGGGAAAGGCCTGGCTGGAGCTACCTGAGTGAGGGCCAGGAGCCAACCCTTAAGGCCTTGTCGTCACTGCAGAAGAGGAATGTTAACTCATAGAACCATCGAGTTAGAAGGGGCCGCAAGGGTCATCTAGTCTAACCCCTGCCAAGATGCCAGGTTTACTGTGTCTAAACCATCCCAGACAACCTCCCTGCATCGAGAGGTTTTTGTAAGCTAGCTTCCATCCTCAGCCAAAGTGAGAAACAACATTTTCAGTGGAGGAAAGGAGGGTTTCCTGTTAAAACCAAGTTCCGCCCCAGCCTAGTGTTAACCTCAAGAGAACATGGATTCAGGCTCCCTTTGTACTCTGTGTGGCAGGAGATTTTGTCATTTGGGTTTAACCAAAAGATTCTAATTTTAATTAGAAGTCTTTTTCTCCATGCTAAGCAGTCCCCTGCTGTGCTCCTAAGCGCCGGATGGCCTTGTCTGGATGGAGAGAAAGGTTCGCTCTTAACACAAGCTAAAACCTCGTGGAGACAAGGCAGGTCATATTTTTCACATTACTTGTTAGGCACCTCCACAGGCTTTAACTTGACCTGCTACCAACTCATGTGAAAACTACACACTGCCTTGTCTTCGCTTGGATTTTACCTCAAGTTAGTTAACTCAAGTTCTAGGTCCAGTGTTCTTTAACATCTTCAGTAATGACCTGGGCGTAGGTATGGAGAGCATACTGATCAAGTTTGCAGATGACACAAAGCTAGGAGGGAAGGGTTGCAATACAGAGGGCAGGACAAGAGGCGATGGGTTCAAACTACAGCACCGCAGATTTAGATTAAATCTCAGGACAAACTTCCCAACTGTAAGAGCAGTAGGACAATGGAACAGATGCTTAGGGGGGTTGTGGAAGATATTGAACTGGACTGGCCTCGGGAGCGACCTTCGGGGCACTCCGCTTGATACCGGCTGCCAACTAGACATGGAGCCATTGATCACTACCCATTGAGACCGACGATCTAGCCAGCTTTCTATCCACCTTGTAGTCCATTCATCCAGCCCATACTTCTTTAACTTGCTGGCAAGAATACTGTGGGAGACAATGTCAAAAGCTTTGCTAAAGTCAAGGAACAACTCGTTCACTGCTTTCCCCTCATCCACAGAGCCAGTTATCTCGTCATAGAAGGCAATTAGATTAGTCAGGTATGACTTGCCCTTGGTGAATCCATGCTGACTGTTCCTGATCACTTTCCTCTCCTCTAAGTGCTTCAGAATTGATTCCTTGAGGACCTGCTCCATGATTTTTCCAGGGACTGAGGTGAGGCTGACTGGCCTGTAGTTCCTCAGAACATGGGTTCTGCCATGCTAATCCACACTGGGTTATACCTTCCCCGACAAGCAGGCTCATTCATTTCAAGGGGATCAGCTGCAAATTAAGGTATTTCTCATAGTGAGTAAATGTGGCAGAATCTCACCCTCTGGTTTGGTGAACACTACAGAGTTAGGTCTACGTAAGCTGCCTTACGTCGACCTATTCATGTCAGTGTACACACCAGAGCTTTGGTCCCACCGATGTAAGTGCCCTACTACACTGACATAATAACTCCACCTCCACGAGGGGCATAGGCCTTATGTCGGTGTAGTCAGGGCAACACAGTGTCTGTGTAGACACTGTGGGTTACTTACCTCGGCTGTTGGCTCATTCATGGAGCCGTGAAATTGAGAAGAATGCCGGGATGTGTGGGGAGCTCCAGCTAGAGCTCGGCTATGCCCTAGGCTCTTGGCTCCCTGCTCCCAGCTGAGCCGCTGCCCAGGCTCCCCAGTCCAGCTGGGCTGCGCCTGCCTGGCTCCACACTCTGTGCTCAGATTTTTGGTTAGGTTTGGTACGGAGAGATGATTTTAAAGGCCTAGTTTGGCATGTTATTAAAGAATAGAAAGAGAGAACTGAAAGGAAAATAACGATTTTTGTTTTTAAAGGGTTAGTTTGAAAGAAGAGAGGCAAGTTATTAAAGAAAAGAAAGATTTTTGGTTAGGTTTAGTAAGGAGAGGTGTTTTTAAAGGACTAGTTGGGCATGTTATTAAAAAATAAAAAATTTTGAGGCAAATTTAAAAGGTGTATTAAATATAAGGGTATGTTAAGAAAAGAGCATTTAAAAAGAGTTAAATAAAAGAGAAAAATATAGAGGAAACTGCCATGTGCTCTGAGCTGTGAACCCAGCTGATGGAAGAATCCACTTGCATGACTCATCTTCCCAGGGGAGGGGCAGAACAACCAATGTATCTTATCCTCTTTCACATCCCACAACAGTCTGTCTGGTGTCAATGGACCTTTCCTGTCGGGAAGGATGTAACACCTTCTGCTGGAGACCGGCACTTCACACCAGTTCATGTCCCTCTCCTGTCTGGTGGTTTACACGGTCACAGAGGCTCACAATACAGCTGCTCCATGAATGACAGCCAACAGCTGATGTAAGTAACCTGCAGTGTCTAACTCTGTAGTGTAGACCAAGCCAGAGGGTGAGATTCTACCACTTTTACTCACTATGACAAATACCTTAATTTGCAGCTGGTCCCCTTGAAATGAATGAGGCTGCTTGTGGAGGAAGGTATAACCCAGTGTGGATTAGCATGGCAGAATCCAGCCCTACTGCACTGGGAGGTTTTTGTAAGCTAGCTTCCATCGTCAGCCAAAGTGAGAAACAACATTTTAAGAGGAGGAAAGGGGAGTTTCCTGTTAAAACCAAGTTCTGCCCCAGCCTAATGTTAACCTCAAGAGAACATGCATTCAGGCTCCCTTTGGCCATGTCTACACTACGAAAATACTCCGATTTTACGGAAGTCGATTTTTGGGAACAGATTGTATAAATTCGAGCGTATGCGTCCACATTAAGCACATTAATTCGGCGGTGAGCGTCCACAGTACTGTGGCAAGTGTCGACATTCCGAGCGGTGCACTGTGGGTAGCTATCCCACAGTTCGCGCAGTTCCCGCTGCCCAGTGGAATTCTAGGTTGAGCTCCCAATGCCTGATGGGGCCATGTCACGGGTGGTTATGGGTAAATGTCGTCCGTCAACCCTCCCTCCCTCCGTGAAAGCAACAGCAGACAATCATTTCGCACCCTTTTCCCGAGCAGACGCCATAGCACAGCAAGCATGGAGCCCGTTCAGCTCACTGCAGCAGTTCTGACCATTGTAAACACCTCGCACATTATCATGCAGTTTATGCAGAACCAGCAGCTGAAAAGCCAGGCGAGGAGGCGACGGCAGCGCGGTGATGAGGACATGAACACAGATTTCTCTAAAACCACAGTCCTCAGCAATTTGGAGATCATGGTGTTACTGGGGCAGGCTCATGCTGTGGAACGCTGATTCTGGGCCTGGGAAACAAGCACAGTCTGGTGGGACCGCATAGTGTTGCAGGTTTGGGACGATTTCCAGTGGCTGCGAAACTTTCGCATGCTTAAGGGCACTTTCATGGAACTTTGTGACTTGCTTTCCCCTGCCCTGAAGCTGAAGAATACCAGGATGAGAGCAGCCCTCACAGTTCACAAGCGAGTGGCGATAGCCCTGTGGAAGCTTGCAACGCCAGACAGCTACCGGTCAGTCGGGAATCAATTTGGAGTGGGCAAATCTACTGTGGGGGTTGCTGTGATGCAAGTAGCCAACACAATCATTGAGCTGCTGCTATCAAAGGTAGTGACTCTGGGAAATGTGCAGGTCATACTAGATGGCTTTGCTACAATGGGATTCCCTAACTGTGGAGGGGCTATAGACGGAACGCATATCCCTATCTTGGGACTGGACCACCAAGGCAGCGAGTACATAAACTGAAAGGGGTACTTTTCAATGGTGATGCAAACACTGGTGGATCACAAGGGACGTTTCACCAACATCAACGTGGGATGGCCGGGAAAGGTTCATGATGCTTGCATCTTTGGGAACTCTGGTCTGTTTAAACGGCTGCAGGAAAGGGATTTACTTCCCAGACCAGAAAATAACCGTGGAAGGTTATTTCCGTGGAAGGAAAAGACCTGGGTAGAGACCGTTGAATCGTGGAAGTCAACGAATGGCTACGCAGGTGGTGTCGGAGAGAAGGCTTTGGATTCTTTGACCATGGGATGGTGTCAAGGTTCCTCCCCCACTCTGAACTCTAGGGTACAGATGTGGGGACCTGCATGAAAAACCTCCTAAGCTTATCTTTACCAGCTTAGGTCAAAACTTCCCCAAGGTACAAAATATTCCACCCATTGTCCTTGGACTGGCCGCTACCACCACCAAACTAATACTGGTTACTGGGGAAGAGCTGTTTGGACGCGTCCTTCCCCCCAAAATACTTCCCAAAACCTTGCACCCCACTTCCTGGACAAGGTTTGGTAAAAAGCCTCACCAATTTGCCTAGGTGACTACAGACCCAGACCCTTGGATCTTAAGAACAATGAACAATCCTCCCAACACTTGCACCCCCCCTTTCCTGGGAAATGTTGGATAAAAAGCCTCACCAATTTGCATAGGTGACCACAGACCCAAACCCTTGGATCTGAGAACAATGAAAAAGCATTCAGTTTCTTACAAGAAGACTTTCAATAAAAATAGAAGTAAATAGAAATGAAGAAATCCCCCCTGTAAAATCAGGATGGTAGATATCTTACAGGGTAATTAGATTCAAAAACAGAGAGAACCCCTCTAGGCAAAACCTTAAGTTACAAAAAAGATACACAGACAGAAATAGTTATTCTATTCAGCACAATTCTTTTCTCAGCCATTTAAAGAAATCATAATCTAACACATACCTAGCTAGATTACTTACTAAAAGTTCTAAGACTCCATTCCTGGTCTATCCCCGGCAGAAACCAGCATATAGACAGACACAGACCCTTTGTTTCTCTCCCTCCTCCCAGCTTTTGAAAGTATCTTGTCTCCTCATTGGTCATTTTGGTCAGGTGCCAGCGAGGTTACCGTTAGCTTCTTAACCCTTTACACGTGAGAGGAGCTTTCCCCTGGCCAGGAGGGATTTCAAAGGGGTTTACCCTTCCCTTTATATTTATGACAGATGGTGTTCCATGAAGGAGGAGTGCTAGGCAGAGACAGGCTCCACCTAATGAAGAGAGGGAAGAGCATCTTCGCAAGCAGGCTGGCGAACCTAGTGAGGAGGGCTTTAAACTAGGTTCACCGGGGGAAGGAGACCAAAGCCCTGAGGTAAGTGGGGAAGTGGGATACTGGGAGGAAGCACGAGCAGGAGCGCGTGAGAGGGGACGGCTCCTGCCTCATACTGAGAAAGAGGGGCGATCAGCGGGTTATCTCAAGTGCCTATACACAAATGCACGAAGCCTGGGAAACAAGCAGGGAGAACTGGAAGTCCTGGCACAGTCAAGGAATTTTGATGTGATTGGAATAACAGAGACTTGGTGGGATAACTCACATGACTGGAGTACTGTCATGGATGGATATAAACTGTTCAGGAAGGACAGGCAGGGCAGAACAGGTGGGGGAGTTGCACTGTATGTAAGGGAGCAGTATGACTGCTCAGAGCTCAAGTATGAAACTGCAGTAAAACCTGAGAGTTTCTGGATTAAGTTTAGAAGTGTGAGTAACAAGGGTGATGTCGTGGTGGGAGTCTGCTAAAGACCACCGGACCAGGGGGATCAGGTGGACGAGGCTTTCTTCCGGCAACTTGCAGAAGTTACTAGATCGCACGCCCTGTTTCTCATGGGAGACTTCAATCACCCTGATATCTGCTGGGAGAGCAATACAGCGTTGCCCAGACAATCCAGGAAGTTTTTGGAAAGTGTAGGGGACAATTTCCTGGTGCAAGTGCTGGAGGAACCAACTAGGAGCAGAGCTCTTCTTGACCTGCTGCTCACAAACCAGGAAGAATTAGTAGGGGAAGCAAAAGTGGATGGGAACCTGGGAGGCAGTGACCATGAGATGGTCGAGTTCAGGATCCTGACACAGGGAAGAAAGGAAAGCAGCAGAATATGGACCCTGGACTTCAGAAAAGCAGACTTTGACTCCCTTAGGGAACTGATGGGCAGGATCCCCTGGGAGAATAACATGAGGGGGAAAGGAGTTCAGGAGAGCTGACTGTATTTTAAAGAATCCTTATTGAGGTTACAGGGACAAACCATCCCAATGTGTAGAAAGAATAGTAAATATGGCAGGTGACCAGCTTGGCTTAACGGTGAAATCCTTGCTGATCTTAAATACAAAAAAGAAGCTTACAAGAAGTGGAAGATTGGACAAATGACCAGGGATGAGTATAAAAATATTGCTCGGGCATGCAGGAGTGACATCAGGAAGGCCAAATCACACCTGGAGTTGCAGCTAGCAAGAGATGTTAAGAGTAACAAAAAGGGTTTCTTCAGGTATGTTAGCAAGAAGAAGAAAGCCAAGGAAAGTGTGGGCCCCTTACTGAATGAGGGAGGCAACCTAGTGACAGAGGATGTGGAAAAAGCTAATGGACTCAGTGCTTTTTTTGCCTCTGTCTTCACGAACAAGGTCAGCTCCCAGACTACTGCACTGGGCAGCACAGCATGGGGAGGAGGTGACCAGCCCTCTGTGGAGAAAGAAGTGGTTTGGGACTATTTAGAAAAGCTGGAGGTGCACAAGTCCATGGGGCCGGATGCGTTGCATCTGAGAGTGCTAAAAGAGTTGGCGGATGTGATTGCAGAGCCATTGGCCATTATCTTTGAAAAGTCATGGCGATCGGGGGAAGTCCCAGACGACTGGAAAAAGGCAAATGTAGTGCCCATCTTTAAAAAAGGGAAGGAGGAGGATCCTGGGAACTACAGGCCAGTCAGCCTCACCTCAGTCCCTGGAAAAATCATGGAGCAGGTCCTCAAGGAATCAATTCTGAAGCACTTAGAGGAAAGGAAAGTGATCAGGAACAGTCAGCATGGATTCACCAAGGGCAAGTCATGCCTGACTAATCTAATTGCCTTCTATGACGAGATAACTGGTTCTGTGGATGAAGGGAAAGCAGTGGACGTGTTGTTCCTTGACTTTAGCAAAGCTTTTGACACTGTCTCCCACAGTATTCTTGCCAGCAAGTTAAAGAAGTATGGGCTGGATGAATGCACTATAAGGTGGATAGAAAGCTGGCTAGATTGTCGGTCTCAATGGGTAGTGATCAATGGCTCCATCTCTAGTTGGCAGTCGGTATCAAGTGGAGTGCCCCAAGGGTCGGTCCTGGGGCTGGTTTTGTTCAATATCTTCATTAATGATCTGGAGGATGGTGTGGATTGCACCCTCAGCAAGTTTGCAGATGACACTAAACTGGGAGGAGAGGTAGATACGCTGGAGGGTAGGGATAGGATACAGAGGGACATAGACAAATTGGAGGATTGGGCCAAAAGAAATCTGATGAGGTTCAACAAGGACAAGTGCAGAGTCCTGCACTTAGGACGGAAGAATCCAATGCACCGCTACAGACTTGGGACCAAATGGCTAGGCAGCAGTTCTGCAGAAAAGGACCTAGGGGTTATAGTGGACGAGAAGCTGGATATGAGTCAACAGTGTGCCCTTGTTGCCAAGAAGGCCAATGGCATTTTGGGATGTATAAGTAGGGGCATTGTCAGCAGATCGAGGGACGTGATCGTTCCCCTCTAGTCGACATTGGTGAGGCCTCATCTGGAGTACTGTGTCCAGTTTTGGGCCCCACACTACAAGAAGGATGTGGAAAAATTGGAAAGAGTCCAGCGGAGGGCAACAAAAATGATTAGGGGACTGAAACACATGACTTGTGCGGAGAGGCTGAGGGAACTGGGGATGTTTAGTCTACAGAAGAGAAGAATGAGTGGGGATTTGATAGCTGCTTGCAACTACCTGAAAGGGGGTTCCAAAGAGGATGGTTCTAGACTGTTCTCAGTGGTGGCAGATGACAGAACGAGGAGTAATGGTCTCAAGTTGCAGTGGGGGAGATTTAGGTTGGATATTAGGAAAAACTATTTCACACGGAGGGTGGTGAAGCACTGGAATGCGTTACCTAGGGAGGTGGTGGAATGTCCTTCCTTAGAAGTTTTTAAGGTCAGGCTTGACAAAGCCCTGGCTGGGATGATTTAATTGGGGATCAGTCCTGCTTTGAGGAGGGGGTTTGACTAGATGACCTCCTGAGGTCCCTTCCAACCCTGATATTCTATGATTCTATGATAACTGTTGGGGATGTTGAAATGCCTATAGTTATCCTTGGGGACCGAGCCTACCCCTTAATGCCCTGGCTCATGATGACATACACAGGCACCTTGGACAGTAGTAAGGAGCTGTTCAACTATAGGCTGAGCAAGTGAAGAATGGTGGTAGAGTGTGCATTTGGACGTTTAAATATTCATGGTAAATAGGCCCAATGGCCTGTGATGGGATGTTAGATGGGGTGAGATCTGAGTTACTACAGAGAATTCTTTCCTGGGTATCTGGCTGGTGAATCTTGCCCACATGCTCAGGGTTCAGCTGATCGCCATATTTGGGGTCTGGAAGGAATTTTCCTCCAGGGCAGATTGGAAGAGGCCCTGGAGGTTTTTTGCCTTCCTCTGTACCATGGGGCATGGGTCACTTGCTGGAGGATTCTCTGCTCCTTGAAGTCTTTAAACCATGATCTGAGGACTTCAATAGCTCAGACATAGGTGAGAGGTTTTTCGCAGGAGTGGGTGGGTGAGATTCTGTGGCCTGCATTGTGCAGGAGGTCAGACTCGATGATCATAATGGTCCCTTCCAACCTTAATATCTATGAATCTATGTTTAAAGGGTCGCTGGTGCAGTTTATTGACTCGCTCAGACCTCAGTGAAACCAATATTCCCATTGTTATTGAGGCTTGCTGTGTGCTCCACAATCTCTGTGAGAGTAAGGGGGAGACGTTTATGGCGGGGTGGGAAGTTGAGGCAAATTGCCTGGCCACTGAATACGCGCAGCCAGACACCAGGGCGGTTAGAAGAGCACAGCAGGAAGTGCTGCGCATCAGAGAAGCTTTGAAAACCAGTTTCATGACTGGCCAGGGTACTTTGTGACACTTCTGTTTGTTTCTGCTTGCTGAAAACCCACTCCCTTGGTTGCCTCTAAATTTCTTGTAAGCCACCCACCCTCCCCCCTTCGATCACAGTTTGCTTGCAAAGGAAATAAAGTCACTATCATTTAAAAAACATGTATTCTTTATTAATTGATTATAAAAATAGGGAGATAACTCACAAGATAGCCTGGATGGGGTGTGGGAGGAGGTAGGAGGGAAGGAAAAGGCCACTTTAAAACTTGTTGAATGCCAGCCTTCTGTTGCTTGGGCTGTCCACTGGTGTGGAGTGGTTGGGTGCCCAGAGCCTCCCTCCCCCGTGTTCTTGGGTGTCTGGCTGAGGAGGCTATGGAACTTGGGGAGGAGGGAGGGCGGTTAAACAGGGGCTGCAGCGGCAGTCTGTGATCCTGCTACCGTTCATGAACCTCCACCAGATGCCGGAGCGTGTCCGTTTGATCCCACAGTAGCCCCAGTGTTGCCTCATGCCTCCTCTGATCTTCCTGCTACCACCTCTCCTCACGTTCATCAGCCACTGTCCTGTACTGTGCTGTTGTGTCCCTCCACACAATCTGCTGAGCTCTGTCAGTGCTGGAGCATGAGCTCAGAGAACATTTAATCGTGCATGCTTTTTTCGCCGCCTTATCTGAGATAGCCTTTGGGACGGAGGAGGGAGGCTTGAAACATTTGCAGCGGCTGAAGGAAAAAAAGGGAGTGAAGTATTTAAAAAGATACATTTTACAGAACAAAGGCTATACTCTTTCACAGTGAACAACGCTATTCACATTACATAGCACAGGTGATTTTGGTACGAGGTCACATTTTGCATCTTATATTGAGTGCCTGCCGCTTTGTTATTAGAGATCACACACGCGGTGCCGGGTAACAGAATTCAGCTTGCAGGTGGCCATGGTAAGCCATAGTCTTTTGGCTTCTGCAACTTTTATAACAGCAGCGCCCTCCTCTCCCATACCAAGCAAAGCCCGTTGAGTTGGCCATTTAGTGCTGTGGTTTTCCTGTTAACATACAGGAGCAGAAACCAAACTAACCACCACCCTCATCCAATTCTCTGGGATGATTGCTTTACCCCTCAGCCCACCACGTGGCTGGTATCAGGGAAGATCCCTGCTGGCCAAACGCGAACAGCTCAGCGCCAATGGTGCCCCCTTCCCACCACGTGGCTAACTGCGGGGAGGATTTCTTTTCAGCCACAGGCAAACAGCCCAGTAGGAACGGGCACCTCTGAATGTCCCCTTAATTAAATTCCCCTATTTCAACCAGGTTACCATGAATGATATCACTCTCCTGAGGATAACACAAGAGAGATAAAGAACGGATGTTGCTTGAATGCCAGCAAACACCGAGACCATACGCTGCCAGGCTTTGTCATGCAATGATACCAGATTACTTGCTACTAGCATGGCGTGCTGAAGTGTCCTACCATGAAGGATGGAATAAGGCTGCTCTTCCCAGAAACCTTCTGCAAAGGCTTTTAGAGTACTTCCAGGAGAACTTCATGGAGATGTCCCTGGAGGATTTCCTCTCCATCCCCAGACACGTTAACAGACTTTTCCAGTAGTTGTACTGGCCACGAATGCATCCCAAGTCATCAGGGCTATTTAATCATTAAAAAACACTTCCTTTTATAACATGTATTATATTTTAAAAGGTACACTCACCAGAGGTCCCTTTTCTGGCTTCGTTGGGTTGGGAGGGTATTTCAGTCAGGGTGATAAAAAGATCCTGGCTGTCGGGGAGAACGGTGTGCTGTGTGCTCTCCTCAAGCTCGTCCGCCTCCTCCTCCTCATCTTCCCCATCTGCAAAATCCTCAGGCATAGCGGAGAGCACCCCATCATCGGAGTCCATGAACAGGGGTGGGATAGTGGTGGCTGCCCCCCCTAGAATTGCATGCAGCTCAGCGTAGAAGCGGCATGTTTGGGACTCTGTCCCAGAGCGTCCGTTTGATTCTTTGGTTTTCTGGTATCCTTGTCTGAGCTCCTTAAGTTTCACGTGGCACTGTGTTTCGTCCCAGCTGTAGCCTCTGTCCCTCAAAACCTCGGAGATTTTTTTAAACGTTTTGGCATTTTGGCATTTCGTCTTTTGGAACGTAGTTCTGATAGCATGGATTCCTCTCCCCATACAGCAATCAGATCCAGTACCTCCCATTTGGTCCATGCTGGAGCTCTTTTTCGATTCTGGGACTGCATGGTCACCTGTACACCTGGCCAGTGCATCCGAGTTCAGAGTGTTGTCCAGAGCGGTCACAATGGTGCACTGTGGGATAGGTCCCGGAGGTCAATACCTTCGAATTGCGTCCACACTAACCTTAATTCGAAATGAGGATGTCGATTTCACTGCTAATCCCCTCATTGGGGAGAAGTACAGAAATCAGTTTTAAGAGCCCTTTATGTAAAAAAAAATGGCTTCATTGTGTGGACGGGTGCAGGGTTAATTCAATTTAACGCTGCTAAATCTGATATAAACTTGTAGTGTAGACCAGGCCTTTGTACTTGTTAGAGGAAAGGGCAGAAAGGCAAAGAAATATATGTGGGATAAGACAAGAGATTCATATGCTTCCTGTTTCCTTAGATTTGACCCTCCCTATCCAGCATCTGTCATCTGGGAGGTTTGATCTTCCCATAAAGGGTCCCTCCCACCTTGAGTAACGAGGAGTCAGTCGTGATAAGGTGAAAGACAAATGAAATGTATTGAGGGATTGGTGTACAATGAATGGGGCAAAGAAAAGGAGGGAGTAAACAGTAAAATTATGTAATACAGTGATTTCCCCAAAATAAACCCTATAAACAGGTAAGTAAACCCCTTAATAGAAAGCTCCTTCTATAGATTAAGCGTTGATTGTTGCCTGGGACCTCAATCCTCTGGCTAGTTGAAAGTCATTGGAGAGGAGCTCCAGGGAGTCCCTTGATGTTCCTCTGGGTCTGCAGAAGAGCAGATGGTCCGTCGGGGGACAGCAGCTGAAGGTGGCTGATGGCAAGTGGGATGTGGCTGTCTGTCCTTCTCTTCTCCTTGCAGGTGATGACAAAGTAGAAGCAGAGCTGTGGAAGGAAAACCCGAGCCCCCTCTACCATGAGGATGGGGAGGTGAGTGCAAGTCAGACCCTCACTGTCACTCAGATGGACAGCAGCTGAGCCGTGCTCAGGGCAGACTTATATAATCTGGCCCGGGAAAACCCGTAGAAGGAGCAGAAAACCTCTTCTGGGAAACCCTGTGGGAAAGGCAGTAAAAAACAGTTCTATCCAGAAGTTGTTTACCACTTCTGAGGAGAAAAAAAAGGCAGGAAAACTGATCAACTGGATCACCTGGGCACAAACTCCATTTTGAAAATCAATATGGGATCCTGAAATTATACAAAACATACAAAATGGACATAACCCAACAATCCCCTCCTTGGAGGAGTTCTAGTGATAAGCATAACTACTATAAACATATAAAACAGATACTTAAACTAAGAATCCCAAGGCATTAATATCAAATGGTACCCTTGGTGTCCTCTTACCATTTCCTTTTTTATACATACAAAAGCCAATAGTTAACATCACCAGTTATATCAGCATAACAGCTTGTATGATTAGCAATACAACAATGGGATTTAAGAGGTTATTCCAAGTGGATCTGATATCACCTAAGTTATTATGGAAGATAATATCCCACCAGTGAGCTGGGGTCATCTCTTCTTTTATCCTTTTTGTTATTCTGTTACGGAGTGTTGTACTATCAATAATGTTTTTGCCCCTTCCTTTTGTAGATTATCTATGTATCGGGCAAGCTTTGGATGCACCAAAAGTTTCTCAATGGTCTCCAAGTCTGCGCCAGCATGGATGGGCATTAACTCATCATACAAACGGTAAGTATACAGGATGGTTTCCATAGTCACACTATGTGTGGTAACATTAACATCACACCCATAGATTTGTATAACTTGGCATAGACATAGGTTTCCTCTTTTAACATTACTAATCTTGTAGAAATGATTTACAGAGGAGTAAGGACACAGGCTCCTAATACAAAAGCAGTGTTGATCTACTTGTACCACAGCAGAGGCACAGCTGACAGAATGATGAAAAACCTCATAAAAGCAGATACCTTCTTCAGGGCATAAACATGTTTCGTCCTTGTCCCACACCTGGGTGGTACAAGTGTATCCCAGATACAGGCCTGTAGGTTAATGGGAGTGTACTCATTTTCCTTATTGATATGCATCCATTTATGTTCTTCAACAGGCACAAGTAAGGACTTGTTGGGATACACACCTAAAGATATTAATGGATGTATTTTCTCCTTAGCTGATTGCAAAGTTAAAATCAAAGCCATGAGAGTATCATTTTGGGGAAAATAAGTAAATGTGAGCAATCGCCACCATTGGAGATATAACTTTTCGAAGTCACTAGCATGTTCATAAATTATTTTCTTTAACTTTTTTGGCAGCTGTTGATTTGAACCATCTCGTACAAGTGACTTCGCCACACCAATTAACCACTGCTGAGCCTCAATGCACACAAGAGCTTCTGAGAGATTTGACTGCAACATGCTCAGAGCACCCAATATTTGGAAGAGGCCTTGCTGCTGCATCTCAAGCCAGTGTGGAAGAATATCCACTGTGTCAAATGTTACAGATGCCAGGCTTTGGGACGCCGAAGTGAGAGGTTCTGAGAGGGAGGCTGCATCGTGACCCAATTCTCCTATACACTTAGCCAAATATTGCTGATCCACAGCATTAAGTACCCCCAAACCAGCTCCCATTCCACCTAGTAAGGTTGCTCCCAAATCTCACTTCTTCCTCTTGATTACTGAAGAAGTTGGAGGCAACAATCCGTTTAGCCATGCTCTCCACCCCATAAGTAGCGGAGAGATATAATGGGCACAAGGGGAGTACAGTGTGGCAATAGATAATTGAGTTGGCATGATTAGGAATTGTTTTATAGACTATTGCAGATTTATCATTAGACTTCTAGTTATATCCCTCTTTACTCCAAATGGTCCTACTTTGCACCTAGAGGGTGGAGGCATTTCTTGAATCTCTTTCCCAACCCTAAGTTCGAAAGGAGCTTCAAATGTCTATTCTCCAGAATGGTTCAGGGAAATATTCAATTTCAATGTATTAAAACATAACATAGCAAACTGAATATTAACATCTTCAACTGGACAAAATTTAGATTTAATATACTCCTTCATGGAAATATTGTAGTTAAATGCATGGTAAGTACAAATCAAGTTCAGCAGCATGTCATCATGATTAGTGGATTTTATATGGATATTCCCAGATTTTATCTGAGTATCTTGATGGTGCATTATGACAGACAAAGACATTTCTCCATGTGATAGAATGGATGGGGATATGATATTTAATAAAGTGCATCTAGTGGGGTCCCTAGAACAGTTAGAAAAAGTCTTTGTGAGGACCTGCCATACACATTCTGGGACAGATTTCCATATAGGGCCAAAAACCAGGATTGAATTCTGAAGCTATTTGGTGACTGCTAGATAGCACAATCCCTTTGATTTATATGCAGATAACATGGCCCATTCCTTTTCCTCACCTCTTATTTCTCTTCCAAATTGCATCCCTTTTCTTAGCCCTATGTCCTCTGTTCTGCCTGGTCTTGCTGTAGCTCTTCATCCACGTCTCCAACCCCAATGCAAGGCGCCTGAGCAAAGACTAAAGGAAACGGCTGTGTTCGGTCTGGAAAAGAGGAGATTAAGGGGGGATATGACAACAGTCTTCAAACACTTGAAAGGTTGCCATAAAAATGCTTTTTTTGCCTCTGTCTTCACTAACAAGGTCAGCTCCCAGACTGCTGCGCTGGGCATCACAGCATGGGGAGTAGATGGCCAGCCCTCTGTGGAGAAAGAGGTGGTTAGGGACTATGTAGAAAAGCTGGACGTGCACAAGTCCATGGGGCCGGACGAGTTACATCCGAGAGTGCTAAAGGAATTGGCGGCTGTGATTGCAGAGCCATTGGCCATTATCTTTGAAAACTCGTGGCAAATGGGGGAAGTCCCAGATGACTGGAAAAAGGCTAATGTAGTGCCAATCTTTAAAAAAGGGAAGAAGGAGGATCCTGGGAACTACAGGCCAGTCAGCCTCACCTCAGTCCCCAGAAAAATCATGGAGCAGGTCCTCAAAGAATCAATCCTGAAGCACTTACATGAGAGGAAAGTGATCAGGAACAGTCAGCATGGATTCACCAAGGGAAGGTCATGCCTGACTAATCTAATCGCCTTCTATGATGAGATTACTGGTTCTGTGGATGAAGGGAAAGCAGTGGATGTATTGTTTCTTGACTTTAGCAAAGCTTTTGACACGGTCTCCCACAGTATTCTTGTCAGCAAGTTAAAGAAGTATGGGCTGGATGAATGCACTATAAGGTGGGTAGAAAGTTGGCTAGATTGTCGGGCTCAACGGGTAGTGATCAATGGCTCCATGTCTAGTTGGCAGCCGGTGTCAAGTGGAGTGCCCCAGGGGTCGGTCCTGGGGCCGGTTTTTTTCAATATCTTCATAAATGATCTGGAGGATGGTGTGGATTGCACTCTCAGCAAATTTGCGGATGATACTAAACTAGGAGGAGTGGTAGGTATGCTGGAGGGCAGGAATAGGATACAGAGGGACCTAGACAAATTGGAGGATTGGGCCAAAAGAAATCTGATGAGGTTCAATAAGGATAAGTGCAGGGTCCTGCACTTAGGACGGAAGAATCCAATGCACCGCTACAGACTAGGGACCGAATGGCTAGGCAGCAGTTCTGCGGAAAAGGACCTAGGGGTGACAGTGGACGAGAAGCTGGATATGAGTCAGCAGTGTGCCCTTGTTGCCAAGAAGGCCAATGGCATTTTGGGATGTATAAGTAGGGGCATAGCGAGCAGATCGAGGGACGTGATCGTCCCTCTCTATTCAACATTGGTGAAGCCTCATCTGGAGTACTGTGTCCAGTTTTGGGCCCCACACTACAAAAGGATGTGGAAAAACTGGAGAGAGTCCAGCGAAGGGCAACAAAAATGATTAGGGGTCTGGAACACATGACTTATGAGGAGAGGCTGAGGGAACTGGGATTGTTTAGTCTTCAGAAGAGAAGAATGAGGGGGGATTTGATAGCTGCTTTCAACTACCTGAGAGGCGGTTCCAGAGAGGATGGTTCTAGACAATTCTCAGTGGTAGAAAAGGACAGGACAAGGAGTAATGGTCTCAAGTTGCAGTGGGGGAGGTTTAGGTTGGATATCAGGAAAAACTTTTTCACACGGAGAGTGGTGAAACACTGGAATGCGTTGCCTAGGGAGGTGATAGAATCTCCTTCCTTAGAAGTTTTTAAGGTCAGGCTTGACAAAACCCTGGCAGGGATGATTTAATTGGGGATTGGTCCTGCTTTTGAGCAGAGGGTTGGACTAGATGACCTCCTGAGGTCCCTTCCAACCCTGATATTCTATGATTCTATGATTCTAAAGAAAAGAGCATGTAAAAAGAGTTAAATAAAAGAGAAAAAATATAAAGGAAACTGTTTAGTAAGCACATGGTAAAAATATAAAGCTTGCTTAATAAAGAAGCATTTAAAATATTAAATATAAGGCTATGTTAAGAAAAGAGCATTTTAAAATATTAAATAAAACAGAAAAATATAAAGATAGGTTAAAAGAACACACATGGCAAAAAAAGGGAATTTTATAAAGTGAAGACTGCTTGGTAACCACATGGTAAAAATATAATGGGAGGTTAATAGAAAAGCATTTAAAATATTAAATACATGGATAGGTAAAGAAAAGAACATTTAAAAAGAGTTAAATAAAAAAGAAACATATAAAGAGAGGTTAAAAGAGAGAACAGGGCAGGAAAAGGGAATAGAAAGCCCCTCTGCAAAGGGCAAAGACAGGCAACACGTGGTTGAGTCAGATAGAGAGAGATCTTGCCCTTGCGGCTGTTCCTGGGGAAAGAGGGAGCTCCCAAGGCTCACAACCCCTCAGGTTAGTTATCTCTGCCTTTTGGGTCGGACCAATCAGAGGCTGTTCCTCAGCTGCATCATAGAATACATTTTCCCGAACCAATCCTGTACTCCCAAGATTTTTAAACAAGAGCCAACTCCCTCCCCCACCCCCTTTAACTGCCTTATTCTTATCTAAAAAAACAGACCCCAAGCATCTTTCCCGCCATGTAGCACTTTTACATAGGGGCTTTAATAAAGGTTAAAACCATAAGCCCTTAGTAACAAACAGTTTTTAAAAGTTTTCCCCCTATGTTTTAGACTAACATTGGTCATGTTTTAGTGAGGACAGTTTGAAGCATTATGCTTCTGCAGCAAAGCCGCTGTTAGCAGAAACAGCGTCTGTGAGTCAGCTGATCAGAGATAAGAAAGCTGCTTCTTCCCCCACTTTTTAACAAAAGCAAGTAAAAATTATCTTAAGTTTTGTAAAGGAATAAAACTCTGTTTTATAATCAGTTGAAAAGACAAACCTATATGAAGACACAGCCCTTTATTTATAGGTGTTTTAATAAAAAATGAGCATGCAGAAACACCCCAGGGTTAAACCCACAAACCCTTACTAACAAAAAGTTTTTAAAAGCTTTTCCCTATGCTTTTAGTGAGGACAATTTGAAGCTGCAACAAAAACAGCCTCTTTGAGCCAGTGGATCAGAGAGAAGAAGATTGCTTCTTCCCCCACTTTTTAACAAATACAAGTGAAAGCTACATTAACTCTTGTAAAGGAATAAAACTTTAAAAGACAAGCCTATATGAAGACACATCCCTTCATTTAGCACTTTTGCATATGTTTCAATAGGAAGTTAGCATGCAGAAACATCACAGGGTTAAAACCACAGAGAAGCTGTTTATAAAAGTTCATTATAGTGATAAAAAAGTTTCCTCCTATGTTTTAGACTAACATTGGTCATTTTTTAGTAAGAACAATTTGAAGCAGCGTGCTTTTGCAGCAAAGCCACTGTTAGCGAAAACAGGTTTCAGAGTAACAGCCGTGTTAGTCTGTATTCGCAAAAAGAAAAGGAGGACTTGTGGCACCTTAGAGACTAACCAATTTATTTGAGCATGAGCTTTCGTGAGCTACAGCTCACTTCATCGGATGCATACTGTGGAAACTGCAGAAGACATTATATATAAGCGAAAACAGTGTCTGTGAGTCAGTGTCAATGTCTGTGAGTCAGAGATGAGAAGGCCACTTCTTCCCCCACTTTTTAAAAATAGAGATGAAAGTTATATTAAGTTTTGTAAAGGAATAAACACTTTAAAAGACAAGCCTAGATGAAGACAGAGCCCTTTATTTAACATTTTTACATGTGTGTTTCAATTAAAAAAAATGACCATGCAGAAACACCCCAGAGTGAAAACCACAGAACCTTAGTAACTGCTAGTTTATATTCCCCTTATTCTGTAATCCAGTGGATCAGAGAGAAGTTTATTTTCCTCCCCACTTTTTAACAAATCTGTGCGAAAGTTATATTAAGTTTTCATTTTCTTAGGACTTTTAGATTTAATTTTTCTGTTGCATTATCAGAATGTCTTTGTTTTTAAATGTTTGCAACCCGTGTGCTGAGACACAGATACAAGCTCCTGTCTTTGTTTTGGGTCCATAGATTTTATTAAAATAATACAGCACAGCCTGGAGCTGTGGCTTTCTCTACATTTTAAAAACAGATAAGACTAATCAGGCTAGCCAGTGATCCATCCGCTATAGTCTGCCTTAGCAATGTTCTAGGGTCACCCCTTCAGTTTGCTTGGTTTTTCACACAGACTTCTTTCCTAACTTTTGAAACACTGTTAAAGTTTTAAGAAATGGTGAGATTGCATTGAAAGACACTTTGTGAAAGTTATAACAAGTATTTTATTCTGTTTACTGATTGTAAAAGATAAAAACCATCACTTTGTGGCTGCATGAAGCTCACAAATAGCCTATCTGAAGAACACCCCACCCCATCGACTTTTCCCCCTTTATCTGTCGGTGTGATGATTTCATCTAAAATGCTATTTGAGTCCTCAGCCTCTATCACTTGCTAACCATGCAGTGTTTCATTATATAAAGGTTTTTTAACATTTAACATGAAAATACAGCGTTGACTGAGATGTAACATAATATGACCTTTTTAAAGGATATTCTGTATGCAGTGAGGCCTATTCGAAGCATTATGGTTTTTTTGCTTTTTTTTTTAAAGTTTAACATGAAAAAGCAGTATTTACCGAGCTGTAACAAAACAAGGCCACTCTTAGGGATATTTTGTAGAAGTTTAGTGAACTAAAAAGACTTAAGATACTAGCCTATAGTGTTTTTAGTATAGCCTAACGCTAGCCTGTAGCTCACGAAAGCTTATGCTCAAATAAATTGGTTAGTCTCTAAGGTGGCACAAGTCCTCCTTTTCTTTTTGCAAACACAGACTAACATGGCTGCTACTCTGAAACTAGCCTATAGTGTTTTTAAAGTACCAAACCAGCAACTGCGTAAGAATATGAAAACTGGCAATTGCTTTTTAAATGCTTTTTAATTTAATTGTTTTTAATTGATTTTTAAAGTTTGGATTTATACAAAAAACACAAGAAAACATTAGTGTATGTAAAAAAAGTTAGGTGGTTTTTTTTTACCAGAGATGAGTCTGCTCCATCAACACACACACCTTCCTACTCCCCCTACCCTCCCACCCCCTTTCTTCTTTTCTAATGTTTTTTTAAAATCGAAACCGAGGACAAACAAAATTTTAAAAAGCCACAGCCACAGAGATCAGGCCATGGGGGTAAGAAAGCTGTCCTGAGTTGTATGGGGAATGTTGATAACTCTTTTCGTGAAACAGTTTTGCAGGCAGCCATTCTGTGTTAGTTGTTATGCTTTAGCACAGGCAAGCATTTCTCATTTGGAAGCACTTTCCCACTTTATGAGGTTTTATCTCCCCCATCCTACGGCCTATCAGAAATATTAACAAAAACAAACTTAAAGATACTTTGTAGCAGGGCCTGCAAAGCAACAATTACAATTTTGTTGATCATTAACTTGTCTAAGCCTCTAGAGAATATTTTTTTGTTTTGTTTTTATAAAACACTTTTATGCAAACTGTAACCCTAGATGCTGTACAGCATTAAATAATATGAACCAGTAGACGAGAGACCTGAGACACTGTTGAAATCAGAGGGGTCATGACTAAGTCCTAATGCAGAGGGCCTGCGGGGAGGTGGGGAATGAAAAGGTCCAGCCGAAGTGGAAGATGGTATGATTTCAGAGGGGTTCTGGAGCTGCTTTGCAATGGTCCAGATGCCCAACAGCCTATATCCCTCTTGCACAAGCGCCAGGGCTGGGTGGGCCTTTGTTAGAGGAACAGGCTGCTCATTTACCGTTGAGAAACTGTAACCTAACTGCACGTATACTACGGGGGCAACCTAGGGCACTATGGACAAACCCCACACCCCTTGAACTCCATAAAAACACGCTTCACACAGTTATTTTCAACTGACATTTTATTTTACAACACAGCCTGTTTTGTTCCCAAAACATGCTCTAACTGTTAGTGTTTTGTCTTAGCAAGATTTTGTAATTTGCTGAACGAAGAAGTTGTTCAACATTTCGCATTAAACATTTATCTGTCGGTTTGATGATTTCATCCAAAATGCTAGTTGGGTCCTCGGCTTCTGTCTCTTTGACCATCAGCTCTGCCCCGAGCACTAAATGTTCCTGGGCTAAACAGAGGCACTGCAGGGTGTATCCCAGCGTGATGATGATATTTAACACACTCTGCAGACAGTGTCGGGGTTATGAACTCGCACAGGCTTAATACCGAATTTCTCCCTTAACTTTAGATAGTACAGGCCTATAGAATAAGCATTCCCCTCAGTTTCGGCAGTCCGTTGAGCATCTGGTTTTGGGTCTGGGCAAAAACAGATCGGGCCCAATCTGCTCAGCCCTTTGGAGCTGTTGGTGTCCAGAACCTCCAAGTCCTCAGAAGAACCATCGCTCAGCTGCTGAAAAATTTACAGTAAGAAATACGTGTAAGGCATTTTTGTACTTTTTAATAACATGCTTTTAAAACCTTTTACACCGTGTATCAAGAGACCCCTTCCACATGCAGCTTTTAAAAACAACAAACAACAACAAATACAATATGTCTCTGCGCAGGCTTGATCGAAAAGGCTCTAGACAACCGAGCTCCGGTGACCGGGTCCCTGCCAAACCATCCCTTGAACGTTCTTACATACAATGTACCTGTGCCTCATCTCCTTACAGCCCTTTGTTTGATTCATTTGGGTTCTCCTGGCTGGGGTCTGGAGTCTCAAACAAATCTTGGCCCAGCGATCTGGCCTCGTGTTTCTCCATCGCATCGTTCTTGCGGGTAAAGGTATCATTAGCGATCCCTGTTTCCCCGCTCCCATGACCCGTCTCAAACACTCTTCAGGGCCCATAGTAGCAACCGTATAACAACTCTTATAAATATATCAGAGGGATAAATACCAGAGAGGGAGAGGAATTATTTAAACTCAGTACCAATGTGGACACAAGAACAAATGGATATAAACTGGCCACTAGGAAATTTAGATTAGAAATTAGACGAAGGTTTCTAACCATCAGAGGAGTGAAGTTTTGGAATAGCCTTCCGAGGGAAGTAGTGGGGGCAAAAGATCTATCTTGCTTTAAGATTAAACTCGATAAGTTTATGGAGGAGATGGTATGATGGGATAACATGGTTTTGGTAATTAAATATTCATGGTAAATAGGCCCAATGGCCTGTGATGGGTTTTAGATGGGGTAAGATCCAAGTTACCCGGGAAAGAATTTTCTGTAGTATCTGGCTGATGAATCTTGCCCATATGCTCAGGGTTTAGCTGATCGCCATATTTGGGGTCGGGAAGGAATTTTCCTCCAGGGCAGATTGGAAGAGGCCCTGGAGGTTTTTCGCCTTCCTCTGTAGCATGGGGCACGGGTCACTTGCTGGAGGATTCTCTGCTCCTTGAGGTCTTTAAACTACAATTTGAGGACTTCAATAGCACAGATATAGGTGTGAGGTTTTTTTGTAGGAGTGGTGGGTGAAATTCTGTGGCCTGCGTTGTGCAGGAGGTCAGACTAGATGATCATAATGGTCCCTTCTGACCTAAATATCTATGAATCTATGAATCTATGAAACTCTTCATGAGAGGCTTGACTGCCGGTGTTAGCCAGGGCCTTCTAGGTGCAGCCATTTTTAATCATCAGACCCGTTTAAACAGAAACTCCTCCTTATCTTATCTTATCTCTGATCCATTGGTTCAAAAAGGCTGTTTTTGCTAACAGGGGCTTTGCTGCAAAAGCACGCTGCTTCAAATTGTCCTCACTAAAAATGACTAATGTTAGTCTAAAACATAGGGGAAAACTGTTTTATCACTATAAATTACTTCCATAAACAGGTTCTCTGTGTTTGTAACCCTGGGATGTTTCTGCATTCTCACTTTTTATTGAAATGCATATGCAAAAGTGCTAAATGAAGGAATGTGTATTCAGATAGGCTTGTCTTTTAAAGTGTTTATTCCTTTACAAAACTTAATATAACTTTCACTTGTATTTGTTAAAAAGTGGGGGAAGAAACAAACTTCTTCTCTCTGATCCACTGGTTTACAGAATAAGGAAAATATAAACTGGCTGTTACTAAGGACCTGTGGTTTTAAACCTGAGGTGTTTCTGCATGCTCTATTTTATTGAAACACACCTGTAAAAATGTTAAATAAAGGGATGTGTCTTCAGATAGGTTTGTCTTTTAAAGTGTTTATTCCTTTCCAAAACTTAATAGAACTTTCACTTGTATTTGTTAAAAAGTCCCAGGACCTCAGAAAGCACCTTAATTTCCAAGCTAGACTATTTCGCAACCGCCTGCTGATGCAGAGCCCTCTGCACTGGAGGCAGCCATGTGGGACTGGCGTTGCAGGGAGAGCCCCCAGGAGGAATCCTGGATGACTCAGCCAGAATTTCTTCTAGTGGCTTCCAGGGTGCATGTGGCCAAGGACTAGCTCCACCAGCCTCCGGCAGGGTCCGGTGAGCTCTCAGCTCACTTCCAGCTACCGCCCATGGACGTGCTAGCAAGGAGCAAGGACTGCATTCCCGGATGAGATTCTGGCCAGGACCTGCTTCTGGAGCAGACCCTGGGGGAAGAACATTGTGCCCTCCACCTGTCACACCCTTGCAGGGCTGGCCGTGGTGTGGCCCTAAGGAAACAGTCATGCAGCCAGCAGCATGGTGAGAGAGAAGACATGGTAGTGTGGAGATGGACCTTAGCCAGACCTGCCATCCTGAATCCCCCAGGCTGTGGGGAACTTCATACCCAGACCCAAACTCTGCAGCTCTGGCTCTTCTCTGACAGATGGATTGGAACCAGGGCTCTGGGGCCGCACTCCCTCTAGCTTTGAGGAAGGCAGGTCCAGAGTCTCTCTAACTGTGGAACTCAAGCCCCAAGCCCCAGCACTCCCCCTTGTCTAAAGCCCTGAAGCCTGGAGCCCTGACCCCTCCATCCCGCGGCTGCAGCCCCAGGGCCCCTGTGACTGAAGCCAGTACAGTACTGGCTTTTTTTGTTGTTGTTGCCTGATTGAGGACTTCCATTTCCACAGGGTGCTTGGTTGACCAGTCAGTCCATAACTGGTGCTCGTATCTTTGAGGTTCTACTGTATTTAAATTATCGTTTATATTTCTTTTCATTTCACTTTTTACAGCAAACACGAAGGTCGGCGGTAAGCGGCGGGGTGCGGAAGGTGTAAATCCAGCCCTGACCTGGCCTCTGCTGGAGCTGCTTTCGCCACAATGCTAGAAACACCAGCCTTGAGCCCTGCCCAGCCCATGGGAAAGTTTCCTCTGATTGGCTGCCTACCACACTGCCCGGCCTGCTGGGAAAGAGCAGCCAATCAGAGCTGCAGCACAGGCCAGATGAGCTCTCTCCCTCCCCCCAACCCCCAGGAGTCAAGGTGTTTGGGAGGGGGAGCAGAGGGACGCCTGGGGGAACAGGCAGAGGTTGGGCTGCAGGGGGAAGAATTGATGTGGGGTTGGGGCACATGGCAGAGCTGGGGTGATGCACAAAATCACCTGCTGCAGAACTGAGGGGGCACAGAACTGATGACGGGTGGCAGGGGACAGATAATTAATCAACTGGGATGCTTGGATTTAGAGAGAAGCTGAGAGCTCTCTGAACCAAGTGGCAGGACACAAGGGTGGAGTTTATTCTCTCTCTCTTTATTGTTAATCTTTCACACGACATGGAACCGTCAGAAGGGATCGAGTGGTTCAATAGCTTCCTCTGTAGCCATTTAATCCCATCTTCATTGCTGTGGTCCTTCCATTCCCCGTCCGTTCCGCCATCTGTCATACTCACTTGCTGTGTCAGGTGCAACGGATCTTTGATTTGGGGCCTCTATTAGTCAATTATACATTCTGATAATGAATTAAATAAATATTTACACTAAGAAAATAAATCAACATTTAATAATCAACAGATAATTTAATCAATTTTAAATGAATGCTATACATGAAATCCTGTTGCTGTTTGGGCCAGGCCTGGTGTCATTCTAGGTGGTGGTTCTGCAAAGCTTCCTGCGGTGACCCAGGAGCATGGTACCAATCTCAGGGCAGGCTGTTAGGGAGCCGGGCACAAACCCCAGACAGGCTGTGAGTTCTATACATAGATTTCACCAACCAATTCTCAAGTGTAAACTCCTCAGGCACCATAACAGCCTCAACATGGAGTCACAGCCAGTCATGAGAACATAAGAACGGCCACACTAGGTCAGACCAAAGGTTCATCCAAACCCAGTATCCTGTCCTCTGACAGTGGCCAATGGCAGATGCCCCAAAGGGAATGAACAGAACAGGGAATCACCAAGTGATCCTTCCCCGTCACCCATTCCCAGCTTCTGGCAAACAGAGGCTAGGGACACCATCCCTGCCCATCCTGGCTAATAGCCATTGGTGGACCTCTCCTCCATGAATCTATCTAGCTCCCTTTTGAATCCCATTATAGTATTGGCCTTCACAACACCCTCTGGCAAGGAGTTCCAGAGGTTGACAGTGTGTTGCATGAAAAAATACTTTCTTGTGTTTGTTTTAAACCTGCTGCCTATTAATTTCATTTGGTGGCCCCTAGTTCTTGTATTATGAGAAGGAGTAAATAACACTTCCTTATTTACTTTCTCTATACCACTCATGATTTTATAGACCTCTATCATATCCCCCCTTAGTCGCCTCTTTTCCAAGCTGAAAAGTCCCAGTCTTATTAATCTCGCCTCATACGGAAGCCGTTCCAGACCCCTAATAATTTTTGTTGCCCTTTTCTGAACCTTTTCCAATTCCAATATATCTTTTTTGAGATGGGGCGACCACATCTGCACACAGTATTCAAGGTGTGGGCGTACCATGGATTTATACAGAGGCAACATGATATTTTCTGTCTTATTAGCTATCCCTTGATGATTCACAACATTCTGCTTGCTTTTCTGACAGCCGCTGCACATTGAGTGGATGATTTCAGAGAACTATCCACAGTGACTCCAAGATCTCTTTCTTGAGTGGTAACAGCTAATTTAGACCCCCATCACTGTATATGTAGAGTTAGGATTATGTTTTCCAATGTGCATTACTTTGCATTTATCAACATTCAATTTCATCTGCCATTTTGTTGCCCAGTCACCCAGTTTTGTGAGATCCTTCTGTAGCTCTTCACAGTCTGCCTGGGACCTAACTATCTTGAGTAGTTTGGTATCATCTGCAAATCCCAGTCCCTTGGGTGCTCCGATCTGTTTTGCCACCCAGGTGAGCTGCCTCTGTGATAGGTGGTCCCAAAGAATCACAGCAATATTCTGGGTATTCCCAGTGCCAAAGAATGAATTGCTTATCCCAGTGTCAGGAGGAGCACCTTAATTCTCACACCAAAGACTGCGGTTGTAGCCAATCTTGTAATAAACTAAATACAGATGTATTAAATAGGAAAAGGAAACAAGAGAGATATTTACAAGGATAAAGCAGGTAAACACCTTTAAGGCTAACTCATGCTAAGCACTGGGGATCTTTTGCTTATGCCTAGAAAACTTTACCCCCAGAGTTCGAGCAGCATAGAGACACAGTTCCTTCTTGTTAGAGGGTTTTATCCTTCTCTTGCCATGTGCTCTGAGCTGCAAACCCAGCTGATGGAAGAATCCACTTGCATAACTCATCTTCCCAGGGGAAGGGCAGAACAATCCCACCGTATCTTATCCTCTTTCACATCCCACAACAGTCCGTCTGGTGTCGATGGACCTTTCCTCTCAGTGTCCCTCTCCTGTCTGGTGGTTTACACCGTCACAGAGGCTCACAATACAACCACTCAAATAGTATCTTACAATATGGCATACAGGTGTTACAAGGCGGACAAATGCAGGCAGCAATTCACAAGTATTCAATGAAATCTAAGTACTAAACAAGTTTTTATACACCTAAGACCTGTATAACCCTACTATAACTCAGGTGAGCCACGCGGATCCCAGCCATGCATTTGTCAGTGTTCCATTGAGACATGGGGACTTTGGCTTGAGCTGGCATCTGGTCTGCCTGCGTCACAAGTACCTAATAAAAGCCCTGATTTAGGAAAACACTTAAGCACAAGTTTAAATTAATTCCAATTCAGGACAACACTTAAGCATGCAAGCTTAAGGTTAAGCTCATGCTTAAGTGCTGTCCTGACTAGGCATGTTTTCCAGAAATGGGCACTAGAATGGGGCCCTGATCCAGTAAATACTCTTTATTCAAAACTACTTGCTGAATATTTCCTTTGTCTGCAGATTGTTCACTTGCAGAGGGTTGTGAATGTTCCATCTTTAAAGTTCACACTCAGTCGCTTAAGTTTGAGGGGATAAATAGGTCACATGGTATCCTTGTGTTCTCAGAATGAATGAAACTCTTAGAATCAGAACTCTGGTGCAAATATTTGTGTGTATCCATTTGATATTCTATTTCAGTTAATGTCTTCTAACCTTTGTATAAATGTTTTTCTCTCTATCAACATTTCTCTGAGTACACTCATTTGCTACAATCTCTGCAGGAGCTGGTTAAATGTTGTTATTGAAACATTTTTCCACTGAAAAGTGGCTTTTTGACCAAAATTATTTTTTTGCAGGAAAAATTTCATTTGAATCGAAATTCATTTTTTCCCAGCAAGAACAAGAGATTTTAAAACTTTGTAAAATCACAAATGAGTAAAAAACTTTCATTTGCTGTTCAATAAAAGTTTTAATGTAAAAATTGGGGGTAGATAGTGAGCACAGAAGGTGAATGGCGGCAAACAAAGAGAAAATGAATTTCAAAAAATGAAACAAAAATTCTCAGATTTATTTAGCTGGCAGTATTGTATCCAACTGGGAAATCACCCTGAGAGAATTAATCTGGAGGTCCCCAAGAGTCAATTTTCTGAGTCCGATCACACTTGTTAAAAACACTAGAAGGGAATGTCTCCACTACAAACTTACATCGACCTGTGTTAGGTCGCCTTGCAGCCACCGCAGTATTTCTTGCAGTGGTCCATGTCCATGGTACCCTTCTTCTGACTGAAGAGGGGCAGTGTGGGTGAAAGTCCGGGCTCCTCACTTCCGTCTCCCCGCTGGGAGGCTGGCTGCTCCCTGGGCTCTCGGCTCCCCACTCCCCACCAGGGGCACAGCAGAGAGCGAGGAGCCGGAAACTCCAGGCAGCCAGGCTCCCAGTGGGGAGCTGGGTGAGCACAGCTCAACTTGGAGCAGGCAGCGGGGAGCCAGGACCCAGGGGGTAGCCCCTCTTTCAGCATGGAGTGGGGAGCTGGGCAGGTGCAGCCCAGCTGGGACTGGGGAGCAGGGCTGGCCTTACCCTGAGGTGAACTGAGGTGGCTGCCTCAGGTGCAAGACTGGGGGCTGGGGGGGGGGCACTAGGACCCAGAGTGTAGAAAATTGTGTCTGCTGCTGGTGCATCTGTATTCTCTCTGCTCTAGATGCACAGAGATGGGGGAGCGCTGGGCTGGAGGAAGGAGGGCACAAGAGACAGAACAGGCAGGCAGGAGAAAAGGGGAGAGGGAATCACAGAACGCAGCAGGAGCTGCAGGGAGACAGAGGAGGAGGAGCCTCTTATGTACCCCTCTAGCACCCCCAGGGCCTGGACTGATTAACCCCAGCTTCTCAGGGAGCTTCCTGTTTCCTGCTGCTTCCCTGAACCCACTTGAGGAGAACAGGCCGTCAGCTGAAGTAGTAGGAGCCAGTTAGGCCCTTAAGACTCTGATCTCTTCCCTCGCTCAGGCCCTGCTACCAGCCTGCTTATTTGTCCCCTTCAACTGAGTGTTGAGAGCCACTTTAGCTGGCACAGAACAGCAGTCACGAGTGAAAGAAGAAAACGCCCCCCTGGGGCAGCATTCAGAAAAAGCAAGCAAGCAAAGGAAGCTTTTCTATCTAAGCAGGAAGGAACTATCCTGAGATACATAGACACAAATGTTCACGGTCAGCCTTCTGGCCCCAGGGAGGAGTGAGTGGTGCGGAGATGCCTGATCTTCCAGTCAGTCAGAGGGCAGGTGACCTGGCAGCTACTGCAGCATCCGTATCTCCACCACAAATGGATGTAGCCATGCACAGTCCTGAAGAACAGTGTAGATCAGAGGAGAGGGTGGTGGAGGCGCAAGAAACAGCTGCTGCTGAGTTTAGTTCGTTAAGTCTAGATGATCCAGGACTGTGGACCCACTTGAGCAGTAGCCTGAGGGACTTCCTTGTACTGCACGAGCCACAGCAAGTGAAAAACTTCATGTTCCCCAAAGACAATGAAAGTAGAAGTTTCCATCCAACCCATTACTGGCGTGAAGTCCCCAGTGGTGCCAAAGTGGAGAGGACTGGCTTATGTACTCAAAAACCCAGAATGCTGCATACTGTTTTTGTGGCAAACTCTTCCAGTCTAATGTTCCAGCCACACTGGGTTCTACAGGAACAAAGGACTGGAAAAATCTGGCTAGAAATCTGGCATGCCATGAGAAGGCAGCAAATCACCAGAGAGCATTCCATCGGTGGAAAGAGCTTGAGATGAGACTAAGGTTAAAGGCCACCATAGAGGATCAGCATCAAGAGAAGATAGCATCAGAGTCTCTTTACTGGCAAAATGTTCTGAAAAGGCTCATTCCCATGGTGAGAATGCTTGCTACCCAAAACCTAGCACTCCGTGGCACTTCAGATCAGCTGTTTGTGACAAACAATGGAAACTTCCTTCAAACAGTGGAGCTGACGGCTGAGTTTGGTGCTGTGCTCCAGGAGCATCTAAGAAGAGTCACCACCCAAGTCGTGGTACACACACCACTACCTTGGAAAAACCATTCAAAATGAGATCAGACAGTTCCCGGCAACAAAAGTCAAACAGAAGATTGTGGCAGGTCTGAAGTCAGCAAGATATTCCTCTGTTATTCTGGACTGCACACCTGACATCAGCCATACGGAACAAATGACTTTAATGGTGCATTTTGTAACAACAACAGAACCTAGTGAAAATGTCCCTGCAATGGTGACTGTCAGAGAGCATTTTCTAGAATTTATCGACATTGATGATACGACAGGACCTGGTATGACAAATGTGTTTCTTAAACAGCTGGAAGATACGGGAACTGCGATCGCTGACATGAGAGGTCAGGGCTACGATAATGGTGCTAACATGAGAGGAAAGAACTGAGGAGTGCAGACACGGATCTGAGAGTTAAACCCTCGAGCTTTTTTTGTCCCATGCAGTTCTCATTCATTGAACTTGGTGGTCAGTGGTGCAGCATCAGCTTCTAGAGAACATCTGGGAACATCCTCCCTGACACTGAAACCACTGAGTGCCACAGGATGGGAAAGTCGAGTGGAGGCGATAAAGCCTATCAAACACCAAATTGGGAAGATAGATGATGCCACAGTTGCCATTATGGAGGACAGTGCTATGACAGGAACTGTTCGTGGGAGAACAGTGGCAGAGGGAAATGGAATCACCAGAAACATACATAACTTCAAATTTCTGTGTGGCTTAGTGTTGTGGCATGACATACTGTTTGAAATAAATCATAGAATCATAGAATCATAGAATCATAGAATCATAGAATATCAGGGTTGGAAGGGACCCCTGAAGGTCATCTAGTCCAACCCCCTGCTCGAAGCAGGACCAATTCCCAGTTAAATCATCCCAGCCAGGGCTTTGTCAAGCCTGACCTTAAAAACTTCCAAGGAAGGAGATTCCACCACCTCCCTAGGCAACGCATTCCAGTGTTTCACCACCCTCTTAGTGAAAAAGTTTTTCCTAATATCCAATCTAAACCTCCCCCACTGCAACTTGAAGCCATTACTCCTCGTTCTGTCATCTGCTACCATTGAGAACAGTCTAGAGCCATCCTCTTTGGAACCCCCTTTCAGGTAGTTGAAAGCAGCTATCAAATCCCCCCTCATTCTTCTCTTCTGCAGGCTAAACAATCCCAGCTCCCTCAGCCTCTCCTCATAAGTCATGTGTTCTAGACCCCTAATCATTTTTGTTGCCCTTCGCTGGACTCTCTCCAATTTATCCACATCCTTCTTGTAGTGTGGGGCCCAAAACTGGACACAGTACTCCAGATGAGGCCTCACCAATGTCGAATAGAGGGGGACGATCACGTCCCTCGATCTGCTCGCTATGCCCCTACGTATACATCCCAAAATGCCATTGGCCTTCTTGGCAACAAGGGCACACTGCTGACTCATATCCAGCTTCTCGTCCACTGTCACCCCTAGGTCCTTTTCCGCAGAACTGCTGCCTAGCCATTCGGTCCCTAGTCTGTAGCGGTGCATTGGATTCTTCCGTCCTAAGTGCAGGACCCTGCACTTATCCTTATTGAACCTCATCAGATTTCTTTTGGCCCAATCCTCCAATTTGTCTAGGTCCTTCTGTATCCTATCCCTCCCCTCCAGCGTATCTACCACTCCTCCCAGTTTAGTATCGTCCGCAAATTTGCTGAGAGTGCAATCCACACCATCCTCCAGATCATTTATGAAGATATTGAACAAAACCGGCCCCAGGACCGACCCCTGGGGCACTCCACTTGACACCGGCTGCCAACTAGACATGGAGCCATTGATCACTACCCGTTGAGCCCGACAATCTAGCCAGCTTTCTACCCACCCTATAGTGCATTCATCCAGCCCATACTTCCTTAACTTGCTGACAAGAATACTGTGGGAGACCGTGTCAAAAGCTTTGCTAAAGTCAAGAAACAATACATCCACTGCTTTCCCTTCATCCACAGAACCAGTAATCTCATGATAAAAGGCGATTAGATTAGTCAGGCATGACCTTCCCTTGGTGAATCCATGCTGGCTGTTCCTGATCACTTTCCTTTCATGCAAGTACTTCAAGATTGATTCTTTGAGGACCTGCTCCATGATTTTTCCAGGGACTGAGGTGAGGCTGACTGGCCTGTAGTTCCCAGGATCCTCCTTCTTCCCTTTTTTAAAGATTGGCACTACATTAGCCTTTTTCCAGTCATCCGGGACTTCCCCGGTTCGCCACGAGTTTTCAAAGATAATGGCCAATGGCTCTGCAATCACAGCCGCCAATTCCTTCAGCACTCTCGGATGCAACTCGTCCGGCCCCATGGACTTGTGCACGTCCAGCTTTTCTAAATAGTCCCTAACCACCTCTATCTCCACAGAGGGCTGGCCATCTACTCCCCATGCTGTGATGCCCAGCGTAGCAGTCTGGGAGCTGTCCTTGTTAGTGAAAACAGAGGCAAAAAAAATGTTGTAAGCCGGAGACTCCAAGGTGTTGACCTTGATATATCTGGAGCAATGGAACAACTGGACAAAGCAAAGTCATACCTACAGTCTTACCGGTCAGATGAGGGATTTCAAAACGTTCTGAAGAGTGCACAGAAGTTGGCAGAGGAACTTCACACTGAAGCTATTTTCCTACCCATTCAAGAATACAAGAGTCACCAAAGAAGAAGACATTTTGAATACGAGGCACGGGGATAATCCCATAAGAGACCCCAACCAACAATTCAAAGTTGAATTCTTGAACCAGCTGCTAGATTGTGCAATACAGTCAGTTGAAGAACGTTTCATGCAGCTCAAGGAACACAGCAGTATATTTGGGATGTTGTATGATATTCCAAAACTCCTCACTATACCTGAAGAAGACCTATACCAGCAATGCAGGGCACTAGAGACAGTGTTGACACATGATGACATGCGCGATATTGATGCGAGTGATTTAGGTGATGAACTGAAAGCCCTTTCAAGATACATTTCATCAGGATCAACTCCAAAGGCTGTTCTGGAATATTATGTGCACAAATAAGATGACCACCCTCTTTCCAAATGCTTTTCTTGCTCTGCACATACGTCTAACACTTCCTGGAACAGTTGCCAATGGAGAATGCAGCTTCTCCAAGCTGAAGTTAATAAAAACACATCTGCACTCCACAATGACACAGGAGAGGCTGGTCGGCCTTGTAACCATCTCAATAGAGCATGAGCTGGCCCAGACTGTGGACCTTCAGGAAGCAGTTCAAATCTTTGCAACCAAGAAGGCACGGAAAGCACCACTTTGATTATTCAAACAGATACAAATGCCAGTGTTTACCATGCAGACAAGGAAAGTTCAGGTTTTTGAAAGTTAAATGTTACTTAAAATTTTTGAACAAGGCATTTTAAGTTGTTAGTTCTCCTTTATTGGGGTAGGTAGCAGAGCAGTATCATGAGAGGAGTAGAACAGGAAGAAGGCAGAATTGAGAAGTTTCAAAGTTTTGGCCCAAGCAAGGAGGCATGGGGGCGTCATTTGAGCTCCCCGCCTCAGGTGCCAAAATGTTGTAGGCCGGCCCCGCTGGGGAACCTGGGCAGCAGCTTGGCTGGGAGCAGGGAGCAGGGAGCCAAGAGCCTAGGGCGTAGCCGAACTCAGGCTGGAGCTCCCCACACATCCCGGTGTTCTTCTCAATTTCATGGCTCCATGAATGAGCCGAGGTAAGTAACCCACAGCGTCTACACAGACAATGTATTGCCCTGACTACACCGACATAAGGCCTATGCCCGGAGTTATTATGTCAGTGTAGTAGGGCACTTACATCGGTGGGACCAAAGCTCTGGTGTGTACACTGACATGAATAGGTCAACGTAAGGCAGCTTACGTTGACCTAACTCTGTAGTGTAGACCAAGCCAGAGGGTGAGATGCTGCCACTTTTACTCACTATGACAAATACCTTAATTTGCAGCTGGTCCCCTTGAATGAATGAACCTGCTTGTGGAGGAAGGTATAACCCAGTGTGGATTAGCATGGCAGAACCCAGCCCTACTGCATCAGGAGGTTTTTGTAAGCTAGCTTCCATACTCAGCCAATGTGAAAAACAACATTTTCAGCGGAGGAAAGGGGAGTTTCCTGTTAAAACCAAGTTACACCCCAGCCTAGCGTTAACCTCAAGAGAACATGCATTCAGGCTCCCTTTGTACTCTGTGTGGCAGGAGATTTTGTCATTTGGGATTAACCAAAAGATTCTAATTTTAATTGAAAGTCTTTTTCTCCATGCTAAGCAGTCCCCTGCTGTGCTCCTAAGTGCCGGGTGGCCTCGTCTGGATGGGGAGAAAGGTTCGCCCTTAACACAAGCTAAAACCTCGTGGAGACAAGGTAGGTCATATTTTTCACATTACTTGTTAGGCTCCTCCACAGGCTTTAACTTGACCTGCTAACAACTCATGTGAAAACTACACACTGCCTTGTCTTCGCTAGGATTTTACCTCAAGTTAGTTAACTCAAGTTCTAGGTCCAGTGTTCTTTAACATCTTCAGTAATGACCTGGGCGTAGGTATGGAGAGCATACTGATCAAGTTTGTAGACGACACAAAACTAGGAGGGGAGGGTTGCAGCACTTTGGAGGATAAAGCTAAAATTCAGAGGGATCTTGCTAAATTGGAGAACTGGGCTATAGACAACAACATGAAATTCAACAAAGACAAATCTAAGGTGCTACACATAGGGAAGAACAACAAAATGCACAAATACAGAATGGGGGATAACTGGCTTGGCAGCAGCACGGCTGAGAAGGATCTGGGAGTTGTGGTGGATCCCAACCTCCACATGAGTCAGCAATGCGATGGTGTTGCAGAAAAAGCAAATGCAATTTTTGGTTGCATTAACAGAGGCATAACATGCAAGTCACAGGAGGTGACAGTACTGTTCTACTCGGTGCTGGGTAGGCGTCAGCTGAAGTACTGTGTCCAGTTTTGGTCACCAATGTATAGAAAGGATGTAAAGAAACTGGACAGTATCCAGACGTGGACACAGATGATCCGAGGGATGGAATGCAACGCAAGGCGTCTGAGCAAAGACTGAAGGAACTGGGTATTTTGATTTGGAAAAGAGAAGACTACAGGGGGACATGACAGCTGTCTTCAAACACTTGAAAGGTTGACTTAAAAAAGATGGAGAAAAGTTGTTCTCTTTTGCCACAGACGGCAGGACGAGAGGCGATGAGTTCAAACTACAGCACAGCAGATTCAGATTAAATCTCAGGACAAACTTCCCAACTGTAAGAGCAGTAGGACAATGGAACAGATGCCTAGGGAGGTTGTGGAAGCTCCTTCACTGGAGGGTTTCAAGGGCTAGCCGACTGTCTGGGATGGTTTAGACACAGTAAATCTGGCATCTTGGCAGGGGTTAGACTAGATGACCCTTGCGGCCCCTTCTAACTTGATGGTTCTATGATTCTATGAGTTAACATCCCTCTTCTGCAGTGACAACAAGGCCGTAAGGGTTGGCTCCTGGCCTTCACTCAGGTAGCTACAGCCAGGCCTTTCCCTCTGACTGGTGTGGGGTAGGATGCTTCCTGATGCCTCCCTGACCCTGGATCCTCTCTGGATCTTCCACAGGTCTCTTTCTGCCCTTTACCCTTCTATCAGGGCCACAGGCACCAGCTCTCCCAGAGCGAGGGAGCTCTACCAGCCCCTTGCAAGACTCTGAGCCTCTCCCACCAGCCCCCTATGTCTTTCTTTTTTAGTATGACACTTAACTGGGAGGAGTGGTAGATACACTGGAGGGTAGGGATAGGATACAGAGGGACCTAGACAAATGGGAGGATTGGGCCAAAAGAAATCTGATGAAGTTCAACAAAGACAAGTGCAGAGTCCTGCACTTAGGATGGAAGAATCCAATGCACCGCTACAGACTAGGGACCGAATGGCTAGGCAGCAGTTGTGCAGAAAAGGACGTAGGGGTTACAGTGGACGAGAAGCTGGATATGAGTCAACAGTGTGCCCTTGTTGCCAAGAAGGCCAATGGCATTTTGGGCTGTATAAGTAGGGGCATTGCCAGCAGATCGAGGGACGTGATCGTTCCCCTCTATTCGACATTGGTGAGGCCTCATCTGGAGTACTGTGTCCAGTTTTGGGCCCCACACGACAAGAAGGATGTGGAAAAATTCGAGAGAGTCCAGCGGTGGGCAACAAAAATGATTAGGGGAGTGGAACACATGATTTACGAGGAGAGGCTGACGGAAGTGGGATTGTTTAGTCTACAGAAGAGAAGAATGAGGGGAGATTTGATAGCTGCTTTCAACTACCTGAAAGGGGGTTCCAAAGAGGATGGATCTAGACGGTTCTCAGTGGTAGCAGATGACAGAACGAGGAGTAATGGTCTCAAGTTGCAGTGGGGGAGGTTTAGATTGGATATTAGGAAAAACTTTTTCACACGGAGGGTGGTGAAACACTGGAATGCGTTACCTAGGGAGGTGATGGAATCTCCTTCCTTAGAAGTTTTTAAGGTCAGGCTTGACAAAGCCCTGGCTGGGATGATTTAATTGGGGATTGGTCCTGCTTTGAGCAGGGGGTTGGACTAGATGACCTCCTGAGGTCCCTTCCAACTCTGATATTCCATGATTCTATGATTCTGAGCCCCTTGTCTCCCCTCTGTGATACAGCAGGCTCCATTTTACAAGCAGACCTGCCCCTACCCCAGGCTACCATCATGTGATGTCTGATGCAGCCAGCATCCCAAACCCATCACTTGGGGGTGGGGGAGAGGTGGGGGCTAATGGCACATTGATGGGGCTGAGCCCAAATCCCCTAAAAGGGCCAGCCCACCCCGTGACAGCACCCACCTGGCAGGTGATGGGGAAGCCGCTGCCAGGAGTCAGGCAGTGCTGTACCGGGGTGATGCTGGGGCAGTGCACAGAGATGCAATGGGCTAGGGGAGGGGTGGAAGCAGATTATGTGTAACTGTGACACCCCCTTCCCTCCCCCGCAGCACAACTCCCTGCTGAAGCGCTGGCCTGATCTCTGTCTTCTCAGGACTTCAAAAAAGAAAAGTATTGCACAGAGCAGCCCCTGCCTAAAGGGGTTAACGACAGCGGCCAGTCAGCTCAGAGAGTCCCAGACAATTTCTTAGGGAGCGAAGGTTTAACACACACACAGACCCTCGCAGGCAGGATTTGGGATACTCTTCAGTCCCTTCAGCAGCACGGGTAGGCAATAAATCTGCGGGGTTCCTTACGGAGACTCCCGGTGCTGTTGCTGTTACGTGTGTTTCAGTGCAAGGTTACAGCACAACACTCGCTTGTGTAGTTTCGGCCACACCTTCAGAGCATTCCCCTCCGAGCTCTCGCAGATTATTTCTCAGTCTCTGGGGCCGGGGGGGCGGGGGGCTCCAAACGCATCTGTCCCCCCGCGGGAGTCTCCGGGGCCTGAGGAGAATGGCGGCCTCTCCATCCCCGCCCAGCGCCTCGGAATCTCCTCAGCAAACACCAGTCCAAAGATGCGTGCGGCCAGCAGCACTTCCCGCCCCACGGCTAACAGACAACCAGACAGCCGTCTCCTCGTCGTTCAGTGAGATGGGGAATCCGGAGCCCGTTTCCAGGGTGGTTCGGGAACTGGGATGCAGCCTTCACAGCTCTTGGTCCCGCATGGATCAGCCACCAAGCCCCCAGGGCTGCCCCTAGCTCCCAGGTCTGAACCTTTCCCCCCTGAGCTCTGACCGGCTCAGCTCTCGGGGAATGTGTGGAACCTGCAAGGCTGCTTGCCCTTCCTGAAACTTCCCGTACAGCCTCAGAGATGGTTACCAAGGCCGTGTCTCCGCTACAAAGTTATGTCAGCGTTCAGCCACCAAGGTTTGTGTATGGCTGGGCATGTGCCCACTTGGCTGCTTGCATCAGTGCTGCTCACACTCACCAGAGTGCTTGTGTAACCCACTAAACTTTGATTCCACAAGTGCCCCCGTCAGCCCATGTTACCGCAGGAGCAGCGAGCAGGTTCTGTCTCTTTTGACAGCAGAACTCCCACCTGTGGATGATCACACACAGGGAAAATATGCAGATGTGAACAGTCGTGGATGCCCATAGGATGGGGCCGGCCTTCGGGCGGGTGGCATGGGTGACTGCCCAGGGCGCCACGGTCCGGAGTCAAGGAGCAGGACACAGGCCTGGCCCCCACACTGCCCCCAGCCTGCCCCTCACCATGCTTCAGCGGGATGACGCTGGAGGCCCCACAACACAAGCGGGGCCAGGACACAGAGCAGGACTGCCATGGCTGGGGTGGAACTGAGGGCATCCCAGGAGGGGAGAGGGCACAGGCTTCCCCAGGCCCAGCCCCGCCGCTGCATGACCTCCGACAGCCAACTGCACACGCGACGCTGTGCAGGAACAATGTGTATAGTGGGGGGCTGAGAGCCACTGGACCCAACTGTAAACCCTGCATGTGATGGAAACCGCTTCCAGCCAGGGGGTGCGGCAGCCCCCCTAGATCCAGCCCCAGAGCGCTGTCTTCCTCTTTCCTCACACCTCCTCCCCACATCGAACCACCTCTCCTCTCCACTCCCTCCCTGTCCCCCTCCTTCTCCATCCACCCATCTCTCGACTCCCCCCGTCCTTTCCCCTCCAACCACCATTCCCCTCTCTTCCCCCTCCTATCACCTCCTGTCAAGGTTCCTTCCCCACTCTGAACTCTAGGGTACAGATGTGGGGACCTGCATGAAAACCCCCCTAAGCTTACTTTTACCAGCTTAGGTTAAAACTTCCCCAAGGTACAAACTATTTTACCTTTTGCCCTTGTACTTTATCGCTGCCACCACCAAACGTCTAACAGATATATAACCGGGAAAGAGCCCGCTTGGAAATGTCTTTCCCCCCAGAATCCTCCCCAAACCCTATACCCCCTTTCCTGGGGAAGGCTTGATAAAAATCCTCACCAATTTGCATAGGTGAACACAGACCCAAACCCTTGGATCTTAAGAACAATGAAAAAGGAATCAGGTTCTTAAAAGAAGAATTTTAATTAAAGAAAAAGTAAAAGAATCACCTCTGTAAATTCAGGATGATAAATACCTTACAGGGTAATTAGATTCAAAACATAGAGAATCCCTTAAGTTACAAAAAGACACAAAAACAGGAATCTACATTCCATTCAGCACAACTTATTTTCTCAGCCATTTAAACAAAACAGAATCTAACACAGATCTAGCTAGATTGCTTACTAAGTTCTCAGACTCCATTCCTGTTATGACCCCGGCAAAAGCATCACACAGACAGAGAGAGACTTTGTTTCTCGCCCCCTCCAGCTTTTGAAAGTATCTTGTCTCCTCATTGGTCATTGTGGTCAGGTGCCAGCGAGATTATCCCACCTTCTTACCCCTTTACAGGCGAAAGTGTTTTTCCTCTGGCCAGGAGGGATTTTAAAGGAGTTTACTCTTCCCTTTATATTTATGACACCTCCCCTCCCCGCTTCCCCATCCAACCGCCTCTCCCCTCCACCCCTTCCCTCCCTTCCCCCTCCTTCCCCCATCCAATTACCTCCCCTCCCCCTCCTTCCCCCTCCAACCACCTCCTTCTCCAACCAACCGCCTCTCCCCTCCACTCCCTCCCTCTCCTTCCCCCTCCAACCGCCCCTCCCACACCCACTTCTTCCCCCTCCAACTGCCTCTACCCTACACCCACATCCTTCCTCCACATCCTTCCCACCCTTCCTCACCTCATCTTCTGCCCCTCCCCCATGGTTCTCGAAAGGGTGGGGGTGCAGGGCTGTCAGAGGAGAACAACAGGGGATGCTGGCTGAGCAGGGAAGATGGACCAGGAACCTGCGGGGGTTGCTGGCCAACCCTGGGGGAGCTCAAGTCACCTCTTACCGACCTGCTTGTTTTGGGGTGGCTTGGGCTTGTTTTTGAAAGGCAGGGTCGCATATTTATCTCGTGAGACTTGGCAACTTTGGTTGGCTTTTACCCATCTGCCTTGAGGTGAAAGGCTCAAAGCCCTGATCCACCCTGATCCCCCTCCTATTTCCTTAAAATGGTAAATACATGCGGGAAACTGAGGCACAGACAGGTGAGGTAACTTGCCCAAGGTCTCCCAGTGAGTCAGGAGTAGAGGAAGGAATAGAAACCAGGAGTCCCTATTGCCAGGTCTTGTCAGGGACCAGACCAGCAGGGACAGCGGCTGGCTGGCTCTCTGAATAACCTCCCTGCTAGACAACCTATAAGGCCACCTGCTGTTCCTGGGACCTGCTGGAGGAGCCACAGCACTGGCTGGCTGCCGGCTCACCAGGCCTGCTTAGGCGCCTGGCACCCAGATGAGCTCACTGGCTGCTCAATGTGTATCTTGCCCATGGCAGCTGTGCTTCCCTGTCATCCAGTCCCTGCTCCAGCCGGCTTCCAGGCCCTGCTCCTGCTCTGCTCCAGCCCCTGCTCCCCTTCGGCTTCAGACGTCTGGTTTGATGCCCAGCCCTGCCTCTGCCTCACTCACTGCTTGGCCCCTCACTTCTGGCTTCGGCTTCTGTCTCTCTGGTACTGATCCCGGGCTCCACCTCTGGCTGAGGACTCTGCTGTACCCCAACCCTGGCTCTGGCATTTGGCTTCTGACCCTGGGCCCATTTCCTGGATGCTGCCCATGCTGGACCCAGCTCGAGCCCGTTAGCTGAAGTCTCACTTCCACCACGAGGCCTGACCACACATGGCCCAGCTGGTGACAGGGTGGCTCTCACCACCAGGCCTCCTCCCCATTTCTATTTCTGGGCCAGGGCTGCGTCAGAGGGCGGCTCTAACCCAGCAGGCTGCTGAAAGGATCTACCTGCCAGCGATCGGGGCTTGGCTCAGCGCGAAGGCAGGAGAATGGAGAGGGAGAATATCTATGAGAACCTGGAGGTGATGGAAGCTGCTCCCCAGCCAAAAGGTAAGCACAAGAGGCTGCACCGGACCCTGGACTCCCGCTGGCCTTTCCTTGGCTTTGTGGTCTCTGCATCAGCATTCTGGGCAGCGATCGCTCCACTGACCACGTCCCCAGAGCTCAGCCTTGTGCTGGCTGGACGGCACCACGGGCAGTGGGCGAGGGTACTCGGTCAGTCCTTCCCAGTCATTCTCTCCCCTGCCAGTCCCCAACGGGAGAAGGGCACAGGGAGGAGAGATGGGAGTCCCTGCACAGCATCCCAACCTCCTGCTGGGCAGAGCAGTGGCATGGGCTGGCCATAAAAGCCATCCAGGCTCCCCGACCCCAGCCCACTGCCACCATCAGCCTCTCGCAGGAGGAGATCGCCTGGGTCAAATCTTCACAGCCCCCGTTTCTGGGGACCAGCTCCCTCTCATCCCCCCCATTTCACAGTGACACCTCCTTTCCTTACCCTCTGCCCCTTGCCTGCCGGAGCACGTGCTTCTATCCAGGAGCAGGGATAGGGAGATGCTAGGTGTGTTAGCAGAGAAGGGTTTTCCCCAGGGCTCGGGGACAGGGGGAAGGGAACCTGTTCCTCCAAGGACCTCCAAGGAGCAAATGGAGCTGGAAGTTCTGAGATAAGGACCAAGCTGTTTTCCTAAAGCTCCCAGCACAGGCAGACTGCGAAGAGCTACAAAGGGATCTCACAAAACTGGGTGACTGGGCAACAAAATGGCAGATGAAATTCAGTCTTGATAAATGCAAAGTGATGCACCTTGGAAAACAATCCCAATTATACCTATAAAATGATGGGGTCTAAATTAGCTGTTACCACTCAAGCAAGAGATCTTGGGTCAGTGTGGGGAGTTCTCTGAAAACATCCACTCACTGTGCAGCGGCCGTCAGAAAAGCAAACAGAATGTTGGGCATCATTAAGAAAGGGAGAGATAAGAAGACAGAAAATATCGTATTCCCTCTGTATAAATCCATGCTACGCCCACATCTCGAATACTGTGTGCAGATGTGGTCACCCCATCTCAAAAAAGGGCAACAAAAATGATTAGGGGTACAGAACGGCTGCCGTATGAGGACAGATTAATAAAACTGGGATTATTCAGCTTGGAAGAGAGACGACTAAGGGGGGATATGACCCTTGGTCTGACCCAATCTGGCCATTCTCATGTTCTTCTATTTGGTGGTACAGGTGTCAGCTGAACAAGGGCCTCCTCCGGGGCTTTCTTATCCCCTTTGGTCTCAGTGCAATCCAGATGCCATGTGCCAGCTGTTCTGGTTTTGAACACATGAAAGAAGCCCAGGAATGGTCTAGAGACAGGCAGGGATACGGGGCTGATGGAAGTGGAGGGTGCTGGTGAGGACGTGAGGTTCAATATGCAGCTGCAGCTAGCCACCGAGCTCAGCTAGGCTCTCCGCAGCGGCAAAGGAAAACCCAAGGGGAAATGTAGCTTGTGCTAGGTGACAGAGAAGCTCCTCCCAGAATCTGTTTCAGTAAAGGCTGAGAACTGTAAACTTAGCACATTAGTGAGAGGCAGCTTCACCCTTTGGTTAGAGTGAGAAAAGCCACTTCTGCAATGTAAGGGGATTATCTGGGCACCTGAGTGTTGTCTTCTGGTTCCAGGAACCACACCCCATGGGGGAGCACTGCGAGCGAATGGCTGAGGCCCACAGACAGGGAGGGGGTGCCGAAGGCTGAGACTTTCAGGGAGAGGAGAATCTGACAGTCTTGTGTCTCCAAGCAGCTGCTGTTCAGCTTGGGGAGACCAAATCCAGACCACACAGCGCACACTTACTTCTGTCGACACATAGATCCCGGCTCGAATGCAGCTCTAGTCTTCTCCCTTTAATGTGCAGGGGAGACACAGTCTTCTGGCTTTGCCCTGTGGGCCACCCCTTGGCTGCCTTGCAGTGAGGAGCCCAGCATCCTGGAGATGGGTTATTAGACAGGGATGCTGTAGAAAGGCCCTTCTGAGCACACTGCTGCTGTCAGCCCCACTTTTCTCCTGCAAAGAATCATTTCCCCTCATTTCACTGCCTCCTTGTTTTGATATTTCGTAAGTTGTTTCAGGTTCCTTTTCTCATTTAAAAATTCTCCTTTGGGCATGGACTTCACAAGCCCTAAACTTCCCTCTCAAGAAAGGCTGAGGCAGGGGAAAAGCCTGCTTCCAGTTCTCTCTCACAGGACGCCTGCCTGGCGCTACCGTCACCCTGATGTAGGGAGGGTGGCTTTTCAGACTCAAGTTCAGGTCGGTTCTGACCTTATTTGGCCTGATTCTGCTGTTGCTGTTAACCACAGTCAGGGAACAGGAGGCTGAACAGTGATTAGATTTGGGGGATGGAGTTTCCGTGGTCACTGGCATTTGAGCTGTCACTTTCCACGGATATGTTTCTTCTTCTCCTTCAAGGAAATCCTACCGAGACATCGGTCCCTTGGCGGCGCGGGGCGGAGCGGATTGTCATTGCTGTCCTTCTGCTCCTGATGCTTGTGGCCCTGGCCAGCTCCCTCCTTGCTGTGACGCTTCTATGTAAGTTCAGCTGCGGCTCCAAGGCCCACGTTGGCCAACTTCCATACAGGCCAGCTGGCTCAACTGCGGGGCGGGGCACCCCCACATTTCAGCAGAATGTCGACTGTGTTTCCAGTCTGTCCCTCCAAATAAATCTCCTACTCCAGGGAGTTCGAATGGAGTTGAAAGATCTTGCCCTACTGGTTTGATATGAGCACAAACCTTCCAAGTCTAACGATGGTCAAGCACTGGCCCAGGTCACCTAGGGAATCCCCATCACTGGAGATTTTAAGAAGAGGTTAGACAACCACCTGTCAGGGATGGTCTAGGTGTACTTCATCCTGCCTGAACTTCACCCCTGTGACTTCAGATCCCATGTGTCAGCCCCACATGCTCACCCTGCGCTCTGAGGGTCAAGCTGGGTCCTTTCCTGACCACATAGCACCAGCATGAGCCTCAGCCCCCGGCGTCCTCATGGCACAATTGAAATGCCTGCCCTACGGAGAGACTGGACGGCCCAGAGCTTCGGGCACTTGTCTGGGGCTCCGATTGCTGGGTTTAATTCCCTGCCCTGGAGCCAGCAAACAGAGCTGAAAACAGGGGAGTTTGAGTGGAGAGCTCTTGGAGGAGAGGGGAGACAAGCCCCTGTTCCTTAGGGGCAGTGAGTGGCATCGACGACTGGTGCCTCCCCATGCTGGGGGTCCACAATCTAAAGGGGAGGACACGTGACCCCCCACGTGTCTCCTCTGCCCAGCGACCCCTGCGCCCAGCCCAGGGCCTCCCTGCAGTCCCCACCCCACCAGAGTTACCTGTGGGGGGGGTCTGTCCTTTTCACGCTGCGCCTCTCCCCTCCCGCCAGCACATTCGGCCGCTCTCCCTGGCACCCGGGCCCAGGCGGGGAGCAGGAGGGAGCCGCCTCTCATGCGGCTGAAGCTGGTCGCTCCAGGTCACTGCTCTGGGCAGTGCAGCAGCTGCCTGAGAGAACCTGGCTGGGGGCCTGGCGCCAGGCCGCCCCCACCATGGCCTGGCTGCTGGGGACAGGCGCCGAGGGAGCCGGAAACGTGCCAGGGGGAGAGGGGACTCCAGCTTGCTCGACCCCTGTCCCTGGTAGCCTGGCCTTGGTGGGGCAGCCCCGCCACCTCCCCAACCAGGCTGTCTCAGGCAGATGCTGCGCCGCACAGAGCAGTGACCCCGAGCGGCCGACATGAGAAGTGGCTGGTCCTGCCCCTTCCACTCCCTGCCCGGGCCTGGCTGCCAGGGACTGGGCCGATCGCGCTGGGGTCAGTATCAGCAGGAGAAGGACAGAGCCCCTCTTCCTCCTCCCCACCCCCGGCATGCCAAGCAGAAATCTTGGGGGTGCTTCACCCTGCACACACACCCCTGTGCGTCGCCTCTGGAGAGTGGGTTCTTGAGAGTTTGCTGGCTGGTGTGTTGCGTTCACTTTGCAGAGGCTGGTACGGGCAGTGCGCTGAGAGATGCAGAGCCTTTGATCAGATCAGATCAGGGCGGGGCTTCCCTGACTAGGAGGCCTATAAATGCAAGCAATGGAGTGGCAAAGAAGTCAGCAAACAACTGGAGACAGGGGAGTTAGAGTGCACGGTTGTAAGGAGAGTTTGTGGGACGGGCGGTGGCGTTCTGTTTTTGTGTCGTGTGGGGTTTTCTTTCTCCTTGACTGGCGCTTGGGCGGGAAGGGTGTGACAGACACAGAGGCAGCAGTGGTAGTGACCCAAGCATTAGAAGAGACAATGAAGATGACCAGATGTGGAAGCTGCAGGAGGTACATGATCCTGGAGTGGGTACCTGAAAAGAGCTTGTTTGTATGAAGTGCCAGCTGAGAGAGCTGATGGAAGAGAAGAGCTGAGGTTTGGAGATGCAGGTGGAAAGTATGGTTGAGTTTGGAAGGGGATTTGAGCAGATGATGGAGGGAAGGCGAGAGGAGGCTGAAGGGAAAACTCAAGATTGGCAGATCCAAGCTGGACTGGAGAACTGGGAGGGGACACTGCTGGGTGAGTAAAGTGGCCAGTGGAAATGTGATTATGAGAACTGGGCAGAAGGAGAAGTAGAGCTCAGGAATAGGTTTGCTGAATTGGAAAATGAAGAAGACTTGTGGCAGGGAGTAGCCGAAGGTGGGAGGGCCAGGCAGAAGAGAAGAGCAGCTAGTCCTACAAGAAGAGGGGAAGAGTCAATGTAGATACCCAGAGGTCGGAGCCCCAGGAGGACAGAGGATGACTTGCAGTAGATCGCAAGGGAAAGCAAAAGACAAGAGGACTTGTATGCAGAAGGAATGGGAGGAAGGCTGGAGAATGGCACCAACACCAGGAAGAGGCAGGTCTATGTGATTGGTGACTCCTTACTAAGAAGAATGGACAGGTCTGGCACCAGAGCTGATCCAGAGAACACAAGGGCGTGCTGTCTGCCAGGAGCTAAGTTATGGGATGTGGACCTGAGGCTGAAGAGGATCCTAATGGGAGCAGGAAAGAATCCACTGATTGTCCTTCATGTGGGAACAAATGATACTGCTAGATTCTTGCTGGAACGTACCAAGGGAGATGATGCCAGGCTGGGGAAGACACTTAAAGAAATGGAGGCTCAGGTGATCTTCAAGGGGATTCTACCTGTCCCTAGAGGAGGAGAATGGAGGTGAGACAAGATGATGATGATGATCAACCCACGGCTCAGGCAGCGGAGCTGTAAGGAGGTCTCTGGGATGACCGACCACTGGGAGTCATTCACGGACACAGGACTGTTCTCATGGGACAGACTCCACCTGAGTAGGGAGGGAAATAGATTCTGGAAAGGAGGGTGGCACAACTGATTAACAGAGCGTTAAGCTTGGAATTCAGGGGGGGCAGTTGAGAGATGCTCATGCAATCCCCACTTCTGATTCTAATCCTGAGCAGGAGAAAAAGAAGTAAGAGCAGATGCAGCGATGGAGAAAGGAACAGCAGAGGGGAGATGAATGGACATCAAGAGGAAAGACAGTTCCCATACCAATGACGCTAACACCCAAGTAGGAGGTGATACAGTAGCATGACTCTACCTAACCGCGTGAGGAACCCTGGCGGAGCCGAGCGGAAACACCGCAGGTGTCTGCACCCCAGCGCAAGGAGCCCGGGGACAAAATGGAGGAAGTGGATCTACTGGTGCAGGAAATGAAACCAGGTGTTACAGGGAGAACAGGAACAGGCGGAATAGAAGCCAGGCCTGGAGTGCAGGCGAGGAAGAGTATGTGCCATTCAGGAAAGAGAGAAATGCAGGTAAAGGCGGTGCTGTAGCATTGTACATTAATGCTGAGGTAGACTGACTGTAAAGAAATTAGAAGTGCTGGAACAGATAAAACAGAGTCTGTTTGGGTCACAATCACTTTGGGGAAGAAAGCTACCAGAGGCTCCCCTCAGATAGTGCTTGGGGTCTGCTACAGACCCCCAGCATCCTATCTGGATATCGATAGAGACCTCCGGAATACCTGTCATGACATATATACTCCTGGGAGCGGTGTGATTAGGAGGGACTTTAATTTCCCAGGTATAGATCGGAGGACAAGTGCTAATCATAATGGTAGGGCCCATGCTTTCCTGGCTGTGAGAGCTGACAGCTTTCTCCACCAAATAGTCACCAAACCAAGAGGAGGTGATGCCATTTTAGATTGAGTGTTGGCGAGTAGGGAGGACATCCAGAGAAGAACTGGTTGTAGGGGACAACCTTGGTTCGCGTGATCATGAGCTAATTCAGTTTCAACTAAATGGAAGGATAAACAAAACTAGGTCTGCAACTAGGGGCCTTGATTTCAAAAGGGCAAACTTTAAAATATTAAGGCAATTAACTAGGGGAGTGGACTGGGCTGAAGAACTCAAGGACCTGAAAGTGGGGGAGGCTTGGCATTACTTTAAGTCAAAGTTGCAGAAGCTCTCTGAAGCCTGCATCCCAAGCAAGGGGAAAACTTCCTCGGGAAGGGTTGCAGCCCAGACTGGATGAAGAAGCGTCTCACACAGGTGATTAAGAGAAAGCAAAAATCCTGCAAGGAATAGAAGATGGGATGGATCAGCAAGGAAAACTACCTCTTGGAGATCAGAAAGTGCAGGGAAAAGAGAACTGCCAAGAGCCAAGCAGATCTGGACCTTGCAAAGGGAATTAAAACCAACTGCAAATGGTTCTATAGGCATATAAACAAGAAGGGACTGCCAAAGACGGAGGATGTGTTGGAGACTGAAGATAATCTAGGCATGGGCAAATGCCTAAACATATACTTTGACTCCATTTTTAATAAATGGAATTAGGAGTTTAGGGGTAGTGGCAGGCTGACTAATGGGAGTGAGGATATGGAAGTAGAAATTCCCACACCTGAGGTGGAAGTCAAACTCGAACAGCTTAATAGGACCAAACGGGGGGGCCTGGATAATCTCCATCCAAGAATATTAAAGGAACTGGCACGTGAAATTGCAAGCCCACCAGCAAGGATCTTTAGTGAATCCATAAACTCAGGGGTCAGACCCTGTGACTGGAGAATTGCTAATGGAGTTCCTATTTTTCAGAAAGAGGAAAAAAGTGATCTGGGAAACTACAGACCTTTTAGTTTGACCTCAATTGTCTGCTAGGTCTTCGAACGAATGTGGAAGGAGAAAGTAGTTAGGGGCATAGAGGTTAACGGTAATTGGGATAAAATACAACACGGTTTTTCAAAAAATAGATCATGCCAGATCAGCCTTCTCTTTCTTTGAGAAGAGGACTGATTTTTTAGAGAAAGGAAATGCAGTAGATCTCATCTATCTGGATTTCAGTGGCATTTGATACAGTTCCACGTGGGGAATTATGAGTCAAATTGGAGAAGATGGGGATTAATATTCCTGTTAATCCCTACGTGCATGACCTTGCACTTTGCACTACTGAATGTCATCCCATTTCTGCTACTCCAGGTTTCAAGGTTGTCCAGCTCCACTCGTAGGATATTCCGGTGCTCCTCCACCATGGCAATACCTCCCAACTTGGTGTCATCTGCAGATTTCATTAGCGCACTCCCGCTTTTTGTGCCAAGGTCTTTAATGAAAACGTTAAATAAGATTTGTCCCAAGACCAATTCCTGAGGAACTCCACTAGTAACCTCCGTCCGGCCTGACAGTTCACCTTTGAGCATGACCCGTTGTAGTCTCCCATTTAACTGGGTCCTGATCCACCTTTCAATGGGGTCGGGAAGGAATTTTCCTCCAAATCAGATTGGCAGAGACCCTGAGGTTTTTTGCCGTCCTCTGCAGCATGGGACACGGGTCACTTGCAGGTTTGAACTAGTGTAAATGATGGATTCTCTGCAACTTGAAGTCTTTAAATCAGTAACTCAGGCAGAGGTTAAGGGCCTATTACAGGAATGGGTGGGTGAGGTTCTGTAGTCTGCAGGAGGTCAGATTATGATCATGATGGGCCCTTCTGGCTGTAAGGTCTTTGAGACCTGTCTCTGCCTCAGTTCTCCACCTGTAAAATTGGGGGAGGAGACTTCCCAACTTCACAGGGGTGTTGTGTGACATTAAATAATATAGTAAAGACTGTGGGGTGCTCAGATACTGCAGTGAAAGGAGCCAGAGACGTACGATGGATTGCAGGAAAGATTCTGTAGACAGCACTTAGGTCACAAGTCTGTTGATGCACGAGCTGGGAGAGAAGCTGGTTCCCTGGGGCATCGCTGTGTTGGCCCTGCAGCTCTCAGGGAGTGAAAGGCTGATTTTAAGGGACAGATGCTCTGCAGGTGTAAATTGAAGGAGCTCCTCTGAAGTCAGATTTACACCATCTGAGCAGCTGGCCATCAGTCTTGCAAGCCCAGATCCTCAGAGGCATTTGGGCTTCTGGTTTCCATTGAAATCCCTGGGAGTTTTTTGCTTGAACACCTTGAAGGGTCTGGGCCTAAAGTTAGCAGACAGGCCCCTGAGAAACACCAGGAGCAGAGCGGTCAGGATTGTTAATAAGCACTTGGACTGCCAGTGCCCTGAAGCTGCACCCAGGTCCTGCTTTCCATAGCGCTAGGTCTGCAAAAACACACAGTAAAATGAGGTCATAGAATCACAGAACCATAAGGTCAGAAGGGACCGCAAGGGCCTCCAGTCTAACCCCCTTCCAAGATGCAGGAGCTGTTGTGTCCGACCCATCCCTCCTTTTGGAAACCTCCCATGAAGGAGCTTCCATAACCCCCCTAGGCGTCCGTTCCATCGTCCTGCTGGTCTCACAGTCAGGAAGTTTGTCCTGAGATTTAATCTCAATCTGCGATGCTGGAGTTTGTAGCTCCCTGCTCCAGAGAGCTGATGCCCTACGTTAAGACGGTGTAACATACACCAGGAGAGAGCCCCAAACGGGGCCTTGGCTTTGCCCGTGTCCCTCCTCGGGAGGGAAGCTTTCCAAGATTAAAATAAAAGAAGTCCTAGAGAACAGGCTCGCACTCGGAGCATATTCCTTCTCTGGATATGGCTGGTCTCCAGCCACAGTTCAGTTCGGTCGCTGACCTGCAGACATGTGATTTCTAGATTTCCGGGCACAGAGCAAGCTGCAAGCGGTTGAAGAAGCGGTGCAGAAGCTCCAAGTCTCTCTGCGACCTGACAACGCCTCGGATACGTCAGCAAAGGAATCGGACAGTAAGTCGCAGGACGAGGGTCTCAGACATCAGGGTCGGCTCCCTTCCCTTGGCCTGGAAGCTGAGCACTCTTCTGCCGAGAGGTATGGTGGGTGCCTGGCATCCTCCTACTCCCCTCCATATACTTCCCTGCCAGGTGGTCCCGTCCCCCTGTCTAATGAGCTGCTGCTCTGCACATTCCTCTGCCAACAGAGGCTCTGTTCCCAGGGGTGGGGGGCTGCTCCAGGTTCCCTCCTAGCGCCCTCCCTGGCCGTGGCAGGCTGGCTGCATCCGTCCCATGCTCCTAAGCAGTTTGCCTAGTGGTCAACGTCTTCCGTCCTGTCCCTGTTGCTTCCTTCGCTCCATAGTTTTCACCAGGGCCCCCGTACTGTCAGGACTGCATTCGCGGGAAAGACAGATGCAGCTCATGAGACACACAGGGCCCAGTTCAGTCCCTGGGGTAAGCAGGACGCCCGTGGAGCTGTACTCGTGGGTCTCAACGTGTCCCCTACCCCAGTCCCCGAGCCCTTCCCATGCAGCTACCATAATTCGGGTAACTGCCACAGTCTCATTGCTGGAGGCAGGGCGCCCTCTTGTGGCCACGTGTCACAACTGTCTGTCTATCGGGCACAGGGCTGGACATACAAACCGGGCTATGGATCAGGTTATTCAGCGTCCAATCAGAAGATGGGCCTGAACTAAAACCCCGGCACAGAGCACACCCCAAAGCTGGGCTGTTGAAAATCCCGGCCTGGAGCCCAGTGCCATGGCTCAGGTCCGTGGATGTTCCTGCAGCCCCAGCTCTGCCACATGCGACCCACTCACAGCTCACAAGGTAGGAGCGAATGGGGAGGAGGAGGCTGGGTAGATCGGGGGTACAGGGCTAGAGTTCAGGAGAGCTGGGTTCAATTCCCCGCTCTGCTGCAAACTTCCTGTGTGATCTTGGGCTCCCTGCACCTCAGTTTCCCAGCAGGAAAATCATCCTTTATTTTATTTCTCCCACCTAGAGTCTACTTTGACTGTGAGCTGTTGAGAGCAGGGACTGTCCCCTCCTGTCTGTACAGCGCCTGGCACACAGGGGCCTGCAGGTGCTGCTCTGCTACATGTGCTGGTAATCAAGAGTTCTGCATCTCCACTGAAGTCGCTGTGACTTTCTGCTAGGTCTGCAGCTCCTGGATGAAGCGCTGGCAGGAGTCCGGATGCTGAAAGACCAGCTGGGTAACGTCAGTGCAGCGTATGGAGAAATCCAGACCCGTCTGGACAACGTCAGCGCAGCGCAAGCAGCAGGGCAAGGTCGCTGCAGTAAGTACTAGCTGCAGAGCCGGCTGGTGCCGTCTCTCCTGGTGCTGAGGATGAACGGAGCATTTCAGCTCCAAGGCTGTGAGCGCAGCGCCTTCCACCAGCACCGAGTTCTCGTTCATTGAACATCACCTGTGGCTGCACTTGTGCCCACACCGTGGTGATCAGGGTGCCGTTCACTTACGCCCTGGGCCTCGTTAGCCTAACGGGAGCACCCAGCTACCAGCCCTTCTTAGATGCTCCAAACCTGTCCGGTCACAGGCGAAAAGTGGTGCTGGCATTTCAGTGTATGGGGCGTTACTTTCACCAAGCCAGCGCCCCCTGCAGGGTGTGGGGGGAGGTGCCCAAGTGCGAAAGACCCGAGACCTTCACCACTTACAATCACTGAAAATTGTTGATACAGAACCAGGGGGTGTTCCACCTTGGGCAGCTACATTCCCGCTCCTGAATTCCCCCTGCCAGCTCAGCTGAACAATGAATCTCCCCTTTCCCATTACAGCCCTGCTGCTCTGCACTGGGACCAGTGCCCATAGTCCACCCCAGATGCAGCTGCACCCCGTGGTGTCTGCTTTCTGCAGTGCTCTTTGGGATCCTTCCTAGGGCCATGAAAGTTATCCACTGTGGTGCTGGAGAATCAGGATTCAGAAGTTCCCTGAGCTTGGGGCAGTTGAAGGGGAATGCAGCACTAGAATCCCTGAGCTCCCTGCGTGTGTCCCTGTGACTTTAGCCCAGGTTTCTCACCTCAGTCTCTGCTCCTAGGTTATGTGCTGACAAAGCTCTCCAGAGGCTGGAGGTTTTATAGTGGGAACCTCTATTACTTTTCACAAGAAAAAAAGCCGTGGGACGAGGCCGAGCGGTTCTGTGTGTCTCAGGACTCGCACCTGACCTCTGTCTCCTCCCAGGCGGAACAGGTGAGTGAGGGAACCTCCTCGGGGCTTGGATAATGGGTCAGTGCCTTGTTTCGTACCAGAAGGAGGTGGAAGGTGGCAGCTGAGGTAGCAAATCTGCAACATGCCTTGTGGCAAACCATCGGAGAGGATGCCAAGCCTTGGAACCTGACTCAGGGGATTCACCCATCAGTTTAAAAGCAGAGATGGGCAGAGGAACAGTGCCAGAATCTGGACTTCCCATAGTCTGGGGTGCCGGGAGAGGGGGATTTGGGGTCAGGCTCATTTCTGATTTTCCCTACTTCCAATGTAGCATTTCCTGAAAACCCACTGACCTTTCCCAGTGAGGACCCTCTTTGATCCCTCCTCCCAGTCCTGAGCTCCTGCTGGACAATCTAGAAGCCTGTATCTGGAAGGCTTGTGAGCAAGGGGCCATGCACCTCTCAGAGAATCCTCTCTCCCCATGTGCCCACGGTAGCCCTCACCCCAGGACTCTGGGGCACTTTCTGAGGAGGAAAATCCCACCCTCCTGCAGGGCCAGACTTTGCACCCAGTTCTCTGCTCCTAACTTTGCTGCCTCCAAAGGCAGGGGACCAATGTGAACTCTAAGGTGCCCGTCAGTAACTGCCGCACCCAGCTCTGAGGCGGCCGTGGTGGGGAGCGTTCTGAGACAGGTCGCTGTTGTTAGCCCCATTCGGATACAGATGCAGACACAGACACAGAGCTGCTCCAGGACTCCCTCGGGGTCTCCCAGCTAGTCACTTTCAGCGTTTGGGGCTGGACACCATGTCTCCCGCTGCCCACTGCCCTGTTCACATCACCGGACGCCCTTTCCTCTCGCCCAAAATCTGCTCAGCCCAGGCAGCTGTGGCTGCATCCTGCAGCCTCTCTTGAGTGACCTGGACACGCTGCAAACTGTGTCGTGCAGGAGTTTCTCTCCAGCGAGAGCAAGGGACAAAGTCACTGGATTGGCCTCACCGACCGGGGGACAGAAGGCAGCTGGCACTGGGTGAATGGCACAGAATTCAGAGCGGATGCAAGCAGGGGGTGAGTAAAGCTGCAGATACGTGATTATTTATTACACGTTTGGTCACCAGCTCTTTCAGGCAGCGTCTGTACGGCCCCTTGCGTCTATGCAGCACCCGGCACAGTGGGCCCGATCCTGAGGGAGGCCCCTGGGCGCTGTCACCCAACAGCAATTAATCCTCTCAGGAATTTCTACTAATGCCCCTTTGCTTAGAGCAGGAGCCTAAACACGGAGTGTGTGTTCAGTGCCCACTGAGACCAAGGGCCAGAGCCTCACCTGGGGTAACTTGGCATTGACTTGAATGAACCACATCCATTTACACCAGCTGAGGATCTGGCCCCAAGTCAACTCAGTACAGCCAGGTCAGTCTGGCGTGAGTGGCAGGGTTCAGCGCTCTCCTTGGGATTGCTCTGTGCTCTCCCCTCTCTCTGGCTGGGGAAGGGGAGGCTGTAGGGCCCGGGGGCCTGGCCGGAGCCAGCTGCAGTCGGTGCAATGACCTCAGTGGGCTGTGGACGAGTCCCATAACCAGGGCCATGGAGAAGTTAATGAATGACCCCTGCTGCCCTCTCTCTCTGTTCCTGCGTTCCCACCTCGGGGTGTTCCTGGGACGTGCTGGGCCACGTGCTTTGGTTCTGGGCACTGAGATCTGAGCTGCTGCTGCTCAGCATTTGGAGCCACAAACTGACTTTGGCTCTTTGCTGGCCCATCAGGCGCAGGGCAGTTGCTACCCCTTGTCCTCAGAATCCCTTCGTTACCATGGCCACGAGTGCTGTGGAGAACTCTGAGGGGTCACCGCGTCATTTCTGGGTGTCGTGGTCCCCTGCCAACAACAGAGTCCACAGAGCAGAACTGAGCTCAGGAATTGGCTGTGGTTCTCCACTGAGACATTAACACTCTGATCTGTAGGTTCTGGGAGGAGAATCAGCCAGACAACTGGCATCAGGGGACAGGAGGCAGAGAAGACTGTGTGGAGATCCGCCCAAGGTGGAATGATGCCAACTGCACTCTGCTTTCTAGGTGGATTTGTAAGCAGGCCCATGGACAGGCTGGGCTGTGACATGCAGGTCCCAGCACCTCAGAAAGTGCCTTAATTTCCAAGCTATGGAGCATGTTTTCTAGCCACCTGCTGATGAGGAGCCCTGTGCACTGGCGGGGGCCGCTTGGCATGTGCATTGCAGGGATGCTTTGTCTTGGTGTGATATTTCTGACTGTAGCAGAGACAGCTGCCCTTATGCCTCTCAGTATGCATGGCTCTGTAATTTGTCTGTTTCCAGGTCTGTCACAAAATAAAGTCCTTGGATCATAGAGTTATTGTTTCATAATCAGCCAATAAATAATTATTTGCTTGACTTGAATTTCTAATTTTTGCACCTTTTGATCAGATGTCATGATGATGTCAGAACCATCTATATACACATTTAAAATGCCCAATTGTGTATGGTAAGGAAGGTATGTCGCCAAACATGTTTGGGCCACCGAGGAGATAAATTCATTCTCAACTGGGAGATTGGTTTCAAGAGCTGTTCGAATTCTCCAATCCCTGCGCTGCTGTGCCATGAATTCTTGGTTTCTTTGCACCCATTCTGAAGGAAAAATGGGCCCCTTCCAAAGGAATATCTGTAAATAAGCTAGGCAAAGAGACAGTCTGATTTAAGTCATTTGACTATGAGCAATTTAGTCAAATTCACTGAAAGAACATAAGGGGTTTCTATTGGCACTTAACTGCCCAAATTCTCCACCAAAAATGTTATGCTTAAAAAAGCACAGGAGATCTTTTACAGGGGAGAAGGCAGCATGCTGCATTTATTAAGAATACAGCAGTTAGCATATGCTTTTCAGTCACACCCCCCCCCCCCCATGCACACAGTGCTGCCAGTTGATGTTTATAGTTACCAGTCCAGAGTCTGGATCAATCTTGTGGCCAGCCAGATTGGTCGCAGAGGGAAGCTGGGCTCTGTCGATTGCGATCTGATGCTCCTGGAGTTGTGGCAAGACGAACCCAAAGTCCCATGGCAAAGCACCCTGTTCTTATAGTCTTTTTTCTCTGTTGAAGTCTATGGATTTTGCTGTGTCAGTTTGTAACCGGTTACTTCTTAATTAGTGTTACCTTCTGATGTTAACATTCCAAAGCACCTCTGAGAGGGCCATCCTGTCCTTTTGATTTAATCAATTATCTTGTCTTTAGGGGTGCCAGCCTCCACTTCAGGGTCGTTAATCTGCCTTCCCTCAGTCATGGATGTGCATTGATGGTTCTCTGGTGTTGATAAGTCTGTTAAATTTCTTCACTCCTCCTCCCTTGATCATCTGGCTCCGACAATGGCCTTCAGACCTTATCTTTTCCTGATGCATGCACTCCTCATTCACACGAACAGTCTTTTACAGAGACCTTCAAAGGTTTACAAACAGCAGTGGTTTATATTTAGCAAGAAAGGAATTAGAAATTAAACCTCACTGAATCTTGTAATCAAAACAGGTTTCAGAGTAACAGCCGTGTTAGTCTGTATTCGCAAAAAGAAAAGGAGGACTTGTGGCACCTTAGAGACTAACCAATTTATTTGAGCATGAGCTTTCGTGAGCCACAGCTCACTTCATCGGATGCATACTGTGGAAACTGCAGCAGACTTTATATATACACAGAGAATATGAAACAATACCTCCTCCCACCCCACTGTCCTGCTAAACAGTTCACACTGTGGCTCGGGCCTTCAGCGTTCCTCTACACTAATTAACACACTCACCCTGTCTTTTACTCACTAAATCTTAAAACAAAGAAATGACTAGAGGGACGTGTATAATGCATATAGGAAGCAAGACCCCATCTTTTATAATACAACTTATCCTAAAACAAAGGGTGACCATCATCAGTCATAAGGACTGTTCTGGTCTGTCCCTGCCTGAACATCAGCACAGACACTGGCAGTCTGTCAGATGCGTTTCTACCAATGCCCCAGAGGGTCATTCCTTTCTGCTATTCAAAAAGGGTGCCTGGCAGGATAAACTATGGCCTTTAATACAAATATAAAATCCTACCCCTAGATCAAAATGTGTCTGTCCCTTCCAACCCGACAGGAGCAGTCCCTCCCAAAACTGTCACTTCCTTGGAAGGACCCAATAGGTTGTTTTTCTGCGTCTCAGGCTGCTCGTCTTTCAAAGACGTGTAATATTTATTTCCAAGGGCATTTAATACTGGGAGAAAGATGACAGCTCTTAGGATTGATCTCTACAGCAAGTAGCTCTGCTGATGGACTTCTACCAACACCCAGCCTCCTCACCGGAGATGGGGTAGCTCCATCTCTGAGACCCACTCAGTTCTTAACAAATAAGCTACCAATCATGTTGCTGGTTTGGGGGCACCTCTCTACCGGGACCACAAAATTATTTCCACAGAAGGTGATGAACAGCAACCAGCTGGCAACAACCTTCAGCCACTACCCGCTGGAGTGGATTTAAATTGTTGACCTAGATGTGAAATGCTCGAGTCAGTTACCACTTGCTCAAAGTAGCCTGGCCCTGGGTTAGTCGCCCTGCTCTTGGTAATGTGTTTTACGTAGATCCCAAGGCTAGAATCACTGTGATCATCTAGTCTGTCCTCCTGTATAACACCGGCCAGAGACGGTCACCCAGTTACCCATGCATCGAGCCCATAGCTTGTGGTTGAGATACAGCATGAATTCTAAAAAGCCATCCAATCTTGATTTAAAGACATCAAGAGATGGAGAATCCACCACATTCCTCAGTAAGTTGTTCCAATGGTTAATTGCTTCTCAATATTAAGCATTAACTAAGCTCTGAGATGACAGACCTGGAGTCAGAGTTCTTTAAAGTACTCACACATTTTTGCTATTGTGTCCATATGAAAGGAAAACAGAACAGCAAGTGATGTAGACAGCACAGGTACCAAAAACTGCCCAATAAAGAAATGAAGAATTGCCCATTTCAGACACCTTTGAAAGGAAAAAAACTAATTCTAAACTGGGTTGACCCCCATACCAGATATACAGAGTCTGCCTTCTAGAATATAGATATGCAGGCCTGCCTGTAAAGGCCTATACTTTAAGACAGGGTTGGGCAAACTTTTTGGCCTGAGGGCCACATCTGGGAATAGAAATTGTGTGGTGGGCCATGAATGCTCGCAAAATTGGGGTTGGGATGTGGGAGGGGGTAAGGGCTCTGGTTGGGGGTGTGGGCTCTGGGGTAGGGCTTGGGATGAGGAGTTTGGAGGTTTGGGGTTTGGAGGGTGCTCTGGGCTGGGACTGAGGGGTTTGGAGGGTGGGAGGGGGATCAGGGCTGAGGCAGGGGTGTGAGAAGGGGTTCAGGTTCCGGGGATGAGAGGTTTGGGGTGCAGGAGGGTGCTCCTAGTTGGGATTGAGGGGTTTGGAGAGCGGGAGCGGGATCAAGGCTGAGGCAGGGGGTTGGGGCGTGGGGAGAGGCTCAGGTGTGCAGGCTTCGAGAGGCGCTTACCTCAAGAGTCTCCCGGAAGCAGTGGCATGTCTCTTCTCCAGCTCATATGCGGAGGTGTGGCCAGGCGGCTCTGCACGCTGCCTCATCCGCAGGCACCGCCCCTGCAGCTCCCATTGCAGCGCACGAGGGGGCCATTGGAGCACATAGGAGCCAGAGCGGGGCCATGCCATGACTTCTGGGAGCCACACGGTGTGGCCCCTGACCCAATGCCACAGATGTAGCTTGGGAGTGTGGCAAGCCCCAAACCTTGCTCCCCAGCAGGAGCTCACAGGCTGTCTTAAAACAGCTCATGGGCCGTAGTTTGCCCACCTCTGCTTTAAGAACTTAGGTGTATTTTTATCACTTAGCTAGTTATAGAGGTCTAAAACAAATAATCAAAATCAGTCTGCCCATGTATGGGCCTTTTCTCCCTCGGATAGTCTGAGGCCTTATTCTTAGGCTAAGATCTCTGGCTAAGCAGCAGGGGCAGCCATAAGCTGGGAAGCGACCGGTCACCTCCTCACATTCCAAACTAGTCACATTGAAACAAGGTGGTATTGGGCTCTTAGGAATACAATCCTATCCTGATAGTGCCCATCACCACCAGATAAAGATGGTTAAAGAAAACTTAGTTTGATAGCATCCTGTCTGGTGAGAAATCCCTTCTCAATGGTTGTGGTTGTGAAACCCGCATTTCTGTATGTTTTATCTTTATGGCCCCCACTTTTCTATTGTTAATCTGTCTGGTTGTCTAATTGTTTCTGTCTACTGTATAATTAACTTTGCTAGGTGTAAGTTAATTAGGGTAGTGCGATATAATTGGTTAGAGAATTACGTTACAATACGTTAGGATTGGTTAGATAGATTTCAGTAAAATGACTGGTTAGGGTATAGCTGGGAATATTACTATATAAACTGGGGTCAAACAGGAAACTGGAATCATGCTTGCTGGAAATTAACCCCAATAAACATCACATTGTCTGCCCTTCGGACTTCTGGTCTTTTGCTGCTTGTGTGACAAGAACCAGGGAAGTGGGAGGGCGGAGGGAAAGCCCTCTAACACTGCCCATAAACTAGGTGAATAGACCGAAGGCCATTAAAAGCAACCCCATAGTTCTTTGATGTTGCAATATCATGACACACTTCTAGAGGTTGCAACCCTAACTGCAGGCGGTAGTTAGATGGGGGAGAACTAAACTGGGTTTATACTCTTTTAGGCTCGGATTTGCGTCTCAGGTAAAGAACTGTCCCAGTTCCAAAGCTGTTATGACTGTGTCTTGACAGCAGAGGGAGTCTCCTGCACGCCTTGGAATGTTTCTTGAGGATGTGCTCAGAGCTGCAGCTTTTCTTCAGGACATGGGAGGGGCTAGTTTCCAAAAAGGGCCAGGAATTAAATTGCAAATGGGTTGTATTTTGAGTGACTTTCTGTACTAGAAATTAGATTGTACTGCACCCAGGTAGAAACCTTCATATTTCTCTGCATAGTGAATATGCAGTTTTTGGTTGTTCCCTTCTATGTTCTACATCGTCATTGATAATATGCTGATGAAAGGACTAACCTGCCTACTTTCCCCCCACCATTTAGTTTGTTCCCTTCCATTTGGAAACACTTTTTCATCGCCCCATGAACTGAATGGAGCCTGAAATGAACATGGATCTTGTTTGTGGGTCATGTATTGGAGACAATGTTTTATTTCAGAAGGTGGATAAAGCTACTAGGGGAGAGGCTGTTCTAGATTTGATTGTGACAAATTGGGAGGAACTGGTTGAGAAACTGAAAGCCAGCTTGGCTGAAAGTGATCATGAAATGACAGAGTTCACGATTCTAAGGGATGGTAGGAGGGAGAACAACAAAATAAAGACACTGGATTTCAAGAAGGCAGACTTTAGCAAACTCAGGGAGTTGGTAGGTAAGATCCCATGGGAAGCAAGTCTAAGGGGAAAAACAGCTGAAGACAGTTGGCAGTTTTTCAAAGAGATATTATTAAGGGCACAAGTGCAAACTAGAAAAGATAGAAAGTATGGCAAGAGACTAATCTGGCTTAAAAAGGTTTCAGAGGGGTAGCTATGTTAGTCTGTATCAGCAAAAAGAACGAGGAGTACTTGAGGCACCCTAGAGACTAACAAATTTATTTGAGCATAAGCTTTCGTGGGCTAAAACCCACTTCATCGGATGCATGCAGTGGAAAATACAGTAGGAAGATATATACACAGAGAACATGAAACAATGGGTGTTGCCATACCCACTATAACGAGAGTGATCAGCTAAGGTGAGCTATTCTCAGCAGGAGAAGAAAAACTTTTGTCGTGATAATTAGGATGGCCCATTTCCAACAGTTGACAAGAAAGTGTGAGTAACAGTGGGGGGGGGGGGGGGAGGGAGGGGAAATAAGCATGGGGAAATAGTTTTATTTTGTGTTATGTATACAGCAAACAGGGAAAGATTAAGAATGAGCTCTCAAACTGGATACTCTCATGAAAAACCCAACCTTCCACAAAAACTTCCTCGTGGCTGGACTTTACAAAAACTAGACAAGCCATTTACAACACACACTTTGCTTCTCTACACAGGAAAAAGGACACTACACTATCTAAACTCCTACATGCCACAAGGGGCCAAAACAGTGGTTCTCTTAACCCACTCAATGATATTGTTAATCTACCCAGCTGTACTCTTAGCCCAGCAGAAGCAGCTGTCCTATCTTGGGGCCTCTCCTTCTGCCCCTCCACCCCCACGAACATGATACAGTTCTGCGGTGACCTAGAATCCTATTTTCGACGTCTTCTACTCAAGGAATATTTCCAACACACCTCTGAACAACGTACTAACCCACAGAGACCTTCCTAGCAACACTACAAAAAGAAGGATTCTAGGTGGACTCCTCCTGAAGGTTGAAACAACAGACTGGACTTCTACATAGAGTGCTTCTGCCGACGTGCACGGGCTGAAATTGTGGAAAAGCAGCATCACTTGCCCCATAACCTCAGCCGTGCAGAACACAATGCCATCCACAGCCTCAGAAACAGCTCTCACATCATAATCAAAAAGGCTGACAAAGGAGGTGCGGTCGTCATCATGAATAGGTCGGAATATGAATGAGAGGCTGCTAGGCAGCTCTCCAACACCACTTTCTACAAGCCATTACCCTCTGATCCCACTGAGGGTTTGTCACGGAGTCCCTGGGCAATGCTCTGGAACTGCTCCCCATGAAGCCAGGCAGGACTCTGGGGAAGTCTCCTCTCGGGGAGCAGCCTGTCTGCAGGACACACAGCTCACCCGGCTTCCACCTTCCTGGGTCTGACCTCGGAGCATTCAGCATCCTCTGCCCCTCCGTGCACTTTCCACAGCGAGTCCGCTCAGGCGGGCTCCTGGGCAAGCCAGAGGGTCCTGCACCCCAACTCCGCAGTCAGACGTGACTCTCAGCCAGCCAGTAAAACATAGGTTTATTAGACGATAGGGACATGGTCTAACACAGAGCTTGTAGGTGCAGAGAACAGAACCCCTCAGCCGGGTCCATTTTGGGGGGCAGTGAGCCAGACATCCATGTCTGCATTTCACTCCATGTCTCCAGCCAGCCCCAAACTGAAACTCCCTCCAGCCCTTCCTCTTCTGGGCTTTCCCCTTTCCCGGGCCAGGAGGTCACCTGATTCCTTTGTTCTCCAGCCCTTTAGCTCTCACCTTGCAGGGGGGAAGGGCCCAGGCCATCAGTTGCCAGGAAACAGGGTGTTGGCCATTCTCTGTGTCCAGACCCCTGCACACACCTGCCCTCTAGGGCTCTGCAATGACCGTACACCCTTATCCCACCACCTAGAGACTTAAGAACGGCATAGGGGAAACTGAGGCACCCCCCCACACTATTCAGAGGAACCATTAAGAACAGTCCCACTTCATCACAGGGTTACCAAAAGAAACTACAGCATTTTCTCAAGAAACTCCCTGAAAAGAACAAGTCCGCACAGACACACCCCTGGAACCCCGACCAGGGGTATTCTATCTGCTACCCAAGAGCTATAAACCTGGAAATCCTGGGCGCCCCATCATCTCAGGCATTGGCACCCTGACAGCAGGATTGTCTGGCTATGTAGACTCCCTCCTCAGGCCCTACGCTACCAGCACTCCCAGCTACCTTCGAGACACCACTGACTTCCTGAGGAAACTACAATCCATTGGTGATCTTCCTGAAAACACCATCCTGGCCACTATGGATGTAGAAGCCCTC